>NC_051163.1:61576749-61920886 GCF_013339745.2 Dermacentor silvarum | reverse complement strand
CCCAATACGCTGCTACTGCGAATGATATACGTACGCGTACTTTATCTTGGATATAATCAATGCAGCAGGAACAAGCTGACCTAAAGGTAATGTCAGCTGATATTTCAAGTCTTACCAAGATGCCAGAGCCAATGCCGCTGGTGCAAATTTAGGCCACGCCTTGTTCTGGGATCCCTTGTTATGTAGATGTGACGGTAGAGGACCCACCGGTTCGTTCGTTCGTTCGTTCGTTCGTTCGTTCGTTCGTTCGTTCGTTCGTTCTTCGTTCGTTCGTTCGTTCGTTCTATCGTTCGTTCGTTCGTTCGTTCGTTCGTTCCGTTCGTGTTCGTCGTTCGTTCGTTCTTCGTTCGTTCGTTCTTTCGTTCGTTTTTTCGTTTGTTCGTTTGTTCGTTCGTTTGTTCGTTCGTTCGTTTCGTTCGTTTCGTTCGTTTCGTTCGTTTCGTTCGTTTCGTTCGCTCGCTCGCTCGTTCTTTCTTCCGTCCGTCCGTCCGTCCGTCCTACTTACTTACTATGGAACGAGTGGAGTTACACGTTGCTGCGGACAGTGGCTACAGCAAACACTAGCGCTCGCGACCAAAACGTAGTAATCGCATACTGGCAACAGGATGTTGCACAAACAACGGGTGATTTGATGTACTTTGAAGTCCGCAACAATTCACGTAACTTTCTGCTCACGATATACAAACTACTTCCGTAGAAAGCACTGCAGATCAAAGACAAGCGCACTAAAAACGCGTAAAGTGGGAATTCCATGGCAGCACTATACCTCCGTAGCTGCCGCCGCGTTGCCTTCTAAGTATCAGACGGAAGACAGTGTTAAAACATTCAGTGTGTAACAGTTCTGGGTGCAAGAGTGACGAAGGTCCACGATAACGCATTATGTCCTCGCATCGTCTACGCTTTGCGCACGTCACGCAGGTGCGATGGCTCGCCGACTTTCTTGAAGCAGCGATACGGCACGGGCTACCACATGAAAATCAACAAGCTTCCCAGGTGCAACGTGCCAGCGATCGAAGATCTATTGCGCAAGTACGCTCCCAAGGCTAAGCTGCAGACCAACTCGGACAACGAGGCTGTCTTCATCCTGGGGCAGATCATCGCGACGCGGAAGATCGTCAGCATGTTCAAGGTATACTCTGCGCGAATTCGCGCCTGTCCACATAAGCCGGACCTTGCCTAATGTCATATGATACAACATAGGCAGCCGAGTGCGTTCTTTATTGCGATAGGAATTACACGGGCACTCGAGGAGTGTTCGCGCCGTCGCCGTCGCCGTGCTGATCCGGATGCTACGGTGCTTGAGTGTCTCGCCCGCTGTGTGCTGGAGTTCACGTGATTTGCTGCGTGTGAGACAGGGCGAGCATGCAAGCACAAGCCAAGAAAGCCAGCTCCTTAATTCACGCCATCTTCCCGCGCACCAAGTGCTGGAAGTCACGTTATCTGCTGAGTTTCGGATGTGCAGCACATTTGAAATGGCGAATCGAACGGCAGTACCAAACATTCACTTTGGGACAAGCACGCGCGCTCACCTCTGTCGGCACTCATCACGCTACAGTTTTGACTGCACGTGCTTGCGATCATCGAGTGAACTTTGGTATGTCCGTGGCTAATAATACCAGCAGCAATATCAACTTGCTAAGTTTTCTACCCTGTTCTGTTGTGTTTTGGACGACGTTTCAGTAATCGAAGGTTTTATACTTAGCCTATAGATATATACGAGGCTTACATCGCGTAATAAGTTTAATACTTCAGTACCGCTGTCAGTGACTTTCTGTGGGATTTAACTTTCATTTCTCTATAAATCCAGATCTATAAATGGGCATGCGAACAGTCGCGGGCACGCACCCTCAAATATATTCAATGCTATTATCATTCTTTGGTAACTTCACGTAGTTTGTCGTATATATTTCTGTCTCTCTGTATTCGGCTAACATATTCCCGCCTTCTTGGATCACTGCGTAGTCTCTGGTATAATGGGTAGGGCATCGCGCTGAGGAAGCCACGTTCGAAACCAGCCATTGAATCAATCAGAGTATGAGGCACTGGGTTTGTTGTGCCACTCGATCTTCGATGACGTTATACCACGTTGCACAAGCACCACCACAAGCGACGTACGTCACGTGCACACGTACGTATAGTAGGCGGAAGTGCAGCATACATCTTCATTCTTCAAGGCCGTCCGCCAAGCGCGAGTGCCTTATTGAACTAAATGTTTAAAAGTAAATTGCGTCAGAAAATGCGTAAAGTACGACTTACACACAAGCCGCAGACATGATGGCTTCGGATTGTCATTCGAATGTACGAGAAAGCCGTCGTTTTTTTTTTTTTTCGGGGGGGGGGGGGGGGGGTGAGCAACGACGACAAGTGCCGACCAACTAGAGTCTAAGAGCTTCGCTGTAAAATAGCACTTTTAAAATAACTCCAGTGCCAGGCGGAATCTAACCCGTGTCGTAGACATTCCGACAATTTTGTGCATATTCACACACGCGCCGCGCACGCATTTCGAGGCGCCACCGCCAGATGGGGCAGCGTGCCTACGGTGACACGTGATAGGAGCCCAGCTGCACACACGCCTCGTACACACATGACCCGTTTCAATGGTGGCAGGACCGGGTGTCGGCATATCGCTTCAATGCTATTCGCATTAACGCCGACTTTCATCGCGAGAAAGGTTCTGCGGGAATTCTTGTTTTACTGGAAAGGAAGTTTCTCGTTATTGTTTCTTAATATGACCACGGCGACTTAGTGTGATTGTGGAAACCAACAGAAACGTGGTTTATGTGAAGAACGGCTGGCCCACTATGGTGGACCCTATGTTATTACTGATCCGATCGTATCAGTGAATTGACCTACCGCATAGCACGCCTCACATCAAGTGGCCGACGGTCACCAAAGACTGAACTTTCGCATGTGGCCCCGTTTAAAGCCCTTTATCTCTAGACAACCTGTTTGATTTGCCCGGCGGGCTTCGTCTGCGCAGAGGGCAATGTGACTCTTACGTGCGTTCTGGCTTACGCCTCGACAGGATGTGGGGCATCCAAGAGGGAAGAAGGCGACGTGCGACTAGCTATAGCTTGAATCTCGATTGGCACTCAGCTGATCAAGGCACGCCGCGACTCACTCTACTTGGCTTATCAGTAAACGCCTTTTGTGGCGTAACAATATTACTAGTCGTTCCGAGTTAATTTTGACAAGGGTTGAAGGCAACGTGCATTTATTTCTAAGTAGAAAACGAACGCGACGGTGTCCATACGGTAGTTCGAGATGAGAATAACTGTGTAGTTAAACTGCCATCTGGATGCCGCGTTGGTGATCTTCGCGATCCCGCTTTTTGCAGGGCCTCGAGAACCGCAGCGCCGAGCTCGGCATCGCCTCTTGTGGGGTGACGGTGACCATCCCTGGAGGACGTGTTGGTGCGGGTGGGCGAAGAGCAGAACATCCACCGCAAGGCCCATAATGTAGGGCCCGCAGCGAGCGAGGAGAGCCTTCCCTCGTCGATGCCAAGCGTAAGCTGTCGCCTGTTCCACCGCTATTATCACTTACGCGAAGTGTCACCAAGGCCTCAGAGATTAGGCGAAGCGCCTCCCGCGCTGACGATCTCGGAGGCCATAGGCATCACTATACGGTCTCGTACAAAAAAATCACGTGAGAGAAATCGTACGCCGCCGTCATCAGTGTTCAGTCTGCAAGGGAATTATAGGAATGACATGTATAGTGTATATACTTAAAATCGGCCATCCTGTATTCGAGAGACTTATTAACCGCGCTCCTGAACGTCATTTTTTTCAAATTAATTTGTTGTACGCCAATAATTAACGGTTTTATTTCTACTGTACATGGTTTTCCTAATAGCAGAAACAAATAATTGTCCAGATTATGCATTGAGAAGCACGACGAATGTTATTTACCAAACGTCATTTATATTTAGCCACAGACTCATACCCGCAAGGGCCGTAATTGATGTAATTGTACCCACCGTGGTTGCTCAGTAGCTAGGTGTTGGGCTGCTGAGCACGAGGTCGCGGGATCGAATCCCGGCCACGGCGGCCGCATTTCGATGGGGGCGAAATGCGAAAACACCTGTGTAACTATAAAGTAACACAGCGTTTACTACCCTAACATTGTTTTTTTATTGTCTTGTGACTGGCGCAGCATGGCCTTTATCGCTTTTGCGCCATTAAACCAGAATTAACTAACCAACCTGTGTATTTAGATTTAGGTGCACGTTAAGAACCCAGGTGGTCCAAATTTCCGTGTAAAGAAATTATAAATTAAGGTGGAGTCCCCCATTACGGCGTGCCTCATAATCATATCGTGGTTTTGGCACGTAAAACCCCATAATTTTTTTATTAATGTAGTTGTGAACATCGAACACATCATTACTTTCAACGGTTCGTTATAAGATAGTACGGAGCACTCCTGAATCACGCAAAGAATAACATAAGCTACCCTACGCGTTCTCAACGAGACCGAGTCAAATTCGGTCAGAAATCCTCTAACCGGTCGCTATTGCCTGGTGTCTGAAAGATAGCACGAAACGGCCGATATTACCTATTAATTTAAGCCTGAAATTCAGCGTGGAGTAAGTAAGCACTTTATAGCACCAAAACAGAGCATTGCAGCCCAAGTTGGACTGTGGCTACGACAGACATTCTAGTGGGTCCCTCCAGTGTAACTTCTCGCCCTTTGATTCATTTGCCATGCAAAAAAATATTTTTTTTTTTTTTTGCATTCTGACCGCATCGTGACGTGACCACGATGCACCGGCTTTGGGCATAGGACCAGCGCACTTCTGCGCCGCAGGAGATGTAGCTTCACATTTAAATTTTGATATTTAAGATAAGCCAGCCATGCGAAAACACCCGTGTACTTAGATTTAGGTGCACGTCAAAGAACCCCAGGTGGTCCCAATTTTCCGGAGTTCCCCACTACGGCGTGCCTCATAATCAGATCGTGGTTTTGGCACGTAAAACCCCATAATTTAAGATAAGCCAGCCGGCTTTGCTACACTGCAAAACCTAAGATCTTCCGTCAGCGATCTCCAGTAGCCCCTGTGTACCGTCCTCATTCTATACTAAACCCATCACACTGTCTAAACTGCTGCCGCCCCCAAATATGTTCCTTCGTCATATGGCCACTGCTCCATTCCTAAGCGAGCAGTCATCTGTGCCACACATCACGCGATCTGTCCAACTGCATCTGCTTTATTGTAGTGCTCTCCTGTAGGCCGGCTTCAAAATACGCCATTGTGTTTCTGTGCTACGGAGGGTTAGGTGCGGAACACGAGGTGATGATGTAGATGATGATGTTGCGACGGGGCAGAGACAAGAAGTCATCTATCCTGCTGATTTATTCAGGTTTTTGTTTTACTCCATTTATCGCCATCTAGTCTTTTGCCTATCTAATCTCGATCTTTCGCATTTAAAACTTCTGTCACTATGTTCTACTATTATACCTACGCTTGCAACGACTATGGCGGCTCTATCAATATCTTACCTGTTATTTTTCGATCAATAATCTATTCACCTCTTAATTATCTCTACCGCTCGACAGTTAATTCTTAATCCCAATACTTCTGGAAGGTGGACACTCCCCACGGGTCTTGTTGGGTGAATATCTTGGTATTCCATTACGATGTAACGAGTCATTTCCGGGTTTTTTCTCGTTTTGCAACACACATGCCTCAACAGGTGGCATATAATCTGCGGTATATGTTCTTGTCTTCAGGCAGCCGGCACGGGCCTCAGATAACAAGGCATTATTTGAGGCACTATGGTTTGAACCCGGTCATGTAGAGAGTTCGAACCCCGATATCTGGCGGCAGAATACCAAGGGGGCCAGAATGTAGAATGCTTATAAACAGTACCTTGGGCGCACGTCTCAGAACTCCGGGTGGTGTTATTAGTTAATCCGGTGCGCACCTTAGGATGACCTCTCTGAAATTCATGCGTTGCCTTCGGGATGTTAAACCCGTAACAACAACATGGCCTGGTTGCCTTTTATTAAGCTTACGTGTTCTGTGCCTCCTGCGGTCGAAAGGATCTATCTACATCTGCCACCATGCCCCCGAGTGGCGCGGGCTAACAATCCTACGGCTACGGATTAGTACACATACAGAAATACCCGAGAAAGTGGACGGGCAAATTGGACGTCGTTGTAGTTCAATCGTAGAGCACCGCGTGCGTAATGACGAAGACGTGGGTCCGACTGCCAGGAGAGTTCATTTTACCCACGCAACCCTTGGCTTCATTTCCTGATGGCTTCACGTGGTTGTAACCGATATAAAAATCCAAGCCCCTTGATTTCCCTTCTCATACACAGCATAGTCAAAGAGTTTGGGCCAAGAAATAACTTTTTTGTTTCAGGTGGCAACAGCGGTGAGGACCGGGAAAAATGAAGGCGCACAAAACAAACCAGACACTGCGCTGATAAGTGCCTTCACTTTGTCATTGGGCCGTGTTCCTACCTGAAAAATGAATAAGCGACTAGGCTAATGACTGCGTGTTAACCAACCCAACTCCCTCCTCCCACAGTGTCCGTCATCCGGATGATGGCAGCGCCTCGGCCACGGAGCCCTCGCCCTTCGCGTGCGTCTGGGCCGTGCTTCACAAGCGAGCCACGTACATGTGGCGAGAGAAGAAGATGCCCCTGTTTCAGCTGGATGCTGCCGCCCCTCCTCCTCCTGCTGCTCTTCTTCCTCGAGGACGTGGGCCTGCGCGGCAGCGGCTACGACGTCGAGCACGAAGGCGGGACGCGTCGCGTACACCTTCCCCGAAGTGGTCGGACCGGCCAGGTGAGCGACTCGCGCACCTGTATTCGAATTTACGTTTGTGAAGTGGGAGAAAATATTTCATCAACCCCACTGTAGCACAAGCTACAAAGGAAGACCCATAGGTGCCCCTTTGCAGAATGAAAGTGTTTTGCGGTGGGAAAGAAAATTCACCGTGATCCGGGGTTTTGAATCCGGTACCAACGCCTTTCCGGAGCTGTCACTCTACATCTGAGGTAACCAAGAGGCTTGAAGATAGACACAGTGAGACCAATTTCTTCGATTATTTGATGCATTTAATCTTCTTCCGCCTTCTGGGCTTACCCAGAACTGATTTGCCATATTCGTGTCCCTGTGCATCAAATTTTCAAATTTGGCCTCGCGGAGGCGATCTGCTAGCCTCCTGGTTAGCTTCAGACTGCATAGAGCGACAGGCTCCTGTTCATTCTACTTATCTTATATTACAACAATTTATTGCTGGTAATTAGTCACGTTTTTGATGTGAAGTTTTCTCATTTTATAGTTCTTGTCACTGTTTCGAATGTAAGGTTGTTGTTTTTTTCAGCCAACTATCCCTCTTATTCTTTTTTTTTTTCAGTGGTTTAGATACTGCCTGTTCCTTTTGCATTGTGATTTACTTTTAACACTCCTCATTTCTGTACCTGACGTGCTGCTTTGCTGCATATTTTTGTAGCAGCTACCACGAAACCCGTCAAGCAGTTTATACAACTGTTAGCTCAGGTAGCGAGCAAGGGGGATCTGGTTACTGAAGTGCGTTGAAAAAAGACCATTACTTATAAAAATGCCTACAGCGCCCAAATTGGCCCTTATTGTATGCGGAAACAAAATGAATAAGTTACAATGTAATTTCGGTCAGCATATGTACATGAACAATATTGTTTGACAAAGACAGGTAATCATCCTTTGATTTAAAATACACGTTCTTGCAGCACGGTAACAAACGATGGCGGAGTGACAGCAAGCTTCGGAAATGAAGTCCACTCTTCATTGCACAGGGAAAAAAATCATGTTTGAAAACAATAATGCAGCAGTTATACTGGCGTACTTTCACGGCATGATTAGCTCTTCTTGACACGTAAGTGGATTTTTGAGGTATTCTTGTTGACATAATAGTACTGTTTATGTCCATCAACACATACATGTTGACAGAGGTGGCAACGACATGGGTCGACGACGGTAGATAAATGAAGTGCATACAAAAAAAAGGCGAAAGCTTGCACTAGGCCGCGCAAAGCTCAAGACACAGCGAAGCTGGCCGATTGATTGCTGTCCGTTGGTTGCTAGCTAGGTTGAACTGGGCTATGTCGAGGTATAAAACTTGGTTGTAGCTAGGCCTATACTCGTGTACGTCATCTGTGTAGTACTGGAAAGGCTGCGGTAGTATCGGAAAGGTGCGCGGCGCTAGCGCGATCGGTGCGGGGAGCATGACGTCATACCAGCTGTAGCAGCTGGCGATAGTGCAGGCGGTGGCGCGATGGGGCGGCGCACCTTTCCAGTACTACCGCAGCCTTTCCAGTACTAGCACAGATGACGTACACGAGTATAGGCCTAGCTACAACCAAGTTTATACCTCGACATAGCCCAGTTCAACCTAGCTACAACAAAGAGACACAATCAATCAACTAGCTTCGCTGTGTCTTGAGCTTTCCGCGGCCTAATGCAAGCTTTCGCCTTTTTTTTTTTCTCTCCTGGTTCAGCGCGCCGCGGAGAGAAAAGAGGCGGCGGCTGGGAAGGGAGGGAGCTATCGAGGAGGAGACGGCGTGCTCACGTGCTGCGCCGCCCTCCTGGGTGTCGCCGCCCTCCCGGTTGCCATGGCTACGGCGCGGCAGTTTCTTGATACGAACCACTCATTACGGCTGGCTTAAACAGCTTTTCTGTTAATAGTGGAACGTATTGATCCTTTTCGCGGAGCAGTTGATTCTAGAGAAACGAGATGGCGCTTACGGCGGCGCGCCATACGTCTCCTCAGCGACCGCGCACGAATACGAAACCATTACCGCTTCTACCTTGCTTCTGTGCGATCAGTTGTCGGAAATTCAACTGAGTTTTCGCTAACACACTGTGCTCCAATCATGCTAGATTGAATCATGCGGATTGAAGACGTGTGCAGTAGTTGGCTGCAAAAACAGTGACTGGCGTATTAAGGAATGTAATGAATATGCGGGGCCAAGTTCGCGGACAGCTGCTTCAACTGTCCTTACGTGGGTCCGGCACTTCGAGATGTACGGCTTTCCTCGAGGATACACAAATTTGCTCATCCGCCAGCGTTGTTTCGCTAACCTTCCAAAGAAAGGGTTTAATCCCAGGAACGTCAGCAAGAGTGAGTACTGCTCGTTAAGCAATGGTAGCGTGGCTTCTTGTTATAGTAGGTTTTGCGCATTGTATCTACACGCATCTGGCCCAACCAGCACGGAAACTTACACCCACTCTTTCACCAACGTGTCAGGAATAAGTGAATGGGCGCACACTTGAATATATGCGCACTGTATAAGCACAATAAGTCACGGTACTACACCGATAGCGCACGAATGGTCGAAGCTGAATGTTTTGTGACAGTCCACAAGAGTAAGCAAGTTACGAGCGATAATACGCATTTTCTACAAAGTATTACAATGTGCCGAACAGCTGCGTTTCAAGCCTTGTGCGCGGCAAGAACAAATCTAACCGAACTGAGTACACCCACGAGCGATTAGGCAGAAAAGGATCAGATAATGACCGCACCGAGGAACCTTACTGAGTCGGAAACGTGACAAGCCACTGCTTCAAAATATTTGCCCTCCCCCCCCCCAAAAAAAAAAAGTAAAGAACGAAGACCAAAACACCATAATCCTGATTCAATTCACGAGCGGAAAGTTTGAATAGCTTCGAATACACATTTAGCCCCGCTTTTAGAGCAAGCACCATATACGCTGCTGGCGCCGTTTGGACATAGCTTAATCAGCTCCGAAAGCGCTTTAGCGGGTTCTCTGAAGCTGCGGCCAAATCTTCGTGTCGTTCACCCAGTCAACGTCTACGATATTTCCCGAATAAGAGGTTTGCTAAGCCGCACCGGCGTCATACACATCCATTGTAAACATGGAGGCAACGGAGGCAGTTGAGGCAAGCAATGGACGCGTCACCACGTGATCAAACATGGCAGCGCCACGGGATCGCCGCGAAAAGAGTCAATAACTTAGAGCATACGTGATCATTTCATTATACGTAGTAAATATAAATAATAATAATATACGGCTACACATGCGCAAAAACCTACGGCGGTGATGGTAAAAGAAAATACGAAGAGCATCTTACGCTTGTACACGAAACACAGAATTCAACTAATGGAGCACAAAGCCCAATAAAATATGGCCGTACATGCAAACGTTATTGGCAATTTGCGGCGCCGCAGAAAGAAATAGAAGAAAAAGAGAACGACCAGTGATCAAGTTAAGGTTTAAAAAAAATTACACCATCTTCCCGAGGGGAACCATGGGCTGATGCGGAGCATCGCGGTCGTTCTAACGGCGTTAATTACGTTGTTATTAACGTTAACTTGGTGTTACTACGTTTTTATTACGTGTTAACTTGCGTTGGTCACCATCACATCGCTGTGAACGCCGTGCTGCTGCTCGACGTTCTCGAACGACGCTGCTTCACGTTTCCGAAGCTCAGGATCCGCTGCCCGACGTTCACGAACCAAACGCGGCTTCACGTTCTCGAAGGTCGGGTTCGCCGCTCGCTTATACGTTTACGTTGAACTTCACGGTCCCGAACCTCAGGTCTGATGGTTCGACGTTCACGAACCAACGCGGCTTCCCGTTCCCGAAGGTCGGGTTCCGCGCTCGCTTCGTACGTTACGTTGAGCTTCACGGTTCCGAACCTCAGGTTCTGCTGCTCGACGTCACGAACCAACGCGGCTTCCCGTTCTCGAAGGTCGGGTTCCGCCGCTCGCTTCGTACGTTTACGTTGAACTTAACCGTCCGAACCTCAAGGTTGTGCTGCTCGACGTTCACGAACCAACGCGGCTTCCCGTTCTCGAAGGTCGGGTTCCGCCGCTCGCTCGTACGTTTACGTTGAACTTCACTGTCCCGAACCTCAAATTCTGCTGCTCGACGTTCACGAAACCAACGCGGCTTCCCGTTCACGAAGGTCGGTTCCGCCCGCTCGCTTCGTACGTTTACGTGAACTTCACGGTCCCGAACCTCAGGTTCTGCTGCTCGACGTTCACGAACCAACGCGGATTCAGTTATCGAAGCTCAGGGTCCGCTGCTCGACGTTGACGTTTCGAAGCGGCTTCGCGTTCTCGAAGTGTGGAATCCGCTGCTCGACGCTGACGTTGCGAAGCGGCTTCGCGTTGCGAACTGAATCTGGATCCGCTGCGCGTCGCCGACGTTTACGTTTCTCTCTGCTCTTCTCTGCGCAGCCCTTGTTTTCAGAGGTGCTCGCGGTTCTGTAATGAACTGGCTGCTGCTGTTTGAAGATGTGCCAGACAGGCGTTGACAGATTCGTTGGCGTCCATTCAGCGCATCGGACGTCACAGCGGACTAAACCGAGCAGCAACTGAGGGCAGCGGCGCATGCACCGGGTTTATATAAGCAGCTGGCGCGGAGAGGAGGAGGAGAGAGAGAGGCGCGCATGCGCGCGCTATCGCACAGGTGGCGGATGAAGACACGGGGGGAGAAGCACATTATCGAACAGATGGCGTGGAGAGGGGGAGAGGAGGAGAGAGGCGTTAACGCACAGCTGGCGTGGAGAGAATGAGGAGAGGCGCGGACGGACGCCGACGCCAACGACGCCGCGGGACAGGCCGCCGCTATAAGATGCTCCGCATCTAAAACATAAATTGGTAGGGTTAGACAAGAACAACATTTTGTTTGGCTGTAAAGTAGTCCCGAATAACGGAATAACTGATGTTCTATAGGCAAGCATTGGCATTAGCTAGATTACTGAGCGTTAGCTTATATTACTTATTTTGGCAACCATAGTTAGTCGTTACAGCGGGTAGTACAAAATAAATATTGGAAAACAGTGATATCCGCAGATATTTTCGTCTCTGTGATGGCCACCCCGATTGCCAAAACCTGGACAAAAGTTTCCTTCCACTGAAAAGCTCTTCTTTATTCTCTCTCTCTGATAAACCGCTACGTGATTACTTCGTGTGTGTTACTTTTGGGTGGATGAAAATTTTGTACATGTAATATAACCGGACTATACTCTATCGTTATACGTATACTAATGTGCTTTGGTATAAATAAAAATATTAAAAACTTAATTGATAATGATAACAATGATGATAAGAGAACAGAAAATGGACGTACGTAGCGCAATTCGTTGCTTGATTCATTGATTCATTGCTTCGACGGCTGACTGCAAATGCAACGGCGGCTGTTGGAACAACGGCGACAGTTATGAAATGTTGTGTATGGGCTACCGTGCAGGGTTTCTACGCTTTGGAAACGGAGAAGTCGTTCACCGACAAGTGGCTGCGCCCGTTGACCAGCGACACGGGCGAGTACTTCATGGAGGAAGTGGACCCGTCCACCGACATCGCGACAGGTCTCCTCGACATTGCGAAGGAAACGCTGCGCAAATACGTATTCAACATCCACTTCGGCGTGCAGGCGACCAAAAAAACAGGGTAAGCCTTGCACGGCTGCGAGTATTCGAACTCTTTAACGGGATCAGTAGGGAAATCTGGAAAGCAGATAGCATGTATCGCGGGAAAGTTAAACAGCTGGTGGACAATGGGGGCAAAATTTCTGTAAGGTGACACCAGGGAGAAACAATGCCTGTGAAAGAGCCAAAATGGATTTTTCTGGACCATTTTACTTGGTTGGAGGAGTTTTAACTGCTATCGTGGTAAACAAATGCCTGGCCAGCCTTTTCAAATTCTGCCCCTAACAGGCACCGCCTGTGACGTGGCAGTACAGCGTCAGATATTTGCTGCCATTATGGGCGCAATGGGGTATTTTTTATGCATAAAATGCAGGAGATGGAAAAATGCTAGGTATGTAGAGTCTTCGCTTCTCTTCACATGGCAATTTAGCCACTTCCTTATAGGTGTGTGCGAACATTCAAAGTTTCGAATACGAGTAGAATATTCCCTGCTATAGGGTTCGCTTCCCATTCGAGAATTCGCTGTTCAGAGTTGTCGAATATTCGTTTCTTTCGAACATATAAGAGATTTTTTTTTTAATACTGATGAGTCGAAGGGGACAGAACGATGAATGTGAGCACTGTTTCGAGTGATTCTGCTGCAGGATAACTGCGGTTGTGGCGGAGAAGCACCACTTTTAGAGAGAAACGCACGAAGCGGATAACTCCTGCTCAATAATTTCCATTCTCTCATTAAGCATGGCTCCCTTTTAGGCAGCATATATGCAAGTGTGTTTCGACTTACTGTTCGGCCAGTCTGACCATGTTTGCATCATATTACGGTGGTGGTTGTAGAAATATACGGAACGTCAGAGATGTCTGCTAACTTTTTAGCTTTATCTCAACAAGAATTGTTTTAAATACGCAGCTGTTTAGCAAATGCGTTTCTCATTATTCATACAATAATGAAGCGTTTGGTATCAGCACTCTTCTTTACTACTAGACACAGACGAAGCGAGTTAACCGGCAATGGCGGCACCAGCGCAGGAATTGCGCTGCTGAATCGTCTTCTTTCTGCGTGAGCAGCGCACTCTGCTTCTACGAGCAGCGCCGGTATTCTTTATTACAGTACCAAGTTTTATCTAAAATATATTGGCAAGTACTGGTATTGTAAGCTTCTCTATCTATCCGTATTTCTACCGTATTCAAGGAACATTTTAAAAATGTCTGATAGAATTAGAGCGCTCAAACTCCTGTCAAGTATGGTTCACAAATTAGGCGTTTGACGGAGCTAAAAGAATAGCATTCACATTTTCGTTCGCTTCAAAACACATGTTTCAACATTGACATCCCATACAAGGACAATTTGGCAAGAAAAAAAATATTTTTATTTTAAAAGATCTACTTAAGGCAACGAAATTGTTGTATTTCCGTAGATGCATTAGACAAATAGCAACAATTGGGGAAAGTCTCGCTCTAAACATTTTGCGAGTTCCGGAGACAATGTTCCTTTCGTCAGCAAAAAACGGTGTTTTCCTGAGATCGCGTTCAAGTTTGAGTTGTGAACCATCAAGCCAAAAATCAAACAGCGCCATAATTTCCCACAGCATTCACCAGTCATTGCTTTGCCAAATTATTTTTGCCAATTGCTCTATGTAACTGCTTTCAGGTAACTGAACAAAACACGAGCGATCTTCATGACGGTAGCCTTCCTGAGCGCGGCTTGGCCACGTTGACGACACAGGGTATAGCGCCTGTTTCCCCAGAGCCTGCAGTATTAATGCGAAAGCATTATATATATATATATATATATATATATATATATATATATATATATATATATAGTAACTAGATTTTTCAATGGGCCAAGCGTCTTTAGGAAAATCAGAAGCACAACTTCGCGGTTGTCTTAGGTTTATTATTTACCCAACAGTTTCGGTCGGTGGACCGACCTTTTCCCTTGAAAAAAAAAATATATATATATATATATATATATATATATATATATATATATATATATATGCCGAATTTTTCAGAGACGTTCCTGGAAACACAGTTATTCAACTCCATTGAAAAGGAAAAGTTGTAAATTTCGGTCTAACTGGAAATCGAACACGGCCCACCGGGGTTCGATTCCCACCCAGACCAAAATTTAACAAACCAATGCTTACACATATTCCCACACGTAAACAGTTTTAAGTGTCTCTGCGGAATTTTTTTCAAGTATTACGAGAAATGAGTCCCTCCGGTCTTCTGAATGTAACATGCGAACACAACTCCGTTCTATACTAAAAAAAAAAAAAAAAAAAAAAAAAAAAAAAAAAAAACGCATATCCACGCGGTGAATGAGTGGGCGAAGCTCCGGAGGGAATCATCGGTAAACCGTGAATCTTCCGTGTAATTCGCCCAGTCTCGCCGCACGATTGACTTCCACCAATGACACGCGCCATGTGTGACGTCATTGCTATTTTATAACAGCGCCCTTCATTATAATTGCACCATCTCCCGCTTAAGGGGACGCTAGCACAAACGCGTTAGAAACGTGCAGTGCTCTCTAGTAAGGGGGAGAGGCCACAGCGTCTTACGCAGCCGTTTACACATGCCGGAACGTGCACCGCGTTTGCCGACGCCATCACATGACTGCTGAGAGAGTATAACCCCCGTATTCATAAACGCTCCTCGACTAGAACTTGACTTGCCACCGCCTTCAACGCGTTTCGAACGCGCTGCCCAAGGCGGTGGCAAGTCAAGTTCAAGTCGAGGAGCATTTATGAATACGGGGGTAAGGCGGAGAGGCCACAGCGTCTTACACAAGCTTCTTACACGGGCCGTAACGCGCTAGCACAAACGCGTTAGAAACGCGCAGTCTTTCGTTAATGTTGGGTATTTATTGGCATCGTGGTGCGTGTGTCTATGTGCGCTTCGTGGCGTAGTGGTTAGCGCCGCGCGTTCGGAAGCGAGGGGTCCCTGGTTCGATTCCGCGCTACGGACACAACTTTCGGAATTTTTTTTCATAAAAATTGTCGCAGTTTCACCTGAAAGGCGAAGCATCAATTGCGATAGCAAATTTGTAGAGAGCTATACGGAGTAACGATAGTAGCTTTATCAGGTGTATAACCTTGGACATGCAGCAGCACCGGCAACACGCAGAACTGTTGTCGACGCCGTCGGCGTTTTGCCCGCGTTCGCACAAAATGCGTACGGCGTTGGTGACTGTTGCTGGAGCCTCTGATATAAATAGGCACTTGATGCCGCAGCTGAACGTCGCCTCCCTTCCCTCATCCCCCCCCCCCTTCCCCGCCACGGCCTTTCGCGCGTCGGAAGAAGGCGCGTTTGTTCTACATATATGGTGATTGTAAAGGAGGAAAGATACTCCTACTTCTGCAGCCCTTAAGAGAGCACGGCGCGGAACGCGCGTTTTTTCTTCGCCGTGCGTTCACTCCCCGTGAAAGCGTGCGTCCCTCGCGCCCTTTCACTCGCACATACAGCGTTCGGCGCGCGGCGACGATTTCATCTCCACTGACGTCATATGGAACCTCACGGCAACGGCGACGGCGACGACGACGACGGCGACGCCGACGGTATAAATCTGCTTTGGAGTGTCCATATAATTGCTATCGCAATAAAAGTAGACGTGGCTACCTACTACGACGACGACTACTACTACTACATACTACAGAGGAGGGACAGACCCACACCCTACGGAGCTTCGCCCCTAAAAAATTTGGAGAATTTGACCTGCGATGAGCAAAGTGGCGGATGCGTAGGGCAAGAGCGCTGGAGCCACAACATTTAGCAATGTCATGTTTAGTGAACATTCAAAACTCCCAGAAGCGAAAATCAGTATAAAGCCACATTCTCATTTGTAAACGATAAAACAAAAAATAAACACAACTTTCTGCATGTTTCAAGTCCTTTTCAAGAACGAGTTTTGTCAAATGGCTATAAGGCCAAGCCGATTTTTATAGGTGGTAGCTAACTTTGGCGCCTCGTTTGAAGCACTTCTGTTGTTCGTTTCGGAATGAAATTAGGAGGGTATATTCTTTGGTAAATGAATTATTTATTGTAACAAAATTGGGAAAAGCACCTTTTTTTAAGATCGTTACGTAACGTCCCTCATTAAGCACAATGTGTGATGCTGTAATGTGGCACACTTGTTTCCTTCAGCGAACGCAACACTGTACGTGCACCTGTTGGTATGCTGTTCTCCTGTTCGATTGCACTCATGGTCTCAGGCAATTCAAAGCAGTTCATCATTTATGAACTCCTCAGTTATTCGGGTGTTGTGAACGATCATATAACCATGTTTCAATATATACATTTGAAGAAATCTACGAAAAAACACAACCTATTCATTTGCGACGTTTCGGCCGGGGACGTCATAATATATATGTATATATATAAAGATCGGTCCACCGAACGAAACTGGTCTGTAAATAAGCCTAAGATAACCAAACACAAAGTTGTGTTCTCATCTTATATATGACTCAAATATTGCTACCAAGTGGAGGAGCCTGTGCAAACTTTATCTGATGTTACTTCAGATGGAACTGAAAAAAAATTCGATATTCGGGGGCCATTTATCTCAAATATTTTTATACGATTCGATTCGAAAATTTCACTACACGAACACGAGTGTTTTTTATTGGTAAATCATTAACCAGCGTTGAGCAGACGCTACCGACTTCGTTTGCTAAACCAAACACCCAATATTTATTTTAGGGGGAAAGACACTGATCATGGAGACAGCAGTTAGGTAATCGTTGGTGGGTGGCCTCTGAAGTTAAATCATGTGTTCAGTTTTCAATGGCTTTATAGATACGCGCGAACACGGTGAAAATACTGCTATAACCATCTTTGCCGAGATTTGTTCACCAACTGCATTTCTGCGCACCTCACTTTACCAATCCACTTGCGCAACATTACCGTGAATGTTATCACGTAGTCACGGCGACGAACAAAAAAAAGAACATTAGGAATCTAGTTCATCACTGGGCGAACCTATGCCCAGAAAGGCACGGAACACTTAAGTCACTACGATAGCGACGAGCCCGATCTTCGGTAGTTGAATCGAATCCCACGGGTCGAATTTGTCCGATTATTTATACATGTCTAACCATACACACCAAGTCAATCACTGGTGCTTGCCCCCTTAGTGAATGAACAACACTCTTGTGATGCGCGGTTATTCTGATAAGGAAAGATAGGTCGAAAATTGAAAGAATGAAATAAGTATATTTTTAAACAATAAAGGAAGTAAAGCAGGGAAGCATTCGCTCGGTCGCGCTGATCTGCGCATGCGCCGTTGCACCCACGACAAGATGGCGGTGGCTACTACGTGAACGCACCTCGAATGTCCTCATAATTATCGTAAAAAAAAAAGCTGATGTAGACATAAATGTCTTAGGTGTTTTGTTCTTCGTTTAATTCAAAGTGAAGTCGAAGACATTGGGTAAACAGCATTCCTCTCTCTGTCGTGGATATCCTCTCGCAGGAATGTGCTCTGGTACAACGGTCAAATCCAGCACACGGCGCCCCTGGTGGTGACGCTTTACAACACGGCGCGTCTCCGCAACGTTACCAACGACGCCGCGGCCGACTTCACCTTCGAGTTGACGGCGCGGGGCTCCGAGGAGCTCCACGCCGCAGCGGGGAGCGGATCCGGCGTCCTCGAGGAGGACATCCGCAGCCAGAACACCTACCGCACCATCCTGCCCAAGGTGCTGCGTTCTATCTTCTTCCCGCTCGTCACCAGCCTCATGTGCAGCAACTTCGTCATCTTCCCGACCGCCGAGAGGGCACTCAAGGCGAGTGGTCCCACATGCGGTATATACAGTTGTCCATCTGTGTTCCGCGATGCACGGAATTAGACTCTTTTGCGAAGCGCGTCGACACGAAAGCTTTGGGACTTTTCTGTGGAGAGAACGACTCAAGACACTCACTACACTGTAAAACGTGCCGCAGTAAATGATAGGAAATATCTTGGCAGACCTATTTCCAAGCATTTAGCCGTCAGAATAACGGCGGGCTATAATTTTTGTAAGGCGTAAACAACGACGTATACTGCACACGGCAGCCAGTCGAGTCGCCTTACTGTCACGAGCAGTTTCATAATTTTTTTTTTTCGTGTGATATTCGCGGCTCTCTCCTTATCGCCTTGCTGAGGGCGATAAAAACGCCTTGTCAGAATGGCGCCGATGGCCTGACAAGCATACAAACATGATCGTTAAAGTGACGGCTGGTTTTTACAGTGTCACTTGAAGCCTTTGGTTACTCACAATGTAACATAATCCTCGTTTACCAAAGCAACAAAAAAACTGTTCATTAGACCAGAGCAGATGTTGATACATTCCATGGTAGCGTGAACAGCTAGTACGAGAACTTAAAGGTGAAGTCGCAGCCGGTCTTTTCATGTTTGTGCCCTTTTCTGTCTTACAAGCTCACCGCACGTAAAAAGTTTTCGGTGCTGCAGGAGCAGCAGTTGGTGAATCGAGATCAAGTTCGTAATATTATTTAGTGTCCATTAAACGTGCGGCGGATTCGAAGACGAGCGTGCACCCGATACGCATGCAGCGGTGTTATACAGTGGAGATTTCTGTCCTTTTATGTCAAATTAGTCTGTCAACGACTCGAACCAAATCGGTCACATTGCAAATTTTCTGCGACCAACTCGGTCCCGCGATCTCTACAACTCACCAGTAATATGAATGCCGGCTTCGACAAACCCCCGACCATTTGCCACCGTCGTAAGCTGCTGCGCTGCCTCCGAGGCTGGTTCGCGAGAAAGCGTATACGTTTGTTCTTTGCGCGGCACCTCTTTCGGCAGGTGAAGCACCTGCACATGATCGCCGGCATGGGCCCCGTGCTCTACTGGCTCACAAACTTCGCCTTCGACTTCATGTTCTACATGGGCACGGCGTTGATCGTGCTGCTTCCGCTGCCGCTCGTCCCTCACACGCCGCTAACCTCCGAAGACTTCCGTGAGTGTCCTGCACAGGTCTCTTCACGGCGCCGTCTCCCCTATACCGTTCAAGTTTGCCTATGACCGACTTCGCAACGTTATGGCGCGAACGTACACGAAATAGGCCGCATATATGTGCATGCCCCAGATGGTCCAAAGTCCCCCACTACGGCGTGCCTCATAATCAAATCGTGGTTTTGGCACGTAAAACCCCATAATTTAATATGTGCATGAAAATGCATGTTAATATGCAGAAGAGAAAGGGTAATGGGCAATCGCCTGCCAAAGGAACTAGAATTAATGATTGCCAGTCAGCCTCCTGTGCAGGAGTAAATTTGTCTAGGGCAATTACTCCCAGGTGATCCTGATCATGAGAAGGCCTATTGCAGAAGAATAAAAATGGGTTCGAGTGCATGCGGCAGGCATTACCAAATCCTGTCTTGTAGCTTACCACTGTGGTTGAAAACAGAAGTGCACAATCATTACATTCCACTGGTGCTAACATAAAGATAAGGGCTTAACAGAGAACTTCTATACTAGTAAAAGACCGCGCAAAGAGCTATGACATCAAAAATGTTAAGGGGAACGTTAAGGGACGTGAAACTAGCAGTGAGCATCAGATAGCAAACGGGGACAGCCGATATTCCAGTTGACATCGCGAGAAAAAAAAAAGGAGCTGGGCAGACTATACAATGCGCAGTGGAGATAACCGGTGGACCATTACAGTTACAGAATGGGTGGCAAGGGAAGTAAGTGCAGTCTAGGACGGAGGAACATTAGGTGGGGTGACGAAAAATGTGGAAATTTGCAGGCGCAAGTTGGAATGAGCTAGCGCAAGACACTTGGAGATAGCTTAGAGAGGGCTTCGTGCTGTAGTGGGAACATAAATAGGCTCATGATGGTGACAACGACCATGATGATCATGATGATGTGCATGAAAAAGTGAAGGTGCTACGTGCAGGCGAACTGCCCCTGGAGACTGGATTGTTTCAATCGGACAGAGATGAGTTACTCACGCACTGCTGACCCAAGCTTTCCAGTTTAGATAATTTTAGTAATCGGCCGCGTAACATTAGTACCCTGACAAGACCATCTCTTCAATTCAGTTTTATTCAATATCATGTCACACGGTGCCAGGGGCACAGACAACCAAAAAACGCCAAGCGGCTTGACGGGCATATGTGCTCCCTACACGAGGAATTATGAAACGGGAACAGCACACTAGCTGTGGTAGCACAGCGGATCAATGATTTCCTGGTTCGCATAGCTATCTGCATATATGTGTCCCAGAATATTCTGAATTTCTCGAGCCAAAGGTTTCTTTTTCTAATATTACGTATATCCTGGCATAAACATATTTCTAACATCACATCATCTGCTAATAAAACACTAGGTTTTTTAAAGCGTAATCTCCGTCAGGCCTCTCAAAACGTAAAACTGCTTGGCTACAAATCAATTGTTCGAACTAGAATATGCATCTGCCATCTGGAGCCCGCACCAAACATATTTTATCAACTCACTTGAATCTGTTCAGAACCGCGCTACTAGGTTCATTCACTCACAATATTCAAATGACTGCAGTATTTCTGCACTTAAAACACAATCCCGATTAACACTACTATCTAATCGCTGACGCATCGCTAGTCTTGAGCTCTATCACAAGTTCTTTTTCAGTGTCCTTCATCATGCGCCATACATCATTCCTGCGGCGCGCATCTCTCATCGCACCAGTCATCCGCAGCAAGTCGCACGCCCGCGTGCCCGAACCACTCATTTTTCCGTCTCGTTCATTCCTCGAACAGCTAAAGACTGGAACGGCCTTTCTGCTGACATTGTTAACAGCACTTGCCCGTCTTTGTTCCAACAGCGTGTGATTGATCATTTTGCATATAACTACTGATGTGTACAAAATGTGGAACTTCTGTTAAACCCACCCGTTATGTAATACCCCCTCCGGGGGTCTTTAAGGACAATAAACTGAACTGAACTGAAGTGATACTGCGGTGCCAGGGCCTGTATTTTATAACGACGCGTTATGCTTTATTGTATACTAGTGTTATCATCCACCGCTCACGGCCGGCTGATCCCGTTGATAACGTGAGCGGACCGTCGCTCTGGCCACTGACCAAGCGCGAAAAGCGCGAAAAGGCATTAGCATCGAAAAGGCATCGCTACAAAATACCGGCCCAGGTCTCTCCCGATGTAACAATTTTTAAAAAATGTTCCCATCAGCACGCATTCCTCTGAAAACCTGATTACAGAAATCCTGCAGCCTGTTGCGTCACAATGTTTGAAGCGTTCGTCGTCCTGACCTTAATGCCAGCCAAACGTTTTGACCATGTTTTGTCGGTCAAGAGCATTGCCCTATGTGTTGTGCGAGAAAGCTTTTTCACAATAAAGTCTGCCCTAAATCGCGACGTACCTTGTTTTCACTCGCAGAGCTGATCTTCGTGCTCAATCTGCTTCACGGCTACGCTGCTCTCCCGGCAATCTACATCTGCTCCTTCCTGTTCGACAGCCCCATCATAGCATACTCGGCTCTCGTCATCATCACGTTCATCATCTGTGAGTAAACTCACCGCCCATCAAAACCGGAGACAACGCGATATATAGGCCCTTTAAATGGATCGGCAAGAGTGTCGGCATGTTTACTATATCATAAGAAGCCGACAAACAAAGACACCAAGTACAACATAGGTGAAATTACTTGTACTTACTAGGTGCATTAAAGAAATCGAAAATTCTGGGGTATTTATTCAATTGGTAAGAGTGCATCGCACGCGTAAAGCAAGGACCTGGGAGTGTTCCACACCTGCGGTAAGTTTTTTTTTTTTAACAGCGAAGCTATTTTAAGCGACGGCTGGCTTAAATTTATGGTAACGTAAGGAAACTAGTCGAAACAGCGAAGATTCACATGCCTAGACCAGTGTTTGTCAAACTTTTCCATTACGAGGCTGCTTTTATTAGTTTCAAACCTACCATGAAACCCCCCTCCCCATTTTTATAAGCCTTCCGAATTCTTTTTTTTTTCAGTGATGCAAGATACACTTACATGTTAATTTATTTAAAACACATTAACCAAAGCAGATAGAACTACCGAAAATACTTGTTAATATTTTAACGAGGATTTATTTAATGATGTGTTTTAATATGATGGGTGTACTGGCTTTCTTGATACAATCATATCCGCTGAACTCCAAATTTACGGTGTCGACGAGACAAAACTTGTTGGGAGGCTGTGTTCGTTAAGGTTTCTTTGTGGTGACCGAAGGTTGAGATCGCCGTTTGCCTTTGCAGTTTCACCGTTCATTTTGCGCCCAACACTAATATTATACTCTGCAAATAAACATTTAAGGGGCAATATACATGGGCAATATACATGGGCAATATACATGGGCAATATATATGGGCAATATATGGGCACGACACTGAACATTCATCTCTGTTTCGGCAAGCAGAATGCAAATATAGTTCGACCCTCCCTGAACCCCAAAAATGCTCAAAATTCATTTGGGGGTCAGGACCCTCAGTTTGAAAAGCACGGTCCTAGCCTCAAGATTTCAAAAAAAAGTTTTACTCTTATGGTGTGACACGGATGGCGCACTCATATAAAAATCTGACATGTGCTGCATGTGGAATCCTTCAGCAACTTCTCTCATGAACTTTATCCCTGCTATTCAATAACACCCTGGTATCACTGTAAGCGCGTATTTGCGTCCTGTCTTTGTCGTTGCCCGATGTTCTTGCGCCATAGAAAACAACTCGCCTAGAGTCCCTACCTTCACTCTCTCTCTTACACACACGCACGCACGCACGCACAAACACCCGCGCACGCGCCCAATCTGTACTTAAGCTCGGTGTTAAACAAACCGCAATATTGACGTTATAAGATTATAAGGAAAACGAATGAGTGATCACGCCAACTGAAACAACGGAAACAAGCCGATACGAATTTATCGGAATCCAATTCGCGCAGCCTCGGGAGGTTCTTTGGCCGCGGTGTTCATGGAGCACTACGGCGAGGATCTGCACAACGCTGTGCTGACCACGATCATCGAGGTGACGCTACAGGTGCTGAGGCTGCTGCCTTCACAGTCCTACTCTCGCGGCATGACCAAGATCCTCCAGCTGGCCAGAGAGAACGCGCTGTGCCGCAGGGGAGGACTGCAGCTCGAAAGCCGCTGTCACACCAAGCAGGCACAAGGCCGACTGTCCCTGCTGCAGTGCTGCTTGCGTGAGTTCTCTCGTACGCTTTTGAGACCCGGAAATGGAAAATGCGTCCAACTATATTCGTTGGACGACGGTTTCTTGGATGCTACGGTTAAGTGCCAGCAGATTTTACCGCAGGGAAGTCATCTATCAGCAAGTATTTGGACCTGGGAGTTCGACGTTGCGAGTGTATACGGTCAAAGTCTCATTGTGTCACGCTTCAACGGGAGCTCTTGAAGTGTCGAGCGTGAGCATGTTCGACGATGCCTGTCGGAAAACCAAGCAGATCAACACTGGTGTACGCGGGCATTCTTCCAAGCATTAAAGCGTTTGAAACGTATTATCTCGTAGAATGCACAGATTAGCGCAGAATTCCATTGTTACGTCAAAAAATAACCCGGTCGATGTCTAACATGTTCGACAGTAACGTGCAGAAAGCCAAAAGTTCAGAAGAAAAACGAAACGCCTGTATTCACAACGTCTCGGCAGACAAGTAACCATGAAATAAATGTTAAAAATTGGCAACCAAAGTTGACTGCAAGAGGTTAAACACAAAGTAAGGCGTACACTAACGTCATATAAAGGGATCATCCTCCAGTAGTTTGGGCTCATTTAAAAACTGCGCACAGCCGAAAGTACCATGACCACAGATGGAGGCATGGATACACAGAAGCCACTTTCATGGAATGTGATGTGAATCGTTTTCAATCGGCGATCGATACAAAAAAGACGCATTTGGTCACGGCCGTAACTACAAGCAGACACCAGCTCAACTAGTCGTTCCGCTTCATTATCACCACCAAGTAACGCATACTGTGTCAAAGCAGTTGTCCATCCCGCTTAAAACAAGTCATGAAGCGTAGCTGAATTGAAACTGTCGAAACAAAATGTTTGCGTTTGAGGACATAGCCCAAAATTGCGCTTTCTACAACCTGAATAACAGATTCTCTTTACTATTAAATGCAACAAATTTATTGTGCAATGAAAGGGCCGCTATCAATGCTGTATCTCACTTGTATTTGCATGGGGAAATATGGCGTGACTTCGAGCGAGGCTGCCCCTTAAAGACAATGAGGCAAACAGCGCAAACAACGACACTGTAGGTGGCGTCCAAATCCAGCTCAGAGCGACCGCTTGGTTGGGGTAACCATGGGGTCTCAAACGTGCTCTTGGGACCAACGACAACCCAGTAGTGCAGACAATCGCAAGAGCATTTATTGCACCTTTCACACACCAATGTCAGCTAGCCGAATTGCTATCAAT
Source organism: Dermacentor silvarum (assembly GCF_013339745.2). Lineage (NCBI taxonomy): Eukaryota > Metazoa > Arthropoda > Arachnida > Ixodida > Ixodidae > Dermacentor > Dermacentor silvarum. The sequence continues at coordinate 61,896,089 of NC_051163.1, read as the reverse complement.
AGAACATGCCAATGGGCGAGGACTAATCGAGGAAGTCTGACTCACCGTGACAGAATATCGAGCGAATATGTTCGCCCCCCATGCTGGACACCAACGTTCAATCGTACTCGTGTATAGCCACGCGAACGGTGGCGCGCTCGAACGATCAAGTTCGTACACCCCGGTGCCCGCTCCGAAGGCTCGCGAGACCATCCCGCAGAGAGTACCAACAGGGGCGCGACCAGTCGGCACTATTGTGACTCGGGATCCGGGACGAGAGACTGAGTCTTGAAGCAGGCGAAGATGAGACGAAAGCTTTATACAATATGTACAAATATGTACAGATATAGCAGGAATAGCAGGTAATAGCTGCCATTAGCTGGGGATAGCTGGTCAAAGCAGTCAGAGCTGGTAAGAGCGCACCAGACCGACGGGGCGGCCGGTGGCGACTCTCTCTTAACAATGGGCCGGTTCCTCCTTAAATCCCCTTGGCGGCGGCTCCTCGTCGACAGGAGGAAGAGGGGACGGTTGCTGACGTCACTCGCGTCGCATTGTGTCGTCGCGTCCCCCTGGCGACTCGTCGACAGGACCCCGAGGTGGCGATGATGGCCGGGGCTGCTTGCACGTCGGCAGGACACAGACGGGGCAGTTGCCGAGGTCCCCCCGCGCCGTATTGTGTCGCCGCCTCCCGTCGGCGACTAGTCGGCAGGACCCAGAGGGACGGGTGGCGATGATGGCAGGTGCTATGGCACAACAGCACCCCCGCCGCCAGACAATGCATCCAGAGGTCGAGCTGTCCGACGCAGCTCGGAAGAATGGATGCGCCGGTTGGGCGACGTCTAGGATGGTCTGGAGGTATCGGCTCTGCCGCTTTTGACGCCGGTGGTCTTTTCTGCTGCTCGGTCCTGATAATGTCCACTGGAACGACCAAGAATCAACAACGCCAAACCACTCCGGCCAAAGCAAGCACCCTCCGAATGCTCTCCAAACCGCCAGACCAAAATCATCGAACAAAGCATTTTTCGAGATCTGGCTACGCTAAACAAAACAAAACAAAACAACAACAACAAAAAATCCCGAACAACACGAGGCACGTATCGGAGAGTGAAATTCGAAATACGGACCCCCCTTTTTTTTTTCTTTAATCGTCAATGCGTGAGGGTTTATCAAATCAGAATTGCGTCGCAAGCGATTCTCAACTGTAATGCGGGCGGGTTGGCAAAGATCAAGGCTGCCGAAGATGACTTAATTTTGCCCCCGAAAGCCGTGGCGCAAAGGCTAAGCGTAGCTTATCTATGTGCTCGGGCGCCACTTCGCAAAATACGGAACGAAATCCGATAACCACAAGAGCCAACCGAAAAAGCCCGCCGCTTTGTGCTGTCTAAATGCACTCGACAAAACGAGCGCCACATTCTTACAGCACAGAAGCGGTCCTAACAAAACAAACAAAAAAGATACTAAAACTCACACTAATGACACGAAAGCAAAGGTGAATCAAAATTATACACTGACACTTACACTTATAACTAACGCGTACAATACAAAACAAGTCATAATCTAAATCAAGCATTTAGGCTTTGTCTAGCCTAGGTAAACGTAAAAACAACAAAACGTGAAAACACTGACGCTTTCTCTACTTGAGCGTTCAGCAATCATGTCTCAGTAAACTAATGATGAACAAATTAAAAAACGTCGGTGTCTCGCGAAAAGAAAGGACCAAAGACTTTAAAATTGCGCTCTTGGCCTATCCACCCTTTCCTACGCTCAACACGCGACTCAACTTTATCGCAAGAAAACACAGAACAAAATGATCACTAAATGTACAATTAACAGAATGGGCTTTCAAACTACCATGGCACGTTCACAATCACTTGGTGCTCACAACCACACCCTTTGAGACGCGCTCGAGCCGGTCGACCATTCTCGGGTCTACGAGTTGTCCACTCGCGACACCAGAACAAAGCGGATTTGCACGAAGTACCTATAGTAGCCGTGACATTCACACTACTGCCTCCAAACAGTCGGGGAGCGGCGCATCCACGGGCCCGCGGGCGCGCTGTCCCTTTGTCCGCTAGACAGTCGCCTTTCTTTCTCCCACGAAGGGGGCGACCATTGCAGCAGACTATCGAGCATACCTGATGCTTCGCTACGTTACTCTGCTTACAATTCATTGATATCGCTGAGAACCGGCGGAATTTGCGGCGTCTAAATTTCCGCGATATCCTTTCTTTACAGACGCGCGTCACGCCTGTTATAGACCTCAGCAGTCTCCTAAGCCTCGGGCTCACCCTACTGCGCTTTTTCCCAACGTGTTGGCGGTTGGCGCGCTTGACCCGGCTCGTATCGCCGCCCGAGTCCGACTTTCTCGGCTTGCGCCTTCGTCGTTTGCCCTCGGCGCGGCTCACAGGGCTCGCGGTCTCGGCACGCGTACTCGTAGGTACGCTGCCTTCTTGTCGCAACGACGTGGCTCCGGACGGCAAAACCAAGCTAGGCTCGTGGTCGTCGCTAGATGTATGTACCTCTGATAAGACATGACTGCATCCGACGCCATCTGAGCTAGCCGGCTCGCCCTGCGGTCTCTCATCGACAGGCTTCGCCTTGTCGCTACTATCTAAATCAAAAGAGCCACTGTCGGCCACTTTTCCCAAAGCGGCCTCTCTAGACGGCGAAACAACATCGTGTTCGTGCCTGTCACCTAGCGTGTGCGCCAATGGCACCACATCGTCTCCTGGGCTAGTAAGCATTTCACTAGGCGGTCTGTCTTCGACAAGCTCGGTCTTGTCGCTACCGCCTTGGCCTTCGCAGTCGGCCTGACTTATAGCTTCAAAATGCCTCAACAGAGCCATCTTTGCCTCATCGTAGTCCCGCCTCTCCTCATCAAGCAGGCGTTCCAGAACACACGAGAGTCTACGAGGAAGCAACAGGATCAACCGCTCGGACCAGAGGTCCCGGTTGACACCTTCTTTCTCGCAAACTTTTTCAAAGTCCGCAAGAAAAGTAACAATGCTATCGCCCGCCTTGAAACTACAAAGATGGTATCGCGCTGTGCGCCATATCCATGTTTGATTCTGTCGACGGCTCTCTCGTCTTGCCCTTTCCTCGGGACTTACGTGCTCTTTCGCTTCAAGCTCGCGCCTCTCACGTCGCTCGCGTTCTTTTGCCTCGAGCCTTCGCTCCACAATCATTTCCCAAGCCTCTTCGGCTTCCTCGGTCGTCACGTCCTCTGCTCGCATCACGTCGAGAATCGCTTTTCTTGCCTTTTCGGAGCCAGCGGAAATGCCCAACTCCTCGCAAATTTGAATGAGGTCCTGAACTTGGAATTCCTCCATCGCGATCTCGTTCCTCGTGTTGCTTGCCCACTAAATTTACCTTACTTTAAACTAAAATCCACTGTTTAAAGAAGGTAGATGCATAAATCATAGTCTACCAAGAAACAAAACACTCTCCTAACATCTGCCTGTGCTAGAGAGGTCTGGCGACCTGAGAAGCAAACATGGGGCACTCACCCAGCCAAAGTGGTTGACGCTGGTCGATCTGGTAGCTGCCATCGAGCGGTGTAGCAGTCGTCTTCGGGCCTCGTATCTCGCAGCTTGCCATCCGCTGTTCAGATACTGGTTCGCCAATCCCATAGCTGCCATCCACTATTGTGACTCGGGGTCCGGGACGAGAGACTGAGTCTTGAAGCAGGCGAAGAGGAGACGAAAGCTTTATACAATATGTACAAATATGTACAGATATAGCAGGAATAGCAGGTAATAGCTGGTAATAGCTGGGGATAGCTGGTCAAAGCAGTCAGAGCTGGTAAGAGCGCACCAGACCGACGGGGCGGCCGGTGGCGACTCTCTCTTTAACAATGGGCCGGTTCCTCCTTAAATCCCCTTGGCGGCGGCTCCTCGTCGACAGGAGGAAGAGGGGACGGTTGCTGACGTCACTCGCGTCGCATTGTGTCGTCGCGTCCCCCTGGCGACTCGTCGACAGGACCCCGAGGTGGCGATGATGGCCGGGGCTGCTTGCACGTCGGCAGGACACAGACGGGGCAGTTGCCGAGGTCCCCCCGCGCCGTATTGTGTCGCCGCCTCCCGTCGGCGACTAGTCGGCAGGACCCAGAGGGACGGGTGGCGATGATGGCAGGTGCTATGGCACAACAGCACACACTGCCGACCCCAAGCGAAGGAGCAGGCGGCTACTCCCTTTCGTGCCCGAGTAACCCCGCCGTTAGGTGGCGTTAGGAGCGCGACACTCGCGCCATCTCTCCTACTATTCTGCAACTACTGGCTGAATGCGGAGGTTACGACTGCGGGAGCCCGAAGCACGTCATAATACGCCGGGTTTTCGACATCACCAATTTGCAAGGTCACGCAGCAGTGTGAAAGCCACAAGCGCAAAGTTTAGCCAAATCCATCTGCTATCCATCACTCCCATGCTGGCTGAATTAGCGCCAGATTTTCATCTAGTAACACATTCATGTATATATTTTAGGTGCACAACGGCGAACCAAGGTGACAAACATTATTTCGGAGCCTTCCACTACGTCATCCCCCGTAACCCATTGTGCAGTTTCTGGACTTAAGCTCCACAATTTCTTTAATTTTAATGCGAAGCAATGCTTTCAAGGACGCTCGGTCCTTATTGGTGCGGCAAGGCGTCAGTGTATGCGCGACTGAGGCGCCACCGCGCGGCGTGCGCTGCAGACCTCGACGCGCCGAACCCGTCCGAGTACGTCATCAACCCGCTGGACGTGAGCCCGTACTCGGCCTTCTACGAGTTCCTCACGCTCTCCATCGAGGGAGTGGTGCTGTTCGTGCTCCTGCTGTGCATCGAGGTGTGGCTCCCGTCGTTGGAGAAGTCGTTTACCTCGCTCGACCCTAACGTCTACCGGGAGGGATACGCGGTGGCCAAACCCTCCCACGCCGTAGGGAAGTCCCTTGCTGGCACGAAGAAGGTGAGCAGTATCGCTTCTGGCCTGATGCTGCCGCTTGCAGAGCTCATCAATCACTCCGCCAACTTTAAAATTACAATTTGCGTTTTCATCAACAATTGGCGAACAATGGAGCCTCATTTTTTTAGCATTTAACCTGGTGGAGCCTGGGGGAGGTAAAGGGAAGTAAGAAAACGCGGAGAGGATATCGAGATAGAAAATAAATATCCGCATATATATTTACAATGTAGCGACTGGTTGAGGGAGCACACACAGTTCGCTTGTAAAGTCACTTCCTTGTTAAGGGAACTGTGCAAACTCCCTGACCTGGAAGCTGCATTCGAGTAGGAGCTCCTAGCTGAGGCGCCGGCATTTGAGGGTGACCCCGTGTCTAACATTCCTCGACTTTACACTGTACCCGAGTGTCAAGAAGTCGAGATCCACGCTCCTCCTGGCCTGATGTTGCCTGTAATAAACAGGCCACTCTCCCCATTACTAAATGCAGATTTCTCGCGGAACCATATTTTTATATTTTGGGGGTCGGCGTTGCGGCATTTCCCAGGCAGAAAAAAGAACAAGGCCAGAACGTAGCATTGCTAGCTCTGTAAGTATGCGATACCTACTTAGATTATGATAAGTGTAACGCCTTGGCAGGCGGCTGCACGCGCGTGCATCATTAACGGCCTTGCGCACACTCATTTATGAGAGCGATGCTTCTATGCCTCGCCATCTCTCACAAATACACCTCGCGTTTTCTGTTAGGGTGCCTCCAAAGTGTGTTAAGTCCGCCTATGAAGCTATACAGAAATGGCGTGTCCCATTGCGGGACCGAACCACTGTCTTCCAGCACAGTAGCCCAATGTTTTAACCGCGACCGCACGCAGGCTTCTATCGTGCCAAAGTCGCTCTTTGAATCGTCTCGAGCGTCACGTGCCAGTTTCTCGCATTCTCCTCACGTGACAGCTTGCGCTTTGAGACGCTGTGTTTCACTGCACTGTATTCGGCAGAAGCCCACGTTTTTAACTCGAGAGCATTGAGGGCATCGTGCCGCAGAAAATCAGGCGCCGGCGTCGTTGGCGGAAACAATGATGCCGAACCACATCATCCCGCGAACCAGCCTGACCGAGCAGGTCCTTCGCGTGGCGCAAAGGCGTTGGTGAACAAAAATGTAATTTCTCAAAGTAAAATCCGTCAAAAAAAATTGTAAAGTACGACTTAACCACAACCTACATACGTAATAGCATCGGATGGTAATTTGAATATGCGAGAAAAACGCCTGATAAGCAGCCACGGATCTTGGAGTGCTATCGCGTTCCACTCCTAAAGGCGAAGCTTTAGCGTCCTCCAATTTGTCCTTTTTTTCGGCCAGACGATATATCAAAGTGGGTGAAATCCTCCTATCGCATTGAAACATTCTAAGCGATAACTTAGCACGATGCGCGTTCCACAGATCCGGTTAGCGTTGTTAAAGATTGCGCACTGTGCTTTTTGGTTTGTGCGAGAAGCCCGAGGACACGGACGTGATGATTGAGAACCAGATGATCGTGGGGCTGGTGAACAACCAGATGGCGTCATCCGCATCGCGGCCTCTCTTGGTTGTGAATCGCCTCTTCAAGTCCTACGGCTACGTCGAGAGCAATCCCGTGTTGCAGGCAAGTTGCTATCGTGCACGCTGGCATTGTTGAGCTGTGCCGCTGTCAAGGCCTAGATATGCGTACTCTTGCGCCGATTCTATATACCCGGCGTAAACTGGGCAGCCAACGACAAAAGCAAAAAAAAAAGCTAATTTCTGCGAATAGGTCAAGAAGGCGTCAGTGAGGGAGGCCAAACTGATGAATGGATTTACAACTACGGAACTCTGCAATATAGCAATTCTGTACACTTCACTCAGATATCTAAAGCGGACAAATATGTTCTGTTATAATGAAGAACACATTATGTTAACATGAATAATGATAGGTGACCCTAGAGTATAGGGGAAGGTAACTATTTACGTGAGGTAGAAAACAAAAATCAATACGTAAAGAAGCGTCTATATAAACATAAGAAGTGATAGCTCACTCATGTCCTCACTTTGGTGAAGCGTTCGTAAACACTACCCCCCACCCCCACACCGGCACTGTTTAGCTCATGCAGAGCAGCCGGGACGTGACGCCCGACACGTCCCAAAAAAATCTCGTTGTTTTATAGGCTGCCTGATACGCGTTAGATGGACCGCGTGGCCATGGGAGTGTCGAGCTGCTGGTGACGTGGCTGGAGTCGAGGAATCGGAGGAGCATTGTCCACAAAGAATCCGGCGCAGTAGAGCCGACGCATCATACGAATATAGTGAGGCGTTTGAAAAGGCTCGAGTTCTAGCGAGGAAATCGCTCCGGATATGGTAAAGGCGCTCGCGAAATTCTTCGGTAGATTTTGGGCAGTGGCCGAACAAGACCCCTAAAGCTTCCGATGGGTGTCAAAACGGCGGCTTCGACTTTGTCGCACTATGGTGGCGTATCAATCGGTAAGTTCCCAAGCGAAGGTACCAGATTATGCACGGAGTTTTGAAGGCGGAGTTTCTGATCTGGTGCGGTCGAAGACCTGGTGTGATCGAAGTGTCATTCCACGTTAGTCTTGTTTTTCTGTGGCGCCGTTTCAAAGAAATGAACGGTTGAAGAAGTTTGGTCTTTTACGTCACCATTGACTTGTGTTCCGCACTATGCCTTTCGTGCGCAGGGGCTGAGCTTCACCGTGCGCTCCGGCGAGTGCTTCGGCCTGCTAGGCGTTAACGGCGTAGGAAAGACCACCACCTTCCGCGTGCTGACGGGAGACATTCTTCCGCACGACGGAGACGCCCTGGTCTCCGGTTTCTCCGTCGTTAAGCACACGCACATGGTGAGCTCCCCGAACGCATGCATTGAAATTATAGAAGGCCTTAGCAACCGCGGTTGAACGGGATTGGCTGAAACGCCGCCGGCAACGCTCGACGCCTTTTGTAACCGCTCTGAAAGTACGCCGCGCCACCTAACGCCTCTTACGCTAACCTAACGTAACCTAACCTAACCTATCGTGGACGACACGCGAAGGCAATAATCCTCAGGGCGTGACGTCAGAGCATCGCCGGCGGCGTTTCAGCCAATCGCGTTAAGGCGCCGTGCCTTTTAGATTTTCAACATACGCTCCCCGAACTAGGCGCACTTTCTGGGCACGGCGTCCTTGCGGAGATAGCTTCCGCCCGCGTGTGACCATGGCTGCTACCAAAGGGGAAGATGTTGCTAGTGGGGATGAAATACCGATGTTTTCCATCAATATTGTTCAGAGTATCGGCAGCTGCGCAATAACCGGTTATTTTGACGAGCTTGCTGTACCTACACCATGCATGAAGGAAGGAACGAACTGGAAGGGAGTGAGTCGCGGTTTGAAATTGGAAGCCTCAAAAAGTCGGCGCAGAATGTGATCACGGCACGGTAAGTCTTAGTGGCTTCCATCGCCACGCTGAGGACGCTCAGCGCACGCTGGGAAGTTCTGTCTTCACTTGACTCTTTCTCATTGAATTTTTCTCGTGACGATTACTCGCGCTTAATTTAAAGCGCATTCGCGAGAATATTTGGCGGCTTCTGGGGAACTTTCGCGTCACCTATAGGGAACAAAGCTAACTATAAAGCGGTACTTTTTGAGCATTACAACCCGAAAAGCACTGTAAGCAAAGCCGAACGGTATTTTCAGTCAGCATTTCTTTTGTTTCAATCACAAATGAGCTATGTCAACAGTTTGCGAATGAAGCTGCATGGAGGATTTCCACAATTGTTTACGTGGTGATTAAATTGTCACAGAAATAAAATGCAACTATTTGCTACAAATGTCACCGACCCAAGAAAGGCGGCCACGCCAGTTAATATACTGCCTCCTTAACTTTATGAGCACAGTTTTACTCTTTTATTTGCATGACAACTATATGCGCTTTGCAGTTTAAAGCAACGCCATAGGAAAACATAATCTGACAGTCTAGTGCTCTAGAAAGCTTAAAGCACAACATAACAGGAAACAGCTTTGCTAAGTAACAAAATTGCATAAGACAGGGCCAGCAGCCAACAATGTGAAACACGCGCACACATGAGCGCCTGGAAAGAAAACTCCATGGACAATTTCCGTGGATATTATTGCACTTAGTATACTAACAATAGCCTTCCGTTCTCGCAAGTTTACCATCGAGCCTTGACATTTACCCCGTCACTATTACGGGGTAAATAATAAGCCGTCACATTTACCGTCACATAATAATAGCCGTCACATTTACCCCGTCACTATTACGTCTGACGATAGCGGCGCCACTCATCCTGAAGCAGTAATGGGCCTCAGAGATCTGTTGTGGAGCAGTCAAGTAGTGTATGACGCGGCAGAGGTGATGTCACAGGCTACATCTAGGCTAGTTCGCGTGGCGCTGCCCGAAATGAATGAGTACTTGGTAGAAAGTTCACTTGCGGAGAACTCGGCTTCGATTCCCGAAGAAGACAAGATTTGCTGCAGCATGGAGTTGATAACGTCGATACATCAACGTTCCGAAAGACAGAGCATCCGGTGCGATCATTGAATATGGTAACGTTTATTTGTTGAGTGATGATTGTGAATTATTCTTTTTTTTTTTTTGCTTGTGCGATGATGCTTATGCTGCTTTGTGTTGTTCATTCTGTATTTATATAGATGCAACAGAATAGACACTAGTGTTTGTACAAAGAAACTAGAATAATGGGGTCACATTTTCATTTTCGCGTGTTTCTGTTTCGCTTCGTCTAGGCTTTTATTGTTTTATTAGAATGATAATATAGGAAGGGCTCTCGCCTTCAGGTGGCGCTGACTACTCCTTGTTGCATATTAGACAAAATGAAATACCAAAATCCAGCGAAGAATATTGAGTACAGTGAATAGAGCGCAAGCGCAAAGTTCTGAACACTAGTCCAGCAAACCACAGAGGAAAGTATAGGAACACGCACAAACATTTATCAACACGCGCATTTCCATAATAAATAAAAGTACTTGAAGAAGTTGTTCCGTGAAAACAGTTACATTTCGCAGACAAGTGGGCCAAAATTATTCCGCTTAATACACAACTACATAACATCGCATAACTTTCATGACCCATATGTAATTTGTGTATACCTGCATATAATTCTTTTGTATCAAAGAACAAATAATTATTATAATCCTAAGATTGTGGTACTTTTTTAGAAAATTTTCACAGCACCTGCCTAGGTAGCTCAGTGGCTATGGAGTTGCGCTGCCGAACACGATGTCGCGGGTTCGAACCGGTCAGCTGCTGCCACCTTGCGATGGTGGCGGAATGCAAAAAAAAAAAAAACGCACGTGTGCCGTGCATTAGGTGCACTTTAAACAACCACTGGGGGTCAAAATTAATCTGGAGTATGCAACTGCGAAGCGCCTCATAGCTACAGATCGTGGTTTTGGCACCTAGAAGCCCAAAACTTAATTTCTCTGTGACGTGGGCCATTATTTTTTCTTTCAAAGTAAATCTTGACGATTTATTAACACCAAATCTGCCCTCAGAGTCCGCCTTGCAGTTCAGTACTTCGGACATTCGATAAATAGGTGGTGCGCAGTATACTGTGTGATTACGGCGACCTGAACTATACCTTGTATGAGAAAAGGAAACGCACATATGTGCGTGTGTACCAATCACGCGCGTAGCTACTCGTAAAAAAACTTCCGGCAGAAACCATCTCAGGATGACTGTGGACGTTGATGCGATTAGCATTGAAGTATATTGGCATTGAAGCCGTACTCATCTCTCTGAACACAATGCGTCATCCAGCGTCGCCGCCCCGAAGTGCGCGCTTGGCACGTGTCTGAATATCCATATTAACAATTGTCTGAATATATATGATGCATGTGCAATTGCGCCCAGCGCCGGATAAACTTTATTTTGTCATTCAAGAGCAGCACGTATCCAGCGGAACACGCCCAGCGCCCAAGTTGGCCCGACGAGTAATTTCGAACCCGGTTCATCAGCATAGCAGCATAAACCCATTCGAGCACGTGACCCAGTGAACCAAGTTGGCGTGAAGGACATTAGACGCGGACGGACACGGAGAGACAAACCGCGAACTGGTTGCCAAATAATGCTCAAATCACAAAATTATCCTGCGTTCAGCTGACCCTGCGAGTTCACAACGCTGCCTCGTCTCACCCTGTGTCTCGCAGTATCGGCGGTACCTCGGCTACTGCCCGCAGCGAGATGGCCTGCTCGACATGCTGACTGGCACCGAGACTCTGCAGTTGTTCGGGCGCCTCAAGGGCATCGCCATCACGCCCCAGTACCTGCACGTGTTGCTGCACATCTTCCGACTTCAGGACATCGCCGAACAGCTCGTCGTGACGTTCAGGTGCGCTGCCAGTAACGTATATCCGGTCCAGGTAGTCAAGACAGAATACCGTTCTGAGTGGCGATATCCCTACAGATCCTTATTCACAATAGAACAACGAATGCCTGTGAATCTCGAAACGTCATTACGTTTAGACTATACGGTCAGTGACTTACTTCTTTCCTAGCAGTACGGCAGATTGAAGCCCGGTAGAGTGAGGTTTTCATGTTCAGGAGCTCAAAGTAAGCCATGCGTCTGCTCGCCCAATAGCTTCATAATGCCGCAAGAGCCTTTTTCAGCCGATATGATGGGGAAGAAACGATTGTTTTGCACTGTCTGTCACGACAAAATCTTCAGTGGAGTGCGGGTATGATTGATAAGAGGCTTTACTGGCCAGCCGGGCTGCTCCTAAAGTTCACGTACTACGTTCATGCAAGTGGTCAAGAGGAATTTCCACATCGGCCGCCATGGCCATGAGTGGCACTGACTAACACTTCCAGTGTCAGATCTTGTACACCTGCATAAACACTCTGAGAATGCGGAACGTGAGAACAGCCACTGCCGCAGTTAAATTTGGTTGAGCATAGCACGCCTCCTAATGGTTGACGATCTGTGATTCGCCTCCCACCGGTGGCCAGCTGTTCTTTCATCCACTTTCATGTGGTTCTGAGTGACCAAAAAAAATATGGGCTCCGCGGTTCCCCTCCTTGTTCATTTCAATGGTCAGTTGTGTGTGTTGCACGACGGGTCTTTCGCAGTGCTGGCAACCGGCGCAAGCTCTCCCTCTGCGTCTCGATGATGGGAATGCCCCGGATGCTGCTGTTGGACGAGCCGTACGCCACAATCGCCACCGCCGCGCGAAAGCGAATCGTCAACTACATCAACGCCCTGCAGCGGGTCAGCAAGATGTCCATACTGCTCAGCTCGCACAGGTTGGTGCCAGTGCTGTTTCTAATAAGCGGTATCCTAATCCACGCCCCAAGTTGGTTCTCTCTGCCCAATAGACACATGATCTCGAACGTTGTGCATACGCCACCAAGTGACTGGCGGCAGCCGAAAACACGTCACAGACGCCATCTTTCGTACACCACCTATACCCACTGTAGACGGCTAAATAAACGGCAGGGTAGACAGCCGCCGTCTTAATTAACCCTGTCTAGGAGGACGTGACTTCGACAAGCTGCGCCGACTAGCCCGGTCTAGAAAAAGAGTGCGTTCTTTGATGCTCGAGATCCGAGTCGCGCAATATGCGCGGCGCGATGATAGCAGATGATGATGCGCAATGAAGTTGATGATGCTAATACTGTAATGCCCAATCACAGTTCCACATTTCAAAAAATTAAAACAACTTTTTCACGTTTGTTTCTCCGCGGAGCTTGCATTGGCATAGCAAGATAGTGAAATGTTATTTGAGTTACAACTTATTTAGTATATTATCATTCAGGAATTGGGTTGTTGAGCTATCCACAAATGAAAACTCATTCCAGCGTATCACAAACAGTACTATAAGCTGTGAGCTGAGATTTCCGTCCCTAAATCAGCATTTTGAGATATCGCACACTGCGTAACATATATGCGTGGGTCATTACAGTGTTAAGTCTCCTTTCAGATCTGACGAAGTCAGCAAGAAAATTAGGCAATTTCCTGAATAGAGCATCGAAGGCAAGAACATGTGCATGTTAATTTGTTCAAACAATATGGCGGCTGAGAAGCCTGCCAGAAGGCTCGGCGGAATGTTCGCCTGCGCAGGAAGTTCGCCACGATGCCTAGAGGGGCTACTTTCACTGCTCGCATTCGCGACCAAAAAAGACTGCAAAGCATATGGAAGAAATATACAAGTATGCGTCGTGTAATTCGACATAACGTTAGGTTCCATACCTTTAAGTCACAATATAACGCGTTTATCGCGCGGAAGGCGTCGCAGGTCCGAACCTATTTACCACCGAACAAGCGGAGTGACACGTTTGTGAGACAAACTGCCACCGTTTGCGCTCGCTCTTACAAAAACGTAGTGCGTCCCATGCAAACAATGCTCAAATAACAGCGTAATTTGACGTCGCGGCCCTACATACACAATTTGCAGTTTAGCATAAGAAGTACTTATTCAGCTGCACTGCGAAACGCGCGGTGAGACTTCTATGACCGACACTACTTTTCCTAGTTTCCACAAGCCTTGCCTGCCCTATGTAGAAAAACGCATATGACCCATATCCATAGTCCAATTTGAACATATGGGGAATCCACATAAAGCGCCGTATGTTCTCATATGTCATATGGGGCAACCCTTTTAAGAGAGAAAACTATATACCCCATAATTCCCATAGCCAATATAAGAACATGTGAGCATCTCGTGATAAGAACGCGTATGTTCTCATACATTCTATGATAATGCAATATAGGAAAGAAGGCGCATGTCCCGCGAAAAAAAAACTGAAAAATATAGACATGACCCGTATGATAGATAGATGGGAATAGAGGGTTTATATGACCTTCGTGTGTTCAAATATTGTATATAGAGGTATTGAGCGTATAGATTTTTATAGACAGAGTATACCAAGTCATATATTGGAACATACGGATACGGCATCTCAAAATGTTTATTTCAGGTTATTAGATATGGGTTTCTTTTTTTTCGATAAGGAACTAAGCTGTATGAATCGGAGCACATGTTCCGTTAACTAAACATCGCAGCCTGTCGGACGTCGAGTTTCTGTGCAACCGGATCGCCATCATGGGCGAAGGGCGTCTCCAGTGCCTCGGCTCGCTCGCGCACCTCAAGGAGAAGTTCGGCAAGGGTTACACCATCAGCGTCAAGACTTATCCGGACAGGAAGCAGGACTTCGGGTACCAGCAGGATGTCGCCGACGCGGTGATCAAGGTCTTCCCGGAAGCCGAGATGGTCCACACTTGCGAGGTACTAGAGTCGAATGCCTACATATCAAAGTGCTTTGGGGACTCCGAAATCATTCGTTATACAGGTGACTTCGTTCTAGAGGTCGCACACCGCACCATTCACAATAGAACTGGGACAGAATTATTCCTTCGTTATACAGGTCATTTGGTTGTAGAGACGTTCGTCGCAGAGGCGCCAGACTGCATGCTATAGAACCCATTTTCACAATTTGAAAACACGCTCATAGAAGGCTTCCGGCGTTCATAAAAAAAATGTTTCACTATATTACTTCTTTCGTGTTTCGTGTCCCTCGGTGCCATAAGCAACACGCTTTACCACGCTGCTTGTATACGTTACTATATAAAGTTTAGGAAACGGAACACGATAACAGTGGCACGTAAACGAAAAGTCCCTCATACGTAGATGCTGAATGTATACGGTACACACGCATGAATATTAAGTAAGGTTCATCATCCTAACAGAAACTCAAGGGAAAGGAGAAGCGCCAGTTAAACCAACACTTTTAAGTTGAAGCTCATGGTAACTTTATTGAACAATCTTGCAATAAAATGTGTGAAATAATAGAAAACATATTTCAGCTAACTCTATTGATCAATTTTACAGTAAAATAAGCGAAATAATATAAAACATATTTCAGTCAACTTTACCAAAGCTGTCAAAAAAAAACTGGTACAATGTGACATTTTGTGTTCGCATTATCCGGCTAATTAACGAAGTTTAAACTTTTTTTTTTAGTTTAGGATGTGGCTTCCAATAGGCAAACGGTTATAGTCCTGCGTGATAACTTCTTCCACGCATTACCTAGCTCGTGGCTCTCGCAACCTCCCGCGGCAAAAAAAAAAGAAAAAAAGTTGCCGCAATGCGTTTTTTTTTTTTTTATTTATTCCGCCGGTGTGGCTGGGGCATAACACGAAAAGTGCGGCGTGATTGCGCGAGCGTGCAACGCGACACACCAGCGGTCCCAAAACGTGGTTTGAAGGACTAAACACCGCTGATTGCCTGCATCGGCACCCACCTGGTCATTGTGATAGGGTGTGATCGTCCCGCGGAACACGAGGTAACCATTACTCGCGATGACCGGAAGCCAACTACATCAGAGTGCCACTTCCTGACGGTTGCCGAGTCGCGGGTAATGAGTGGAGTTAATGAGTTCTTTCAGACCACTTTTGGGGAACAATGGCGTCGCGGTGCGTGCGCGCGCAATAAGTACCATGCAATCGATAAGTACCGTGTGCCTACCATAATACCATACGTACCGCGTGATTGCGCGGTACTTATGGTACTTGGCACACTACGAGTACCACGCGAAAAATAAATATATTTGAGCAGGACATAGCACGATGAAAACGAGGAGAACGCCAGATAAACGAACACTTTTAAATTGAAGCTTATGATAACTTTCTGCAATTTTGCAGTGAAGTATGCGAAATAATAGAAAACATGTTCCAGCTAACTTAGTTTTCCCATCGAAAGCAACGCCCTGAATTCAAAAATTAAACACTTAAAATTATTTAAGAGCATTGACAATGAGGGCACGCGATTCAACGCTAGTCCAAGATTTCGCTTGTTAAAATAATTTTCTCTGATTAGCCGGATTATGAGAGCACACAATTGTTCTTGGCGGCGGCAGAACTATTGACGGAACACGGTGTCATAATCGTATATTGTACCACTTTTTTCAACAGCTTGCCGCCCTCTGTATTCACGTGATTTAGGGATGATAGTTTTGTAACTTTTATTTAAATCTGTAAATAGAGGCGTGCTTTAGATTTAAATCACTAGGAAGCATTCTATCCAGCAAAAAAGCCTTCAACATACTCCAGCAAAGTCTGCTGCAAAACAAACAAGCCAGCCGCCCGCCCTGTGCCATTATAGCTTTGCTTCTGGTCTTCCTTAGCGCTATTAACGTCTCACCAGACAGGAAATTTCGTGACTTATCATTATTTTATTTATTTTTTCTTGTCATTTGCAGTTGGTAAATAAAATTGTGATGGGAGGGAGGAAGGAGTAAATGGGGGAGATAGGGCGTATTTGCTCTAATGGCGAGTGCTACTTCGCCTAACCGCATGTAAGAAACACTGCACCGTACAAAATATAGGCTGCGACTATCTCTCCCCCTGTCACTAACCCTGCCGACGTAGAGGGTTAGTCAAGGACGAGTTTTGCGGTGCCTCAATGGTTTGTAGCTTACTGATGCGGAGCATCAAGTCGTGGGCTCGATTCCTGGACGGGATAGCCGCATTCCGATCGGGTGTAAACTCACAACGCGCCGAATAAGACCCACCGCTCTCAAGTTCTAATTTTAAGCAGGCTACGGCTTTTGGTTCCCGTCCGGAGAAAATCATGTTTCACACTTTTTGATTACGCCTATACGTCTTGCATGCTTAGAAGAAGTATTCAAGCTCTTAGACTGGGAAGGATTAGGAGTGAGGATTGATGGCGAATATCTCAGCAACCTTCGGTTTGCAGATGACATTGTCCTATTGAGCAACAATGGAGAGGAATTACAACAAATGATTGAGGACCTTCATCGAGAAAGTGCAAGAATTGGGTTGAAGATGAATATGCAGAAGACAAAGATAATGTTCAATAGCTTGGCAAGGGAACAAGAATTCAGGATCGCCCGTCAGCCTCTAGAATCTGTAAAGGAATATGTTTATCTAGGTCAATTACTCACAGGGGACCCTGATCATGAGAAAGAAATTTACAGAAGAATAAAATTGGGTTGGAGTGCATACGGCAGGCATTGCCAAATCCTGACTGGGAGCTTACCACTGTCGTTGAAAAGAAAAGTGTACAATCATTGCATTCTACCGGTGCTAACATACGGGGCAGAAACTTGGAGGTTAACAAAGAAGCTCGAGAACAAGTTAAGGACCGCACAAAGAGCAATGGAACGAAAAATCTTAGGAGTAACGTTAAGAGACAGGAAGAGAGCGGTGTGGATCAGAGAACAAACGGGGGTAGACGATATTCTAGTTGACATTAAGCGGAAGAAATGGAGCTGGGCAGGCCATGTAATGCGTAGGATGGATAACCGGTGGACCATTAGGGTTACAGAATGGATACCAAGAGAAGGGAAGCGCAGTCGAGGACGGCAGAAAGTCAGGTGGGATGATGAGGTTAGGAAATTCGCAGGCGCAAGTTGGAATACGCTAGCGCAAGACAGGGATAATTGGAGATCGCAGGGAGAGGCCTTCGTCCTGCAGTGGACATAAATATAGGCTGATGATGATGATGATGATGATGATGATGATGATGATGATGATGATGATGATGATGATGATGATGATGATGATGATGATGATGATGATGATGATGATGCGTCTTGGAATGGTTCTGATCAGAATAACAACTTCGCCGTAACACTACACACTACTTGTGCAGCTTGTGCTTCGATGGGGTGTTACGAAGAATAGCCTTTCTTGATAGAAGGCGAATGTGCGTGAGTCGCTTCCTCGCATGTCCACACTTCCATGAGAACGCCAAGCGGTAACTCGCAGCTAATGTTTTTCGCCGCTTTTATTCTACACGTCATGACTTTGTTTTACGTATACCTGATCCGGTAATCCGCTCGCTGCGCTTTAGACACCACCGACACTCTTACCGTTTTTATGCGAAAGCATGTTATATAGCTCATGAAGCGGAAAATCCGGTGGCGTGACCGGAGATGCTACAAAAAATCACGTGGTCACAGAGACAGACCGCGCGCCAGGTGATGCTTTCATTGGTGGAAGTCCACGCGACGCCACGCGCGCTTCCGTCAATGGAAGAGGAGTGGCTCCGATGGGCGAACAAGTCACGTGGTCGCAGACAGACCGCGCCGGTGGCCGGTCTATATATAGCACCGCGCGTCGCGGCGCTGCCAGTCGATGCGGCGATTCCGGCGAGTTCTGTCGTGCGCTCCGATGGACGAACCTTCGACTTCTCCGTCAGTATCTGCGCCCGGCTCCTTTGGACGTCCCCACGAGTACGCGAACGAGGCGGTCGCAGTGATTTCGCATTCATCCACGTAGGGATGCCTAATTAAGTGCCCTTAAATTTCTTCAACTAACTGCAGGGTCTCCTGGAGTTCCGGATGTCGCGGGTGCAGATGCAGTGGAGCGAGATGTTCATGCGCATGGCACGCATCAAGCAGCGCTTCAAGCTCCAGGACTTCTTCATCTCGGACACCTCGCTCGAGCAGATCTTCACGAGCGTGACGCGAAAGGAAGCGTTCGAGGCTGCCGCCGCAGCCGCTGCTCCAGCAGCCGCTGGCGTACTGCCACCCGTCCTGGGCACGACGCTGGGAATATGAACGGCTGCCCCCGTCGGTCGTGCGCGCTTGCCTGGACACTAAAGCGCCGCTCGCAAGCAGGACGCGCTGTGTCGACGCACCGAGAAGATTGGCCTCCCGTCGGGTCGAGCAAATATATGTCGGCTGACAGTAAAAGAAATGTGTGGGCGTGCCGGATTTGCCACACTTCCCTGCCCATGCACTGGCTCGTACATCATATGCCGTGCTATGCCAGCGTGGTTAGGAAAGCGCGAAGGCAACAAAAGAACAATGGACGAGCGTTCTTCTGTCGTCTTTTTCTCTTCGCGCTTTCCTAACCCTGAATGCACGCCACTTGGTCATTTTGAAGTGCGGGCCAGCGTTGCTGTTGCTGTTGAAGTGTCCCAGGTTCTCTCTCACTCACATTGCCTTCCTCGTTTCTGTTCGGCAAGTTTCTCGGTAATTCTGGGCAGTGCAGCGAAAGCTAGTGCTCATGCCAGCCAATCAGTAGCGAGGGCTAATTATTCGATCTGAGAAGGGAGGAAGGCTCGCTCACTGTGCGCTCCTATTCCTTCCGACAAGCTTCCATTCCGTCTTGCATCGCGCGGATGGCGAGAACAGGCGCCCAATGGACGAGCATTTTGTTCTGTTGTGGTTCTGTGTTATGCTTCGCTGACGCGACCTGTACCATTCGTAGATACAATTCGTAGATTGAAATATGTGCCGTAAAGTAATTAATCTAAAATGTAATTAGCGTGATTATGTTAATTACTAAATTGAGGATTTTTATTTCTCGTGGCCGCCTCATGTAGTAAATTATATGAAGGGTTACAATGTGATATCTACCCCAGGAAATTTTTAAAAATTTGGTGCAATCGAGAACACCCTATTTAAGCAATGTACGATAATAAAGCTGGGCTTCTTTCGTCACAAGGCAACACTGCGTCTGGACCGCTTCTCTAGAGCGCGCTTAGGCGTGCGCTCCGCTACGCCACCCCACATGACGCCGAGGCGCACGAAATCTTGAGCTATTGTTGTGCTGTGCCGTTTGTGTGGCGTTCGCTGCCCCACGCAGGCTCCGAGAGTGGTTTATCGGCTGTGCGAGTATTTCAGAGGCCACAGCAAGCAACGCCTACCGCCGCACGCGTAAGGACTATGCTGCGAGAATCAACTTAGCGAGAAAAAAAAATTATGCGATCCCATGCACTGTGGGAATCGATGCAAGCGAAGCTTCGTATGCTGTTTGCTTTGATTGACAATAATTAGCGGCGATATTGGCGGCGAATGTGCAATTTCTTCAGCCTTTAGTCCAATACGAGAGTGGTGAGTTGATGTTCAACGTTACCTTGCGTGCACCACTGCTGTTTGTCTACGTAGTCCACAGAACACACAAATACGTGTTTGCTTGAGGCGTTGTTGTGCGCCATTGTTCATAATCTCTGAGAGAGTGAGCATTATTATTGCCTCACATGGCACGTCGCATCGTGGCGGAAGTGTCAAGCTTTTATTTATTTACATGGGGATGTACGTAATTCAATTATTATAATTGTCTGCACCACGTTTCGCTGCGTAGCGAAGACGCTCCTCTTCCGCGCGACGCTTATTTCGGGCCTGGGTGCACATGTCCTCGACGCTGAGTGCACGCTTTGGAGCCATTTTGCTGGCGCGTGTTTACGTACTCCTCCTGCATACGTGGCCAGGACACTGTTGTGACGCCAGCTACAAGCGCTCTCTTCAGGCTATGGACGATTGTAATGTTTACGCTATCACAGCCCAGCGCCTGCATTTTTGTCGCATAGGAAAGCAAGTACAGCACCTGTCATACACACAAACTGTGAAACGCTGCCGCGGCGGCGCCGGCCGGGATGCGCGGAGGCGAGCGCCATCTGATGGTGTTGCAAGACAGCAGAAGCAGAAGTGCCGGGAAAGTCGGGAGAAGAGGCTAAGAAACCTTGCACTAGTGGCGCAAGTCTAAAGACATAGCGGAGCTGGTGGTTCCTACCTGGTCGTGGCTATACGAAGTGATGCTAAGTTGTACGAAGTAACGCCAAGTGATGCCAAGTTATCCGAAGTGTACAAGCATTTCCTCGTGGTCCGTGGCATCGGGGAACGCCTCGCGAAGCACTTGCAGTCCGAGCACACGTATACCGGAAGTGGGGCGAAAGCTATGCACGGTGTACCGGCGGCGCGCTGCAGACGACGACACGCCGGGATGACGTCACGGCACATGCGCTGTAGCGCGCAGCTGGAACTTCAAGCGAGCAATCTCGCTTGAAGGGCGAATCATTCACAGCGATAGTGTAGCTTAGTGTTTCGCTTCAACTTATCGGATGATGTGCGACAGGCGGGTGCAACATGTTAGCGCGACGAAGCACGCCCGGCAACTACTGTACTGGGCACAATAACGAACGTCCTGGCAGCCACCGGGCGTCTCGCAACGCTGTCGTGATGAAAGGTGCCGTCAGTATAGCGTTAAAGTAGTCTTACCCCGATGGTGCATGAGATGATACCAACGGGAAACCGTCGGCGTTAGTCAGCGCCCAGTGAAATATTGGATAACATTAGCTTGACACAACATTAGCTGTTCGTTCAGTTAAATTCGGCGCGTGCACAAAGCAGTTCAGCAGGAAGCTTGCTGTGCGTGTGCGCACAACGCTCATGCCAGCAGCGGAAGGCAAAAGGCCGTCCCCGGCTCCACCACCGAGCCATCTGGGCGGAGCGTTGCCGGGGCGTACATTTCGCTTCGTTTTAACAGCGAAGTTTTATCCGTAACTTCGTTAGTCGTCCACGAACTGCGCCGGGCTATGACGCCACCTCGCGTCAATTGCCTAGTAACCGCCGGCGCAGGTGCGCGCTCGCTTCGCCCGACCAAAGGAGGCGTTGGCCCGACACAGACACGGCTCCGCCGAGCTCCCTCCTGCTACGCGCTACTGCGCATGCGCTGTGACGTCATCCCGGCGCATCTGTGCTCGTCGCCCGTACACTGTGCATAGCTTTCGCCTAACTTCCCCTACGACTTCGCCACCAGCTGCGCACTACTGCACATGCGCCGCGAGTCAGACGTGAAGTCACGGCCAACTGTGCATGCGCTTCTTCGTTCCGTATAAAAGCCGGTGCGCGGCGGTGGCGCGCCAGACGTAGACATGGGGAGTCCAAGCCGAGGAAGAAGCCGCTTACCAAGAATTGCGGCGCGCTGCTAAGCAAGATTGCCAGCGTCGACGCCGATTGGACCCAGCACGGTTAGCCGAAGAAGCCGCAGCAAAACGACGATGGTGAGCCGGAGACCCCGAGTAAGTCCAGCGAGAGAATGCTAGGGAACGGGAGAGAAAGCGTCGGCTCCGATGAGATCCCGACGTGAGAGAAGCCGAGAACGAACGATACCGATCAGCTCCGCTGTGTTTTTAGCCTGGCGCCACTAGTGCAAACTACCCTGAATTACTGAATTATTTTTAACGCGACAGCGTTAAGGGCCCCGTGTCGCAGCAAATTCATTGTCGGAGTCGTAGCCGGCGTAGGCACCCCGTGGGCGAAAAATATTTTATACGACACTAAAGTTCTTCTATCACTAAAGTTGCTTATATACCTTGTCTTACATTGTTTACAAAGTTATTCCTCGTTTACAAAGTTATTCCCATCAAATCACGTGGACGCCGGGTCACGCGGAACTGGAGGGGAACGAAAGGGCAAACGCCTTAGCTCGAGCGCTAATTAACCGAGTGGGGCAAAACCAATCGTCTGATCAATCCCCACCCTTTACCTTTGTGCCCCTGCCATCAAATTACTGCGACCGACTCGAGATCCAGCGACTCAACCGCAGGATTTATCCTCCCCCTCACAAAAAGCTCAGCACTGAAGACGCAATGGCCCTCAGACTTATCCAAACAAACACATTCCCAAACCTACACAGATACAGCAAAATATACCCACAAACATATCGCGGCATCTGCCCCTGGTGCGGCGACACACGCCCTACGCTCTTTCAGATCTCGTGGGGATGCGGGGGCAAACCTGAACATTTAAAGACGCCTAACACGTCATTTGAGCGGTGGGAGGTACAGCTGACCGGCGATAGCCTGGCGGGACAAGAAGCTCTCGTCGAGCAAGTACGTCGAGCAGCCATGGCCAGTGGAGTCCTGGAATGAGGACACCACCCACTCGTCCTCAAGATCAACTCGATGGTCTAAATAAATGTTTTTCTCTTTCTCTCTCTCTATTCCTCGTAATTTTGAGAATGACAGCCCAAAACAAATGCCAAGAAACAAAACACCGACAGCGCATGCCTTTTATGTTAAGTCTTCTCGGACGGAAATATTAAATGTACGAAACAATAACAGAAGATTAGCCCACGCAAGAGGCCTCGTTCCTACCAGAAAGCTCGCCTTCGTGCATAGCGTTCGCCGCCAGCGTTTCCCGGTGAACATTATGGTTACATAAGCAGCAGTTGCCGGGAAGCGTGAGAAGCCAACTTTAGGCGTTACATCGCCGGTGCAGGCTAGCGTATACAAGCTTCGCTTGAAAGCCACTGCATTGCGTGGTTATTTATATATACGCATTCCTTCTTCCTGTCATCTTTCATCCCCTCTTTTTTTTTCCATTCCCTGAGCAAGGCAGCAGGCCAGCGCATACTAGTCCAAGCCGACCTCCTTGCCTATTCGCCTCTCACTTCTCATCCACCACCTTGACCGCGAGCGGTGCTTCTATAAGAACTCTACAAGAACAACAATGCCTCAGGCAGCTTCTACCGTTAACGTACGTGGATATATATGTCCATCCTACTATCGTCAAACAACTTACAGCATCTGCGTTATCTTCTGTCGTGCTCGACACAGCGGGAGAGACCGCCGCCGGGCAAGCCGGCAAGGACGTTCCATACAGACAGAAGTTCCGAGCGGGAAAGAGCACAGGCGCCCCTCTCCCAACGGTTTTATTGGGCAGACCACACAGTACACCAATCAGCAGCATCCGCGCTGACATACACCACAGTGGCTTGACCACATGTACAGACTCCGCCAAGCGGCACAACTCAAACCTTTGGTAGTTTGTGCGTCGATCCGAGAGGGGAGCCGCACAACACGTTACCCGTGGAACACGGATCAATGCCGCCCACATAAATGCTGGGTTTTATTGACCAGCTTACGATGTGGAGTCTCTTCCCTAAATCTTTGTCGTTGTATCGGTCCGACACCTCATATTCTAATCTTTTCTTCTTTGTAATAAAGAATAAACACTGATCACTTCCTTTCTTTCCGCCATGCCACCTCCTTGCTAAATTTTTTTCCTTGACATCCCTCTTGGGCATCTTGCGTTTTCGATTACCACCAAATTTGCTTTCGTTCGGAGCTTGCAGTTCGGCCTCAGCCAGCGGGCAATTGCAAGGCATTTCATAAATTTAAAGAAGTATCTAGCAGCTGTTTATAGGGGCGCCATCTCTACTGCGATGTTGATCACACGTAGTTTTC
Organism: Dermacentor silvarum; assembly: GCF_013339745.2. Classification (NCBI taxonomy): domain Eukaryota; kingdom Metazoa; phylum Arthropoda; class Arachnida; order Ixodida; family Ixodidae; genus Dermacentor; species Dermacentor silvarum. Next base: position 61,872,208 of record NC_051163.1, on the reverse strand, counting down.
TTTTATTATTACGCAATTTTAAATTTCATTACAATTCCTTATCAAACACCTTCGCTTATTGCCATTTTTATATTGTTATTAATAGGCAATTATTTCCATTGTCCTTTTTGTGTGGCCAGTACCACTCGTGGGCACGTTCCGTGAATCAAGGCATCAACATCAGCAACGTCCCGCACGGAAGCCCCGTGACCGCTGCGCACGAGACAAAAGAAGAAGCGAAGCGAGAGGTCACGAGCGCACGCTCAGCCCTTCCCGTCCGAGTCCGTCGATTCAGAGCCGACCCGAAGGCCTCCTGCTCTTGCCTCGACTCGTTCTAGCTGCTCTGCGAGACGACACGGTACAGAGCAACGTTAAGCCGGTACCGCAGGTTACCCTGCTGCCTCCTCCTGGTACCGTGCTTTCCACTATCCCGGGCCACCTATTCGGGGAGCCTGTACCAGGACGACCGTCGTCTGCAGTGAGACGCTACCGGGCTTGGGACTCGGTGCACACTCTTTTCGCGATCGGCCGGGCCACCGAGCAAGCAGCCACGCTGGACGACGACGGGGACGGTGTGCAGGCGGCCGGCGTGCTGTCGTGGTGCGCGACGAACGTGAGTCCGTACGTGGCGGTGCTGGTGGCGAGCCTGGCGTACGCCAGCCTGTACGCGCTGGTGCCGCACCTGGTGACCACGGTGGTGGCGCCGCGCTGCTTCGCGCCCGACTGCTACGACTTCCCCAACGAGCTGGCCATGGCCATGGACGCCAGCGTGGACCCGTGCACCGACTTCTACCAGTTCGCGTGCGGCCGATGGAGCAAGGTACGTTCACCTACACTAATGGGGAAAATACGCAGTTTGAATATGGCCAGTGGGTGTGCTAATTAACCTCACTGTCATTAGAAGTTGGCAGTGACTATTCGCCCGACAGCCGGGAGAATTTCTGAAACTAATTTCTCCCGGCACTCACCTCTTTGCTCTCGGAAGGTTAAGTTAGGTTGTTAGGTTAGGTTAGGGCACACCTGCAGGTAGCTTTTTTTCGGCAATTTGTCACGTGACTTCGAGCGCCAGTAGGAGGTGAGTTCCTGGAGAAATTCGCTCCAGAAATTATCTCGGTTGCCGAGAGAATAGACTCTGCCTTATAAGTTTCATACCATCTAAAGGTGGAACAACGTATCTGCCCTGATTGTGGAATGTTAGGTGTCGCTGTGCCACACGGTATGATCTGTCATCGTTTAGGTACAGAGCACGTACGAAGAAAACACACAAGACTTGTCAGCAGTAAAGTTATTTGTATTTCTAAACATGATGACAGTTTCAGTGTCGAAACAATAGTGTTCTGCCCCTTTCGTCGTCCATTGAGAGTCATTAACATAATCGAAGACCGCGTGTGAATTCTTTCGGAACACCCCTCGTTTTTGAACGCTCACAATAGATTATGTGAAATGCCGATGAATGGGTCATGTCTAGTTCCGGCCTCATACGATATGTTATCGGCATAATTTCCGTTCCTGAGAAAGTACAGTAGTTTACAAATAAGTATTATTGAATTTTTGGTCCTGTGCGAGAAACTTGTATGTCTGCAACTTTTTTGTGTGTCCAGACAGCAGTTCATATTGTAGCTGCTGCTGCTGCGGCTGTCAGTCAAGTCTAATAGGGGCTGCGGCTTCATCAAGCTGCCAATAGGGGTATCTGAAGGTCGTCTGTGTCTGTGAAATACAAATTGGAATAAGTGATTTTATTTTATTTATTTCTTGGTTAAAAGTTAGCCCTTAGATTGTTCTGAGGCATGAAAGTTCATGAACATTTGGCGTTTGCTAGAGATGTACGCCAGTGCTGATTGAACGTGAACTCGCCCGACACAACGGATAGCTGTTTCAGTCCGAGCGCAATCATGACGTGTCTTAGTGCCGCCGGATCGTTTCGCAGATGAGCTTCTAGCTGCGCGTATTGGTATTATCTCGGTCACGCCATGACCTTCGCTAGAATAACTCAGCGATCCGTCCGACACGTCACAATCAAAACATCGTTTGACGTGACGAGAACCGACGTGTTCGCGGCGCACGTTTCCAGGTGCACCCGGTGGACACCAACCAGTTCACGAGCCTGCAGCGCAAGATCTTCTTCAGCCTGTACACCGACATTCGGCGCCAGCCGAGCCTCGCGCAGAGCCGCTCGGGCGAGAAGTCGGCGCGGGCGCTGCGCATGTGCGAGGACATCTTCGTGAACCGCGAGGAGAACCTCGAAGGGCTGCGCGCGTTCCTTGGCGACCACGGCCTGGGCTGGCCCGACGCGCCACTCGACTCGGCCGAGTTCAACGTGCTCGACACGCTCGTCGGGCTCAGCCTGGACTCCGACGTGCACGTCTTGTTCCAGATGAAACTGGTGCCCAACTTCAGGCAAGACGACCGCCTCATCCTGTCGCTGAGCCAGAACCAGGGGCTCATGCTCTGGTTCCAGCACCGGGCCCTGCACCTGCCCGGCGCCGCTCTGGGCAAGATGCTGCTGCAGCTCGCCGCCGCGCTGGGCACCGCGGGACAGGACTACACGTCGCTGGTCGAGGACATGGTCCAGATGGACACCGACCTGATGTCCATGTATTTCGAGTACAAAGAGAAGGACCTCATCGGCTACTCGCAGTTCCAGGTGCGGCATACCCGGGAGGTTGTCAAAGACGTCATCTCTAGAGCCAGCTAAGAACGCCAGAGAACCGTTGAGAGGTTGTGCCGGATCATGCCTTGTAAAAAAGTTTTCTTGAGCATAACACTGAAGCAGACATCATGCTCATGTACTTTGAGTTGGAACGGTAGCTTCTCAGGAGGACCATCAAGTTTGAACGGTCCATGTGACTCGAAAGTAGACCTCTTAACAGAGATGAGGACGTCCTTTCTTGCTCGGTAAATAAATAGTGCTACTAAAGTCACAGATCCAAACACGGGAGCGAAGTAGAGAGAACGGCCGCCATTTTTTTTTTTTTCAATGTAGGAGTACTAGCTTCCACAATGTCGTCAGCCATTTTAAAGTTCACGAAGAGCCAGCTTGCTCAACAGTGTGAGTTGCTAAAATATATAAGCATTGATATAAATTTTCATACGCACACGACTTTCGAATACTCCAGCATTCTCTTAGCAAGATGAACACCTGCGGAGCGTTTTCAATCTACAAATGAGTATATGCCGCGCAAGGTGCAGGCGTTAATTGTTCAAAACCACTGCTTAGAAGCATGAATGACACCGACTGCAGCATAGAAAACTATGCCATTTGAAGATCTCTTTTGGTGTTTGCGAAGGAATGAGTCCACGTAAGCAGGCACAGGTTTGCTGCTTCGAAATCTGTTCCGTTTCTAATCCGTTCCGTTACCCGAATCTGTTCCGGTAAGTCTGTTCCGTTTACATCGCGGCTGCCATGACTCAGTAGTAGTACTGCAACCTCGCCGTCAGCGGCGTGTCATATATCATCAAAGATCGCTAGTGAGATGCTTCCAAAGAAATCGGTTGTTCATATTCCAGCGAACCAGCAATCGCCTACAACGTAATATCCCCTTTATAAGCAGACCTGCATACACATGTTTAGCCGTACAGGATGAGTCGTTATCTACCACAAGGCGTCACGCGTGCCCCAGCGACTCTTTGTGGAAACCCGCTTACAAATATCACGTGCCATTCCACTGCTGTGAAGGTGGATTACCAGCGAAGCAGCTTTGCACACGACATTGAGGTGACATGAAGTTTAGATCAAAGTTATGAGCAAATTTTATTTCTCTTGAGCAGCTAAGGCGGTTATCCCGAAGACAGACTCACTTTATTTTGGTCGGTGGTCTTGATCGGTGGCATACATTCGTATGGAAGTCTACCGCGACCTCGGGGAGCCGGAAAAGACTAGACACGCGCGACGAGACCGCCACTCTCGCAAGCGCTTGGAACGACGACAAAGAGAGGGCGGTGCGAGCGTACACATGGCCGACGCGGGTCTCACAGCGGCAAATCTTTGAGAAATCCTTATTATCTACCTGAGAGTCTACTGATCTTGAAATTGGTACCTATTGATAACTAATCTACTGAAAATGCATATCCAAGTGATGAGACGTATATGGCGCCGTTCGCGCTTTGCATAGAATGAAGCGATTTTGCATCAAATTCGGGAGCCGAGTTCTTGCACACGCAGATCTGTTGACGGACACGAAAAATGCATAGTACCCTAGCCATAGACAGCTTCACGGTAGTAAATGTTGCACATGCCTCGTGCGAAGTTCAACTTATACGCCATACAACACAGGAGCTGGGCGACCTGAGCGCGGGCCGCGTCTCGTCCGAGCGCTGGCTGGAGGCCATCAACCGGCACCTTCCGGAGGAGGCCCAGATGGGCGCGCTCAGCGAGCTGTACATCATCGGCACCGCGTACCTGGGCGTCGCCGGTCGCTTCCTGGGCAAGTACGCGCGCGAGCTCGACCGACTGCGGCTCTTCGTCGGTTGGCACGTGACCCGTTCGCTGCTGCCGCTGGCCTCGTACGAGCTCACCAAGGCCCTGCTGGCCGAGACGAACGAGGCGCAGATGGCCGTCGCCTACCTGGAGTCGTGCATCGGCCGCGTCTCCGAGATGGCGCCGTTCGCGCTGGCGCACTTCTTCTTCGCCAAGTTCCTGCCCGCGGGCGCGCTCAAGACGGCCGACCACATGGTGAACGCGATCCGCGACTCGTCGCTGCTCGCGTTCCGCAACCTGTCCTGGATGGAGGACGCCACGCGGCGCGAGGCCGTCAACAAGCTCTCTTCGCTGCACGAGATCGTCGCGTTCCCCAAGGAGCTGTCGTCGGCAGAGGCCATCGACGCCCACTACTCCTATCTGCCAAAGTTCAGGTCAGAACACTGGTCAAAGAAGTGTTTCGGTACTGTCCGCGGACAAGCACAGGAAAAAGGTCCTCCACAGAGTTTCCTATAAAATATTACTAGAGGAAACTCCAGCTCTAGTGTCTATGCGAGCTTCAAGCATGCGGGTTCAGCCAAGGATGCTATTTTTTGAGGGGGAGGGGGGGGGGGGGGGGGACATTTTGTAGCGGTTCGGAAAGCGAACCATTTGCTTGCCCACGCGTGACTCGTCAGAATGGCTATGTCGCTGACGAAATGCAGCAAGACAGCAAGTCTCTGCACGCATGCGTAATTATTAACGAATTGTTGCATTTATAGCGCGATATTTTGATGAATATGATCAATTTGCGAAGTCGCAAGGCCGTCTTAAGCCAGAAGGACGACCAAGATTTAGGCAAAGCTTCGCCTAATGTATACTCCGACCTGTGTTATGAAAAAAAAAAAACATTATTTGTCTATCGCCCTCGTCTACCCCTTTTTATAGTTATTTCTCGCTTGTGGCTGACTTTGAATGGATATACTCTGCGTATTTATTGAATTACATTGTGTACGCACCACCAGTAAAGAAACAACGCGACTGCAACCAGCGCGCCAAAGGATACACTAAATTAGCTTGTACTGATAAAGTGTTCTTTGAAAAAAAATATCTTGTTTCGATGCCCAACATGGCGTCGTGCCTCTCGCAATGCAGGCGCCCTTTCCTGCGCACCTACACGGAATCGCTGCGCGCCGCCCTGGCGCAGTCCAAGCCCCTCTTGCGCGGCGGCCGCGGCAACCGGTCCATCAACCGGGAGCTCTACATGCACGCGCAGCCCATACCGGTGAACGCGTTCTACATGTTCGTCTACCACGTGATGTTCATCATGCCAGTCCATCCAGTTCCCGCCCTACTTCGCGCGCTCCCTGCCGGCTGCAGCGCGCTTCGGGGGCCTCGGTCACGTGGTCGGCCACGAGATCACGCACGTCTTCGACCCCTTCATGGGAAACATGGACCAGACCGGAGTCAAGGTATGTACGCGCTCTTTCACTTTATTAAACTGTGCCCATTCACTTTGTTAAACTGAAAACTAAGAGTATTGGGCTAGGTGAGTTGATTAAACTTTAGTAGTAGCATTTAGCTCGGCCTTGCGGGAAGCCGACACTTGGTTAGGCAGAAAGGGTTCGAAAACGATAGAGGGGGGTTGGCGTCACTTCAGTATCCTTGCACCAGCTCCGTTTGACGTCAACAGATTTCGACGACGCCTCTTAGAACCTACTTAACTTTATCAATAAATACCACACTGCCATTTCATGTAGGTAGAGGTTCTACCTATAGCTACTGGGAAGTTCTCGCCCATAAAAGCTATCCTAATAGGTTAACTACCGTGAAACTTGCAACGCCACGCTGTTGTACCTACAGCGGCGGTCTATGCGCGAAACATTTATAAAAGAACTTTGGCTTTTACTTTTCTCCTTCCGTGATCAATATTTCATTAATTAAGAAACGCAAAACAAAACCTCCTATACTAACTTTTTACAATTTTAAGTAATCTAGTACTTCCCTTAGGTTTCCTTTTCATGAAAAAGAAGTTCTCTATGAGATAAGAGTCCGTGAATTTTAATCAATTAGATAAGCACATTAGAGATTGGGAGGAAGATGTTACATGCCGTGTACAGGAACGCTTCGTGCACCGTGGCTTCATCAAACAGCGAGGCGCTGCTGCACAACCACTAAGGGGAAATCAGTACGAAATGTCAACGTGCATCGTCACACGAAAAGATTTACGAAAGAGCGCTAGCAGCGCGCATTTGTAAAAACATCACATAAGGGTGAAGGAAGGCGGACGCAGTTACTCATTCTGCAGATGCTCTCACAAAGCAGCACTGTTCATTGTGAAGCATACGAATGCAGTATCACAAAAACACTGAAATTAGCAAGTCCGGTAAAACACTTTTATCATGCATCGAGCACACCGGAAAGTTTGTACCTGAGGCATGTGGGACGACCCAGAAGTGCAGTGATGGTCGAACATACACGACCCGGGGGCTAAACCACAGGTCTCCTTAGGGCGTTCCACTGCAGAGCCCGAACTCCAAGCATCTGCAAGGGGAAAGAAATATATCCAGCCTCTGTCTGGAAGAGTTGATGCATTGAAAGGTACTTCATGTGGCCCAGAGCCCAGCATCCATCAGAAATTTAGTGGGCTGCTTGTTTTCGAAGGAGGCAGCACCACGGTTTTAGACAGACTCACCCGACAATGCTTAAGTCTGGGATGGTATGCTCGGGCGATAACTTTCGGGGATGTGGTCACTTCGGCGAGATTTTGCATGTCTCGGCACTGGACAAGTCGGTGTATGCAACCTAAAGCATTCCTACGCAGTGCTCAGCTCGCTATCTTCGCCCTGTGCCAGAAACACAGTCAGCCTTAAACTTCGACGGGTCCGGTGCAGATTCACGCAACATCTCGCAAAAGTGATTCTATCCCCAAAGTGATCATTCGTGAACACCACCCCTGCTGCCTTTTGAAAACGTCCGTCCTCCTAAAGTAAAGGCACACGTTAGTGCTGAAGACACCTGAAAAAAAAAAAGAAAGAAAACGAATCTCGTTCACTACTCGCGTTTCACTACGTTGACTACACTTCTCGTTTACCATCGTCTTTTATGCAATTTTATGCAATTTGTTCCCTTTGTAGAATGTTCAGCGCAATGCATCATTATAAGTAATGACGGCAGCAGTATCCAAGCTACCGTAACTTCACGGCTTTTTTTAACATGCGAGAAGAACGTGTACGATATGTCTCGCTGCAATATCGGTTCGCAGATCACGTAATGATTGGGTTGCAATCAGCGTTACAACACAAACTTCCAGTAGCTCCCTGTACACCGTACTGCAACGTCTGGACCGAGAGCCCATAGCAGATGTTGCGGGAAAAAAATTATATGTATATGTATATGTGTATATGTATTATATGTATATGTAAAAGTATATGTTCAAGGATTTTATGCTTAACCAAATTGAAATTAAAAGATCCGTTTCACAATCACGGGTTCCTCCAGAGTTTAAGGAACCTCTTCGAACCCTGTGATGCGCTCGACGAACCCTTCTCCTCTCTCCGACAGGTCAACTGGTTCTCGGAGGCATCACGGCTGAGCTTCATCGGCCGCCTCGAGTGCCTGGTGCAGCAGTACAGCGAGGCATCGAACCGCTACCGCGAGCCGACCTCGCTGACCCTGTCCGAGGACTTCGCCGACAACAGCGGCCTCGAACACACGTTCGCCGCGTACCGGCGGGCCGTGAGCCGCGGGGCCGACGCCTCCGGGGTGGGCGGCTTCGGCAACGACCAGCTCTTCTTCCTCGCCACGTGCCACAAGTGGTGCTCGGCGAGGGCGGAGCTCAACTCGCCCTACTACTCGCCCAAGAACCTGCGCTGCAATGTGCCGCTCATGAACAACGCCGAGTTCGCCGCGGCCTACGGCTGCCGGCCCGGGGCGCCCATGAACCCCGTCAAGAAGTGCACGTTCAAGTGAAGGCGACAGGCGCGAGGCGCGCGTATTATGTGTAAAGAAAGAATTATGCGCGGCAAGACGGATGCTTCGTATTTTGATTATTTTTTTACGGCGAATAGTCTCTCGTGTTCTCGTGTAATCCGTTGGTTTTGTTTACTTACGTTGTTTCGTATGTGCCAAAAAACTCCGGTCTGACACATGGGGAGACTACACCTCTCTCATGAATCCCATCTGGTATAATGTCTTATTGATTGATAAAAAAGAAACAACCCAGTCGAGAATCGAACATCAGTACGGGAGACGAGCCGCGTACCTTGAAACTAATCTTAAATTATTTAATACAGCAAGCGGTGTGACGCGGTGTTCCTACGTTTATCGTTCTTAAGTTTCTTTTTCTTTGCAAGTTAAATACGAAAGTGTAATTGCGTCACCCCCTGCTTCGTATGCTACGGTTGCCGCTTCCCGGCAACTGCAGCTTATGCGACCGCAATCTTTATCGGCAAACGCTTAAAACGCCGAACGCTATGCGCGAAGGCGAGCTTTCTGGTTGCTTGCTGTGCTTTCCCCGTACGGCTGGCGCCGCCGCTGCCGCGGATGCGTAGGGAGCCTCGATGCCAGCGCCGCCGAACGCGGCGCTGGCATCGAGGCTCCCTACGGATGCACGGAGGCGAGCGCCAGCTGCTGGTGCTGCAAGGAAACCAGCGGCACGCGCTTCCGAGTTTTGCCTACGGACACGACAGAACCATTGGGAGGTAGAGCTACACAGTTTCGAAAATCGGCACGCCTCAGGAACGAAGATAGGTTCTCTGTGTGTTAAATGAGCTCTATATCGTAATCCCTACAAGTTCGTACGGTGAGGCGCCTTCCTTGCTTCCCACTAGAGAACTGGAAGCCCATTTCTGCTTCGGTGAGAGTCACGCAGCGCTCGGTAGATGCCGCAGCGACGCCCCACTCGCGAAGTGCTAATACAGACGCTAATGCCGCCGTTGCGTCATCACTGCAGTGATTTTAGCAACATCTTTCATTGATTGAAGCATTGGGAACAAGGCAAAGTACGATGGAAGAAATGCGAAAACAGAGTGCGGCGCCCATTCGTTGGGGGTAGCGATGATGTCTTGGGGTTGAGGGAGAACACGGCGCGGTGCCGACTGGTTGTTGCAAGCGATGATGCTTTGTCTAGGCGCGAGGTGAGATGCGTTCATCACTTAAATGTACACTAGGTCTTAGAAAGAGGCCGGCCACAGCCTCGACTGCCGCGAACAACCAGCCAGATGGTAACTACCGAGAGGGAAGGTTGTACCGGTGTATAGGAGGAGGAGGAACAAACTTTTATTTAATTAAACCAGCAGTTTAGTTGGCTGGGCCTAGGCCTCCCACGTGGGGACATCGAGGTCTTGCCTCTTCGCCGCCTCGAAGGCTTGCATAGGAGAGAGAAATATATAAACTTTATTTAAAGAGCAGACGATGAGGAAATAAATATTTTTAGAACCAGAACCTTCGGGTCCCGGATTTTATACTAATCGTGCACTCGTATACCACGCCGAACGTGATCTCGCCAGTTCTCACAGAGCTTGTGATCTGCGTGATCTTTTTAGTATTCTTTTTTTTAATCACGCCCTCACGTCCTGTCAACGTCCTGTTTCAGTATACAAGGTAATCCAGAATCTTAATGGCAGCCGACGGTAGGGCTAGTAGCCCGACCTTTCAACACACCACCAAATGCCCACTGTAATACATGTTGTTAACGTTCTGCATTCCAGTGTTTACTGAAACAACACGTCGCTATGGCGTATTTACCGAAGCTCTCCAGTCCAGCCAGGCCACGTCGAGGCCACCAGATGCCATAAAAATGGACCACGGAGCAGACTTGCACGCACGAATTAAGCAGGTGTATTTAGATCTTGCTTCTCCTCAAAAGTACCCGTTATGTGGAGAAGCTTGCGGTAGGTATGTACTATGTATGTATGTACCCTATGTAGTTGAGCAACGTCTTCTATCGTTGCGTCACACGAATTAAACATACGCCTTTACTTCTAGATTCTCCTCTATGCGATATATAATGTGGAGAAACCCACTTAAGTTATTCCTTTACACTTTAAGCAGCGTCTACTATCGGCTGCAGCGCTTCAGCATATGTGCTCAATCTTGTCCCTCTTTCTGGCTCATCGAAAACACGCTCAAAGTTTTCCAACAAAGCTACATCGAAGCCACCAGACGCCACATAAACGCGCCACGCAGCAGGGCCCGTATTCACAAACAGTTATTACGCCTACAATTCCTCATAAATATAATATCATCCAATCGTGATGCTGGACATAATATTAGCAGAGGTGGCTAGCCAATGGCAACATACACTTACGTATGTGAAGCTCTGTGAATTCGACCTCAGATCTCTTAGCACACGAATTTTAAGCAGATGTCTTTACATCTGGCTTCAACTCAATAGTACCCTTTATGTGGAGAAGCCTACAACCAACATGCTAACGTAGAAACTGTAAAAAATAATAATAACCCACACCAATTTATTCGCAAACTCGATAACAAACTCCGCATCAAAACTCGAAAACATTACTCGCAGATCAAAACTCGAAGGACCGCTCAGCGGCGTACATTCGCAACTCATAAGACGTGCTTAGGTGTCCTGTGATTTTTTTTAATTATATGAAATTAGCACGTTCCACATGCACGCAGCATCGTCAGCTCTAATGAGCTTATCCACGCTGCTGGAGCACTAGCTTGCAGGTTCATCGTCTAGTAATTGCCACAAGCAGCAGTGTAGGCGTCGTGTGCGTAAAAGTGAGACTCATAAAGTGTGCCTCGTTAGCTTCTCGAGGGGTTAATTGAAAGGCTCCTCACAAGATTCGGGCATTGCTAAAATATAAGCATGATGCGCAGATCCCGCGCTGACAATCGTGCCCGCAAAGTATCAAACCGGTGCACGGAGTGAAAAGAGCTGACATTTCAAACCAAAGCCCACCTGCTTTTTCTCTCGAACGACCCGGGCCAGTTTCCTGCCGGAGAATCAAGGTCACACGCATCAACGCCTCTAAGTCAGACCGACAAAGCTACAGCCATAACCCTCCTTTCATCGAGGTATACAAAAAGGCAGCAGCTAAGACGCGTCCACTTCCATAACAGACAGGTGCTTTCCGGCGATTTGCTGTGGTAAGAAAAACAATTCCCATACCTGAAGCTATTCTACTACAAAGAGCTTTAAAAAGTTTCAACAAAAAAAAAAGCGATCACAGAACCTTTTATTGAGTGGTGTACGAAAATTGCACTCCGGCAAGAAAAGAGTGTCCACACGTAGGGCGCTATCAAAGTGTAGAACAACTTTCTCGTTATCGACGCTCCGAAAACCCTAAACATTCACTAAGAAACAGCGCCACAGCGAAAGAAGAAAATGGAAGAAACACGCCCGACTTTTGGACACCCAATAACAGTGCTGCCACCTGCAGTTGCGTCAGTCTTGATCGGATGGACAAGGACGCCAATGTTTTGCCATTGTGTCAACGTCTACGCGTACAAAGAGAGCAAGTAGCTCCAAAAACGTGGCTGATGTTCTTTACTGTGCCCTGTCTCATCAACCTTGTGCGGTACAGCAAGAGGTACGGGTCACGTAAGCCAATCAAAGTATAGAGAACCAGATTAAAGGCCGCTATAATATCTGCCTGTGATCGCTCTCAGAGTGACATTGACTGCATAAAGGCGTCAGGGAAGTATTAGTAAGACACAATGAGCGAGCCCTTCCATATAACGCGCAGCCGGGTGACACGCGCAAGTGACACATGGCCGCGTAACGGGCTGGCCTTCTGCAGCTAACGCAGGAGTACTCGCTTCGGTTTACTCCCTATTGCCGTAAGAATAGAACAGGCATTCCACTCTCTCCCAGCAGGTCGGAGTATAAAGAGCATTTCACTCTCTCGTTTCTTACGAAGTGAACAACGCATTTCAGCCCATGCGACGTTTCGCAGATAAAACAACGCTTTGAAAAATAAATCGGCCCCTTTACTTCTTAGATACCCCCCCCCCCCCCTGCTCCCCGTTTTAGGGTGTACTGATTGGCGGATTCGAGCCCTGCCCTTCACTACACAGCATGATCCGAAGCTGGGGAAACGACGCTTAATCCATCGTCGCATTGTCGGGCCAGACCAATCTAATTATTCAAATACTCCTCAAGCCTATCATATGGCCATTTTCTGTTTTCCCCAGACGTATTCGTGCTAGATCTGGTGCTGGAAACCAGATACATTTTTTTTTTCATTTCAGTATAAAAAGTTAAAACCGAAACTATTTATTCAGAAGAATAACTACTGAGGATTATACGAGTTTACTACACAACTTAAATCCAAATTAAATTCCTCAAGAGGAGCATACTAATTCGTAAAGTTCAAAAGCATCATACTCTGTTCACGTGTATGCCACTGGGAAGGTGACGCTCTACAATGAAGAAAAAGATACCTTAAATTTCTACCTTGCCGAGCGGAGTCGAGCCCACGTCACAAGGGTTCCTCGAGGACCGCAACCCGACGCTTTAGCAGGCTGCGCCATGGGTGCACCGGATATGTTCCGCTCTTCAATGAACCTTTCGCCAACTTGGGTCACTGAGTACGCGCCACTGAGTGTGTGCGGCAAGCGAGGGAACAATTCTCAGCGTTCGCAGCCACCGGCGCGCGCCACGCTTCTGGTCTAAGAGGCCGCGCGCGGACTTCTGGTCCGCGCCACCAGATGACGCAGCGAGTCCAGAAAGAAGCGCCAAGTCCAGAAAGATGCACGGCGCACCCACCTGCGCGCCGTGCATTTCGGAGGCCACGCACAGCCTTCGCGGTGACGGCACTACATGGCGCCGCGTGTTCTTAGGGAACCGCTAAAAAAGAATCCCGCTGCAGTACACACCTCATACAGAATTCGTTTCAGCAGTGGCAATACGTTGTGTCACTATTCAATTCACTATCGATTCAATGCACAACGCATTACCGTAGACAGCCGTCGTGATATGGGTTCTGCCGAATTCTTTTAAGAGTGGAATTTACGGAAGAGACACACTCCCTGTGTTCGTAAATAAAGGAGGGAACCATAAAGGAGGTAGAAACAAGTAAACAAAAAAAGAAACTTTTTTATTTGGTATGTTTAGGTATCTCTTGGGAAAATACTAGGAACACCGTCACAATGCATCAGCGAGAAGACATCGCAAAGGTATCATTAAGCTAAATACGCAGATGGGAAGATCAGAACGAATTTGTAAGGCGATGCTCGAATCCACATGTCTGCCCATCTTGCGGAGTCTCGTGCAATGCCCCGGATAGCTTGCGGGAGCGACGTCAATTCCGTCAAAGACGACTTTGTCTCTTCGACAGTATAGCCGCGTCGATTTCCTCAGGTTATGGCACCACGACCACCGCTGACCTTTCGGTGGCATATTGACCGCCACTGCATATACGCAGGCCTGAGGCTGTGCGTAGTGGTATGATTATCCCGACAAGGTCCACATAGGAGCTCACAACCATCCACTGAGCACAACACGGCACCGCACATACACCAGGGCGCCTCTCTGTCAAAAAAAAAATATGCACCATGTCCAATAGCCCGATATGGTCACATGGGGCATGTCTCACATTTAATCCCCATATGAACATGTACCAGTATGTCCCCATATACTATACGGGACATACTTCCGTAACATACATCATATGGTACTTTCCCCGTATAATATATTGGAACGTGTTGGTTTTTATATGGGATCCCCAGATGTTCAGATTAAATTATTGGATATCTGAGTTTCTGTCCACACGGTTAATTGGCAGGTCTTGCCGACGTGAACCTCCAAAGTGCACCGCGAAACAGACACGACAAATTCCTTGATGCGCATATTAGGCGCTTCTCGAATAAAAATGAAGCTTGGAATTAGCTTTAATGGACATTTCCATAGCGAACTGTACTCGCAACCCAATTCAAACGTGAGAGCATTTAAAATGAGACTCCTGAATGGACAGCATCTTTCCGAATAGCGCAAGGGCCGCACTCGGTCTCCAACGGACAGTGAAACAAGGAAGAGAGAGAGAAAGAAAGAAAAAAAAACATTTATTCTCAATGAGGTGGGGCGACTGCCCCCGGGGGAGAGCCTCAAAGTTAACGGCCTAACGTTCAAGCTGCACGGACAAGCACTGGTTGTTCATTGCAAAGGATGAATCTCCCCGTGAAGCACGTTTTTAGGCAGCGCTAGCGATCAAAGCGGCCGCGCAGTAGTTATTATCTCCCTGGTGTTGGGGACTCAATAATCCTTGAGACTCCACGACATTCTCGATGGCGTCAATGATGTCGGCAGTATGTAGCTTCTTGCAGCGCAGTGAACTGGAAGCACCGTTGCTTGGTTGGCGTAGCTCGTTGGTCCATGCCCCAAGTCGGGCGATGATAACGCGAATTCCTGGGAAAGGTTGGACTACCCAGCCGGTTCTGCGAGGTTTCTTGTAGGGTGGATCCAAGGACGTCGGAAAACAAATGTCATACATTCCAACGTATGTATTACGTATTACAGAGACAAATTACTACAAGGTACAGAACACACAAGGGGTAACGGTCGTTAAAATAAAATCACGGAGGTGGACAGGCAACGTAGTCGTGGCGGTCCGCTTCCACTGAAATCGGTGCGAGCTATGGGACGGTGGTCAGGTGGCACCAAGGGTATAGCGGGAGAGCGCCCATTATTTCGACGACCTTATCAGAAGTGACGTCGACATCCGGGCATGTAGCTGAGATATGTCTATGGAAGGCTACGCTTGCCCTGTATACTGCAGGCGGATCCGTCCACTGAGGTCCACGATTCCCGGGGCTCGTCGGAACCAAAACCCATAAGGACATGCCAAGTTCAAAAGGAAAAATAAAGTTTGCACCACCATCACCGCCAAGTAAACACCTTGCAAGGGCCTGCGCGGGAGTTTCGTCATTCGAAGTGCGCAGTAACGGAATGGAAGCTGCGAGCGGAAAAGATCGAGAAGGCACGTGCTCGGTGTGCAGGCACCACACTTGGTCTTGATGCATCTAGGCTTAGCGACAGACAACTCAAGCGGTTAGCTGATCGCCATAATATCGTTCTTAATAACGTTGCTTACGGTATCTTGATTCGCAGGGAAATAAAAATATGCTTCGGAGCTACAGACAATTGCACCATTGCGATCGTTTAGCGCGCTCTGAAAAAAAAAATACTAAATGTCCCAATTAGTTCAAAAGCAGCAGCAGGAGTGTCGCCCACATACCACATTCCAGCCACTGAAAAAGCTCGTAAATGCTCTTCGGGAAAGGCCACTTACTCACTCCGCAGAAAAGGGGGACAGTTCCTCCACTTAAAAGTTACTCGTTGCGTAAAGTTCTCCATGGTGTAAGTTCAAACTCGCGAACAAGTTACCTGTGACAGCTGCACAGTTACTAGTACACTGTAGCACAGTTGCTGCCTGTGAAACAGGGCTAACAGGGCCGCGGATTGCGGAGTCGCCTGCTGTTTACCAATGGGTCAAACGCCCCATCGCGTTGCCTTTCTTTATTTTTATTTTATTTGTTATCCTATTTTTCTCTCAATATAGCCTGTAATAATACGTTACATTGTATATTCTTTATAGGGCGTGTACGCCGGTACGGTGGATCTAGCCACTGTAACGCCGTAATCGAACCCAAACTCGAAAGCCGTGCTCTGCCGGATTCGAGACCCGCAAAAAAAAAAAAAAAAGAAGAAGAAGACGGTGACGTCATGAACGCCATGGTTTCTGACCGGCTCTGGATATGACTCTGTTTCGTTTTTCGTGTTCCGCTTCCGGTGCTTTCGGTTCTGTGCATCATCGAGTGAACAGTTTTTGCGGCTGCTTGGACTTTCGTTGTGTCCTAAGTTGATGCAGTTGATACCTCTTAAACACAATGGAGGTGAGCTTTCTGATTGCTTTCTTTATATATACATATAAAGACACTGTTTCTCGATTGCGCTGCGTTAATCCCGTTGGGCCAGTTAGCACTTTAAAGCATATGAAGGCCTACGCTAAAGTTGACATTTGCACAGTACGGTTGCGATGTTTTGTCATTCTGCTTGCCTCGTGTTCGTTGCGGTCGTAAGTTGTTCGACATATTAAAAGTGGTATGTGTGAAGTTCCACAACCCATAGTATGTTCGACGGCATGTTTAACGCAGCGCAGCATTGAACAGTGAATGACAAGATCGATCATCTCGTGCACACGGAAGTCCGTTTCCTTAGCTAACGTGTTTCATTGTTGAATCTCAAATTCAGATAGACAACTACTGTTTTCAGCAGTCCGGGGATTCGCCCGATCTGGAGTTTGTTTATGATGACGCCGACTCGCACGAGAATGAGATCGCAGGTAAGTTGACCGCTTCCGAGCGCGGTTTTGCGCCCGTTAATCGCAGTTTACACCCATGGCGCCTTCCCTTTCAGAGCTCTACACGTACACGGAAGAAGCCGAATTTTTTCTCAACATGAAAGCGTTCGAGGATACTATGACGGAATATGGTATGTACTGCAGCCGTGGCTATATTCTTTTAAGCTGGGATGCGGTTCCGTGAATGGCTCCGCTTCCCGGCAATCCGTTCATTCATTCGTCTAGCTGAAACAACGCGTAGAGTGGATTCTTTGACTTAGCATGCAGTATGCAACGCTTTGGATTCTTTTGACAATCAACTGGTATTACTGGAGGGGATGCGACTCGAATGCGTCTTTTGGTCATAATGGTGTACGTGAAATCATTTGGATCGGGAAAATGAAACAGAGCTTGTCATACAGACCTGCACTCAAGCAACACCCCCGCAGCGGTCATGGTGACATGGCCGTAAGATTGTATACTTCGAAGTGTCCCTTTGATTTCACTTCCCCTTTTTATGGCCAACATGTTGCCACTTGTTGGCCACCAACTACGGGCCACTAGTTAGCCAACTAGTGGGCTAACAGATGCAAATGCCCATTAGTTAGCCAACTAGTGAGCTAGTGGAAGTGACTAAAATCTGCTCACTTTGAAGTTTTTGATTTGAGCTCCCCTTTTGTTTGCCAACGTGAGGCCACTTGTTAGCTGGTTGGCTACTTGTTTACCACTAGTTAGCCATCCAGTGGCCAAGTGGATATGTCACTGAAACATTGTTCACTTTGACGTGCCCCTCTGATTTCAGCTCCCTATTTGTTGGCCAACATACGGTCACTGATTAGCGAACCACTGGCCAAGTTGATATGACTGAAAATCTGATAACATTGAAGTGGCCCTTTGATTTCATCTCCCATTTCATTTTATTGGCCAACATGAGTCCGCTGGTTAGCCAAGCAGCAGCCAAGTGGATATGGCTGAATAGTCTGTTCACTTTGAAGTGACCTTTTCGTTAGCCTACATCACATCATTTGCATCTGTTCCAGGATTTGAACCAAAATGGTACACACTAGACGAAACAACTCGACAAGATGTTGCACTGCGACTGATGGATGGCGTGGATGTGAGCCCCCGTACTGCACGGATGCAGGCTGTTCGTGCCGTTCTCTACATCATGCAAGGGGCCTTCGGGGAGTGCACAACGCTCGAGGAACAGCCGCAAAGGGCACGACAAAATGTTTTTCTTCTGTATCGACATGGCTTCTTCCATGTCTTTCTGCAGCTGCTAAACATGGAAATCGAGTAAGTTGGAGCATGCGTCTCTTACCCTTTGCACTGGTAAGAAAAACCAGAACTCATACATTTTTACTATGACAAAAAGAGCTTTAAGTGTTGGCCTAATATACACTCACACAGAAAGTAACAAGTAGACTAGACAAACGCTGGACGTCAACTGAGTTGATTACGCTGTTACACACAAATATATATATATAAAGCTGTGCAAGTGCTAACACCATAAATGAGGGTGCAAGCGCACATGTCACCAGTTTATCATGTTCTACGAAAACTAAAGGCAACACAGAAAAGGTAGGTAAAACTATCACCACTGTGCACATGCTAAACTTTTATTCAGGTATTTGAGCTCTTTTTGTGATGTGCTATAGACGGGCGCTGACACCTTTGTCTTGGTTATTGCTAATAGCAGTAACTAAGACAAACGAAAGGCTTTGGCTTGTGAAATTTCTCTGATGGGACTGGTCTCGCCCTTACGTAGCACATGTGTAGCATTGAATGCTGGAGGGCAGAGGCACCTGCGACAATGGTCTGCCAAGTGTCCCCCCGCTACCCACGCATCTACTGCTGCTCAAATTTTCCCTGTGGCCAACGGGCGCAAGTGCAACAGCGCGTGCAAAAAGAAACGTGCGACTTGCTTTGTTCCTTGCGCAATAGGCGTCGTGTCCTGCGGGAGAAGCTATATTGGCCAAACTGGGCCCTGCCTTAATGCCAGGTTGCAAGAGCACTGCGCCATTGTCCGCCTAAGTTTCATGCTTATGTGCTCAATCAATAAGTCCTACTTGTTTTCTGGGGAGCTTTATGGTTCACTGTGCCTCTCACTTTTCATAATTCCCAATTGTTCTGGCTTGACTTCACTTCAGGAACAGCTCTGCACTAGCCTATTAAGCTTTATACTTACGTATTCCATCAATAAGTTCAGAATTGTTTTCTGGCGAATTTTAGGGAATATAGCATTGTGATATAGAATATAGCATAGGTTTATTGTGCGTTTCACTTTTCATAATTTCCTATTGGTTTCACTTGGCTTCACTTCAGGAACAGCTCCGCTGCCACATCCGCCCTTAGGAAGCCAGCCGTGTCACTGGGCGACAGTACAGACCTGAGGGCGATCCTGAGCGTCCTGTACATATTCGTCGAAGTGATGCGCGTCTCCTCGGAGACTGACACTGACGACATGAAGCGAGATCGCGCAAATTTCGCCAGTGAACTGGGTAAGCAGCACCTGTGGTATCTTTCTGTCTTGCCCGCACCATGTGCTAGAGGGCTTTTACACTGCACAGCTCATTAATGCGAGTAGGGTGAGTTGCTGCTAAGCACGTCGTTGTAAGTTGACTTCCTGGCGACAGTATCTACATTCTGATGGAGGTGGAAGGCAGAAATGCTTGTGTACACAGATTTGGGTGCACATAGATTCCTACTGGTCAACCAGTCATTACCAGAGGAGAAAAATTTATGCACATGTCAAGCCGTAACAGTGTGTTTTAAGAGATCAAAATCGAAAGAGGCAGAAGGAAGATGGTGCTAGCTACAAACAGATCTAGCCTTGCAAAGTAATTCCAGCAATTGTTCTACTCGAGCATCTCATTTTAACTTGTGCAAGGTAACTGTATCACAGAGTTACATGTGGTGTGAGCGTGTCATGCTCGCTGTACTCTACAAACTGAAGTGACAAAAGCAACTGGTACTATCACACCAGATTGAAATGCGGCCACGAAAAAAAAAAAACTATAAAGTACACTTCTCTTTCCATATTCGCTGGTGTGTTTACTAGCGTGATTCATTCAGAGACAACTGGTTTATGCCTTTAGTGATGATCGTTCATAACAATTTCAAGTCGTAAAGCTTGAAACACATTCTACTTCATATCTATGCATTTGCGTTTACTTTAGTAGAATGTAAGGAATCGTTTCACACAGATAACAAACTTTCTTGAGCTCATTGGAGTCTCACCAAGCTCTATCATCCTCATATGAAAAGAAGATGAAAAAAAGGGAAACCGCTTTGCTCTTGTTTTGCTTCCATTGACATCATACTATCGATCGCCATTTCAGCTAACACTAGACGTCTGGCAAGCATCAACAGGTGTACAATTGGTTGTCTGTCTTGTTCTATGTGACCGTGAAGTTTCATTCTTAAATTGCTCTGCTTCCCCGCACTGCCTACAGCCCAACCGATCCTGGGCGAAGAGCTGCTGGCCGTCACTCTGTTCCAGATGATAATAAAGTTCTGCAGTGGTGCCACACCCCACTTCCCGATCAAGAAAGTCCTACTGTTGCTCTGGAAAACCATTCTGGTGAGCCCTCTCTCCTGCATTTGTGTCATCTACATTGCTGTCAAGGCTGCTGACCGTCATTAATGCGATACGTGCGCATGCGCAGGTTTCTCTAGGTGGGACGCCGCAGCTGCGGGCACTGAAGGCCCAGTATCGGGCAGCTAACCAGCTGCCTCCCGCGCCCGAGGACACGGTGGAAGTGGCACGTACCATGCGTGCCTCTTCGCCGCCGACCTCGGCTGCCGACCTCATTGAAGCCCAGCAGCAGCGAAAGACCAGCCGGCCTTTCAAGCGGGTTCGTATTCCCCCACAGGCCTGTGTTTGTGGCAGCCATGCCGCTGATGCTGCTGCTGTCACCACCTGTCTCTCGCCTCGTGTGTCTCCCTATAGGAGTGTTGGTACCTGTAGCCATAGCCCAATGGCTGTTACACTGTGCCGCTCTGTTCGAGGTCAAGGCTTCGATTGTAGCCGCGGCGGCCGCATTTCAATGAGGACGAAATGCAAAAACACTCTTGTACTTAGATTTAGGTGAACATTAGAGAACCCCAGACAATCAAAAGGCATGCCTCGTAATCAAATTCTGGTGTAGGCACGTAACACCAAGATTTCTTGTTTTTTAAGCGGCGCTGGGGAAACATACTTATGAAGCTGTAAGAACTGTAGCACACACTTGTCAAACAAAAAATTCTGCCACTTAAAAAGTATGAAGGTTGCGAAACACTTCTAAAATGTCTTAATTTTATAGTGAAGTTGATCTCAAAATGCCTAACTGGCGTCATCTACATTGTCATGACACAGAACAAGATGTGCTGATGCTGGGTATCATTAAGCCAGAGTATGGTGATGTTGTTCACAAAAAGAAATTAAGCTAAAGTGCTGTGTGCATTTCTTCCAGCTGCGCTGTTGCAGCCACAGTGATAGGAGGAGTGTAGTAAGCCACTGTATCATGACATCAAGATGCGTACGCTTTCTGAGTACCAAAGCCGAAACTGGTTAATAGAAACAAGTATTGTAGTCAATCACTTAGAGTTATCCGATGCTTGTCAGTGTATTTTCTTGGGTATTGGGGGCTTGGGTTTTGTTTAATGATTCTGTTCAATGTTCCATTAAAGGTTTTCAACCCAGATTGTGATGAGCTTGGGAAATAAAGCTCAGTTATTACGAAATAGCTCCGCTAGGGAAGTACTTTCTAAACTATAGAATTTATAGAATTATAGAAATTATAGAATTTAACCAACCTGTGTTGCATGTTTGTTTGTTTCATCCTATCAACATGATATGATGATGTGTTCTGACATTACAAAGCATTGTATCAACCATATCGTAACTATCAACTATATTGTAACCACTAGAAGGAGTCGGCTAAAGGGCTGTAGTTGCTTCTGCTTTCACACGAGTCTTCCGAGGGGGTCACTTGGTGATTGGATGACGTCGGCATGTGAATGTCGTCTGTTCGTCCTTCCCAGCAGCAAAGCCTGGTGAAGCAGAGCAGCATGGATGACTTTCAAGACCTGGAGGGGGACTCGGGTGCCGACGAGGAGCTCAGGGACATGGAGGAGCGACAGTCGATGCCCATGGTAAGGGCTGTTGTTGCGAATGTGAGAGAGAGAGAGAGAAGACTGCTTGATGAAAGGAAAGGAGGAGTGTGCCTCTGGCCTGATACTGCACACATGCGTAAAGGGGAAGTAGAGGGCAAGGAGTCATGATGAAAACGGGGGGTACTATGTGACAAGTGCCTTCTGTCCAGTAACCTATTTTATCAGTGTACCTGACAATTTCACAAGACAGTGCATACACAACCACATGTACAGGTAATTTCACTTTAACATTAACACAATTTTGAAAAATTGAGTTAATGTTAAAGTGAAACACCCTGCATATGTGCGTGTGTATGCAAAGTAATTAGTTTGAAAGTTGACTAGCTAAATTTTTTTAATTAGTCAAATATTCTTGTTTTTTTTTCTTTTTTCCTTCAAGTAATGTCTGCCTCATCTAGCTCAAGCAGTAGAATTGACCCGCCGCGGTGGCTCAGTCCCCTGCTGCTGAGCACGAGATCGCGAGATCGAATCCCGGCGGCGGCAGCGGCCGCATTTCGATGGAGGCGAAATGAAAAAACGCCCGTGTTCTTGCGTTGTAGTGCATGTTCAAGAACCCCAAGTGGTCATAATTAGTCCGGAGCCCTCCACTACAGCGTGCCTCATAATCAGAACTGGTTTTGGCACGTAAAACCCCAGGAAGAAGAAGAGTTGTGCTACATGTCACGGGTGATTTCTAAAAATTCTGTTAACAATAAAACACCCCTTATTCAGTAATACCGCGCTAATATATAGTTGGCGAGGAACGTGGATGAGGTACACACTAAGCGATGCACTATTTAACCAAAAATGGCAGATGAGCAGCTATGAACTTACCAGCCAAAAAAACATGTTCGTTCTCATTCAAACATATTTGCAAACGAGTTTTATTCGCGAGTGGGCAGCAAAAAAATCTGATTTTCACTTGCCACCGTGGCAGCCTGCAGCGACGATGGCATCCTCAAGCTCAGCAAGGCCGCAAGCCAGTTTCTCCATCAGGCCTCACTTCTCTGCGAGCGCCCTCATTACGGTCAACTTACTAGCCGCGTCAGATACAAAAGGGCCAGCATCCATGTCGTCATTCATGACGACGACGTTGAAGCGCTAGAAACTGTGGCAGCAGGAAACACGTCATGGCTATCTTGTTTTGACGTCACAATCGGTGGCGACTTTAGTCCGGGAAAAGTCCGTGCGCCACAATTTCGTTATCTATAGTCTGCGCACACGACGTTTCACTGGTTACATGGTTGTATGCACCGAAAATAAAGTAAATGCTACACGCTAACTGTTTGGCGCGCATTAAGGGACTATGGCTTAAGCGGTCAGCGAATACATTAATTTTAATGGTTACAGGGCAGGGGATTCATCGTTACTTTTAAATCGCAGTGACTTACTAAGCGGGTACATATTAACGAGGTTTTACTGTAGTACGCAGTTCAGCCCCTTGCCTCTCCTCTCTTTGTTTTCTTTGCAAACATGTAGATGCAACGATGCTCGGTGTCCAAAAATAACTGTGCAGTGGAAATAGTGGTCTTAAAATATGAAATTGTATATGAGAAATATGGAATATAAATATGAAATAGTGGTCTCAATATTAAATAACAAACTACAGGTCATGCGCTATCATATTGCACATGAAATTGTGACGTCATTCACAATTATAATTGTAGTTCATTTTGTCACTGCACAGTTACTTTTCGGACACACAGTATAAATGTATGTACAGTGCTCAGCACTTTCTGAAGCAATGGTGAGCGCTGGGTTGATCACCGGAAGGGTCAAATGCAGCGAGAATGTGTCACAAATTCTCTCGCTTTAATTGTATGCCACAATGCATTAGCTCGGTGTCCCCAGTACCCACTAGCAGCGCCAACAGTGCTGGCAACCATGTGCTCCAAGTGTCTCATTTGAATTGCTGAGCACTGTATATACTCAAACTGTCTGCCTGTATCATATTTCCAAGTAGCGGGGCACATAGTAATCAGTGCTAGTGATCGCAGGACTGTAGCGAGCCAATGTATCATTACATAACAACACATCCACTTCCTGGTTAGTGAAACCAAAACTGCTTTATAGAAGCAAGTTCATAATTGTAAATTTAGCTTTTCTGCGAAGCAGGTTGCCCAACTAATCCGAACAGCATGCAATGCAGGGAAGCGCACTTGGATGTTAGAAGTACTTATTGTAGTAAATCATTCTGGGTGTCCTGACACTCACCATTATCGTTTCTAGGTTTTAACAGATTCAGACCTTTGCCCTAACGCAAGAAAGAGAATGGCAAGTCAAAAATGCCATTTAAATACTCTTTTAAGAGTATCAAATTTAGCGGTTTCCTTTATAGTGTGAATTGGGTTTTTCTGCTTCCTGTCTTTGGTACATTCCTGAAAACAAATGCGGAGCTCAAAACAATCGGGCACTGTGACACTGCATTTGGTCTTTCAGCTGCTGTCATTGTTTGTAAAAGGGGGCAAAGGACCCCTCAAGCCATCATTAAACAGCACGAGGCCTCGTAGCTGGGCAAGTTCGTTAACGTTAAGGGAAAAGCTGTTCAACAGTGAGCACGACGAGCAGCGCAGATGACGGGAGAAGTGATGCAGACAGGACTGTCCAGGGGCGGTATTCTGTAAGAGTCTACTTAGTGGACTGTCCATTTCGGCTGTCACTGATTGGCTGCTGCTTCACATGCAGGAAGGAGACTGACTGGCACCTTCCTGCACGTCAAGCAGCAGCCAATCAGCGACAGCCGAAATGGACAGTCCACTAATTGGACTCTTACAAAATACCGCCACTGTCCATATCACTTGTCCCATCGTCTGCACTTTTTATTGTGTTGATTATTGAACAGCTTGTCTTTTCACTACCAGTTACAATGTACTATGGCAAACCAAGTAGAGTAGTCAGTTCAATTCAGTTCAGTTCCAACTTCTCACACAGGACACCCCGGCACCTGGTTTGCCAGAGGACCCCGAAGCGGCGGCGGCCGCCCTGCGACCGTCGACCCCGGCACCGGGATCCACAGAAAGCCAAGGAGGGGAGGCACCGCCTCAACAGCCGACGGGCTCCACCACTAACGAACAGCCGCAGCAGTGTGATGAGACCGGCGGCTTTCCCGCGGTGCTCTCGCAGGCCAGTGTGGCCCTGGGGCTGCCCTGGGTGCCCAAGGTGCGACCCAAGGACATCAAGGAGTTTCTAGATGCGACGCGGCTTAAGTTTGTTGGCTACCAGCTGCCTGATGACCAGACCTCTCTGGCGGGCCTGCCAGAGCCCATCCACGAGGGACTGCGGGTGCTCAAACAGGTGTGGTGATGCCTCTTGTAACTGTGAATAGTGTAACTGCGTTGCTATGGTAACTGCATGTGCCATAACTGTGTTGCCATGGTAACCCCCTGTGTACCTGCCTCAGTGACTCAGTGGCTATGGCATTGTCTTGCTAGGCACAAGGTAGGAGGTTTGATTCCCAGCCATGGTGGCTGCATTGTGATGTAGGCAGGATATAACAAAAGATTCTATCACGGTGCTCTGAGTGCAAGTTAAAAAACAAACAAAAAAAACATGGGGTCAAAATTCATGGAGTCAATGTCAAAAAACATGGAGTCAATGTCACACCAGGTACTGGATGCACGGACGCGTGTCGTTTCGCACAAGCGCGAGGCGTCGGAAATGTAGAGCGAGCTACACGATGGCGGCGTAGTGTCGTATAGTGTCACCTAGTGTCAAGTTAGTGAAGCGCAGAGACTTGCGCAGTAACCAGAGTGTGATGCAGCCAGCACGTTGAAAAAACAAAAAAAAAAAAAACGTTTTTTTTTTTTTCCTTCGGCAACATCAACAGGAAAAGGAGAGTGCCGGCTTGAAGGGCTGGGCCAGCTGCAGCAAACGGCGAGGTCAGGTTTGAATGAAGGGGAAAGGTCACGCCCGCGGCGGCAAGATCGCCGGGTCGAGGGATGCAGGCCCGCCTCGCGCACACTCGCACACGTGGGCTCGCTCTCGCGCTGTGAATTCAAGCGCGCCAAGCACGACGCCGCCGCTTCGCATTTCATCACGGCGGAGAAGGTGCTTCCGGTTGCTGCCTGCGCAAAAATGACAAAATTTGGGGTGAAATCTCTAGGTTGTCGGCGGGGAAAATTCGTTATATCGAGGGGGTCTCCCGCTGCCACTTCGTTATGTAGAGGTTTCAAATACATGTGCTTCTATGGAGTCACGGCGGGGAATACAAAAACTTCGTTATATCCAGGAATTTGTTATATGGAGGTTCGTTATAAGCAGGTTTAACTGTACAAGAAAGCTGCATACATGAGCTCAGTGCGTCGGGCATGTTTCTTATACCTGAACACATCAAGAGCATGGACCTATAGTATATGCTATGAGGCAAAATACTTATCTTTCCTTGACTAACTTGACTGTCAAAATGCATGACTAAGTTTCTGGGGTCACGAACACACTTCTGCCACAACGCGGATAAAAGGGTCTGTATGGATATACATTGAGTCATTGAGAGCTGAAAGAACCCATGCCTCCATAAAAACAATACTCGGGAGCCCTTCGCTTGCAAACACGTGTACATTGAGTTAGTGTATGATCTTGCCGTATCGAACATACCTTGTACGCATGTCAAATGAGCCCACTAATTTTAATTTTTAACAGCACATGTACACGTCGCTGGCCGAGGTTCAGATGAAGAAGGAAGAGGACATCACAAAGCATCCCCTGTCGATGGTGAGTGGAAAGATACAATTATGGTGGTGTGCCTCTTGACTTGACGCCAGTGGTCTACTTTCTGACCAAACAGATTCTTTTTTCCTTCTTGCTTTCTTTTTGCTTTATTTCTAGAAGGAGCACGAAATACCAGCTACTCCAACTGAAGTTCTGTACCAAGCCATGCTACCTAGCATGCCACAGTACATGGTAAGCTCAAGAGAACTGTGCATTTGTTATTAGAATCACACCTGAATGTACTATATTTATTCAATTCTAGCAAGCCACCGAATCATAACGAACAACCATGTTTGATAGGTTCAAAGTAAAAAAAAAACGATGTGCCCCCAAATCTTATATGCCAGTCACATGGGACACTTTCGATGAGCTCAATCGGGATTGAATTTCTCTATTGTGATTGGTTCCCTTTCACAGCTTGCACACAAAGGAGCCTGTCGCAATAGAAAATGACCCTATGACTGGAGTATGACGCGCACCCGCTTTTATAGCAAGGTGAAAGTATCATGCCTCCGATTCTCGCAATCAAAACAAGATGAAACCTGTACACTTTGCCTTCATAGAGTGGAGATCAAATGTCTGTGTGAAGTGTTATTGGCCCTCGCAATGAACTACGTATTGCAGCAGTTTACCAATGTGAGCTGTAGAAAATGCCACAGTATTGAAACAACATGTGCGCGGGTCTGTTTCCTGCCACGGTTTGAGCGAATGAATCGCCTTCAGCTCAAAAAACAAATAGCTAATAGGCTCAGCAGTGGCGCACCGACTGGGGGGGAGGGGGGGGGGGTCGGTTGTTGTAACCCCCCACGCATCTAGCCCCACCAGTCCAACGTGTACCTTCAGCGCTGTGTTCACATTGTCATTACAATTCAGGAGGTGGCTTGAGGTCGAATTTTCCTGATTAACAAAAACACTCTATCACTGTCTTGTATTTATTCATTCACTCTTAAATTACGTTGAGTAAAACGCTGAAGAAATACACATCGTCATCATCCTTGGTGTCATTATTATAATTATTAGGCATTTTATGTGCTGTTGGATTCTTCTGGCTAAAGCAAGGAAATTGCATATTATGCATAGTGCTTGCTTCCCCCCCTCCCCACAAAAATTTTATTTTACCGCCCCCCCCCCCCCTCGGCAGAGATCCTGGGTGCGCTACTGAGGCTAGGATATATGTAATGCATGATGTTCGTAGCAAGACATAGGCCCCTTATTAGCTCACAATGTCAATATATTTTGCTTCATATTGCGTTAAAAAGAAGAAAGAAATTATATGCATGAATAGAATGCACATAATACTGTTACTGGGACGCACCCTAATGAATTGCACTTGTGAATCTCCCGCACCGCATGGGCTGCCCCATCTGTCGACATGTCTGTCATGAGCTTTGGGGAGTTTGCTTCAGCACTAGATGGCAGCACATGTCGGCAGCATCCATTTTGTGGTCGCCAACGCACATGATTCCCCGCATGCGTCAGTAGCCGAACGGACAGCATGAAGAGGAACCAGCTAGGGCAGTTCTGGACGTTGTGCTTCTTGTGGAAGGAGGGCGCTGCGGAGATTCACCAGCAACTCATAGCAGTGTGTTTCGAGCAGGTGGCATTCCAAATATCTGTCTACAACTGGGTGAATGGCTGGAAAGCGGCTCACATGTCAACGGTGAAAGGGACCAGTCCCGGACAGCCGCCTACTGTGACGCCACCCAACATCACGTGGGTGGAAAGCATCATTGTGGAGGACAGGCGCGTGTCACATTCTCCGCATTGTCCCGACATGGCGCCTTCCGATTATCACCTGTTCGGAGCCATAAAGAGACCCCTGCATGGTCAGCATTTCATTAACATACAGGGGCTGCAAGATGCTCTCCGGGCATGGATGTATAGCACTCCAAAGAATTGGTTCCAGAAGGGCTGAACAAGACTCCCTCTCCGGTGGGAAAAGTGCATTGCTCTCCAGGTCGATTACACTGAGACAGTGAAGATTCAAACAGATATGTAACACCTTTTCATTTGCCAGAAAGGAAATAAAGTGCATTTCATTATGGTACGCCCATGTTAGTATGCAACAGAAGGTGCAGTAATCAAAGGCCATATTTTGTAAGCATTATTTTTATTTTCCACTCAGTTTCCCATTCATCATTGGTCGCATGAAGCCACGACCCCAAAGTCACCAAGATTAGTCACCTGGCAGGACAGATGATAAGAATTGAAAAGAATTTTTGCAAAATGTGGGCACTTATCCGTGGATTGAATGTGGGGCCACTGAATTGTCAAAGCAATTAATTGCACTACCATCACTAACCACAAGATTAGCAGATGGCAGAATAAGGTTAAATTAACTGACAACTTAAACCGCTAAAGGCAGTGCAGATGAATTTTTCAAATAGGTTCTATGTAAATTTGCAGCTTCTTTCATTTCACTGCGTAGATACAGATGGAAGGCAATTTTTTTCTTACATCGTATTCAAGAATTCTTTATATCGACATTCACCATAACAAAGTTGCACTGCTTGACATGTAAATGGCACAGAATTTCTTCACAGCCTTGCGCTCTCGTTACCTGTCCAGATTGCGCTGCTGAAGATCCTTCTCGCCGCCGCACCGACGTCCAAGGCCAAGACAGAATCTGTGAACATCATGTCTGACGTGCTGCCCGAAGAAATGCCGTAAGGGTCCCAGTATTTAGCATTCCCACGAGGCAATAGTTACCAAATATGCTGGTAAGAGCAGTTCATAACAAGCACAGTGCTTACGTATTACTACGTCAGCTCACGTGAATTGCAAGAAACCTCGCAGTCTTTAAGGCAATGGCTTTCTTTAGCTCTTTCCCTGGGGTTTTTGTGGCTTGCAGATGTCAATCTAGTACCATAGAGAGTAACAAGAATGACGAGGAGGAGAGCAAAGAATTGAAAAGGAAGCTCATGTGCAGAAGAGCAGAGTGAGGGAGGTATGTGATTGGTTGGTGCAGGTAATGATGTCACGCATAAAGGAGGAGGAGAGATGCGAGCGCCAGGCTGCATGCCTCTCCACATGAGAAACGGCAGCAGTTTAACCGGAAAGCTATCGCTTACTTTGACAGTCATCCTGGATGGTTCCTGCAGAATTTTTTTTTTTTTTTTTTGACGACACTTTTGCAGCGTCACCGTCCTGCAGTCTATGAAGCTGGGCATAGATGTGAACCGGCACAAGGAGATCATCATCAAGGCCATCTCGGCCATCCTGCTGCTCCTGCTCAAACACCTCAAGATCAACCATGTGCTCCAGTTTGAGTACATGGGCCAGCAGCTCATGTTCGCCAACTGCATTCCCCTGGTGCTGAAATTCTTCAACCAGAACATCAACTCCTACATTGCGGCAAAGAACACGTGTGTATAGATAGCACTTCTGCTGCTCTTGCATTCCCAGGCGTGGTGTGGCTTTTCCTTTTGCCTTTCCACTCATTGCCAATATTTAAACTTAAAGATTTGTTAGATGAAAATCGTGAATGTTATCTTTTTTCCTCTCTAGATTACTGTGTAACAATCACTTGTTATGAAAAAAAACACAAAATCCCTCTATGCATGATGATTAAGTCAACATTTCTTTCATTCTCTTGATGCAGCTCATACATTGCTGTTGGACATTGACTTGGCTTGTCCTTCGGCTTGTCCAACATTGTTACTGGCTAAATAAATTTTCCTGCGGAAATAAGACAATCAAAATGTTGGTAAAGTGTTGCCCTTATTTTTCCAAGAAATTAGACAATCAAAATGTTGGTAAAGTGTTGCCCTTATTTTTCCAAGAAATTGTGATCAGCATGCAGATTATTTTTACTAGAAACATCGAGTAGGATGTCAAGTTGTGAGCAGTTGCTTGCGTGATAACAACCATTGGGCATGTCATGCTGAGTATGCTGGCTTGGTGTAGACCTAGTAGTATACTATAGCGTGTCAGGCAATAATGCATTGCGTGTGCAGTGATTTTGCATGACCTCTGAGATCACAGTGCTCTGTTGTCTGCAGAACACGTGCGACATGATCTCTGAGGCCGTGATTTTGGCATGCTGCAGTTGTCATTAGCTTGCCATCATAGATGTGGAGTATCTTGAACTGAAATTCACCACAAAAGCACAAAGCAAATATCACGGCGTGCATAGCGAGCGAGGGCCACGAAACTGCCGGCCAACGCTTGCTTCATGTTAACGGCAGTAAACGAAACTTCAGGGAGCGGGCGGCGCCGGCACGGCACGGCGAAGAGCGCACGCGGAGACCGTGGAATGTGAGGGAGGAGGACGGGAGGAAAGCGGATTTCGCCTCGGCAACTCCGCCACTTCGGTGGCTTCCCTTGCCCTCCGTCGTAGCTCCCTCACTTTCGACTGTCACCGTGCGCGCCCGCTGCCGCCGTGGTGCCGCCGCTCCAGCCGGCCCGGCGCCAGCTCCCCGAAGTTTCGTTTTCTGCCATTATCGGGAAGCGTGCAAGGTCAACACGTGACTAGAAAGTAGAGGTAGCATGAAGGAGAAAGAAGGGTTCACTGCCATTTTCTATGTGTGGCTACGGTAGCGTGGCTGAGACGTCGGCACGTACACGCATGTTCCGGCACAACGCAGAATCGGCGACCTTGCCATTTGAGAGAGGGTGAAATTTCCGCCGTGTTTTTTTGTTTTGTTTTGTTTTGTTCGCGCACGACATCGAGGGGTGTCTCCTAAGTCCCGGAGCAATGCCGGTCGGAGGCGCCGCCACGTTATTGGTTCGAATTAACGAGATTCGACTATAAATTGAATGCAAACGTTCTAGCCACATTCCTCGACTGTCGCATACGCGTGGCGGCTCGGTGCACATGTTTTGCATATGTGCAGGCCTTAAAAATTGTTGCTTTGGTTATAGTGCGGATATTCGCGACTCCGGTGACTTACGTTATAAGCGGTCTACACTGTATCATATGATGTCGTACATGAGAATATGTAAGACCGAGGCTATCACAACAGCCATAGCCAGGAAATGTTGTTGCATCTATTCTCTACATCGCAGGTGAAGGCAAAGTCAACCACAAAACCCGCACTTTCAGCTTCCTGTCATTGTCTTGGTGGTTGATTGTCATTGTCATGGCGGTCGAGATGGATGAATGATGGCATTGCCAGATTGCCTTCCTAGTATTATGCTAAACTGTTTTTGTGAGATTATGAGTATATGCAAAACCCAAACCATCATAAAACCCATAACCAGGAAATGTTGCACCTGAAACACTGATGGTCTCCTCTCCTCCATCTTCTCTTTCTCTGAACAGGGTATCCGTGATCGACTTTGCAGCATGTGTAATCGGGGAACAGCCAGAGTTGACGGCAGAGACACTGGTTTGTACCCATTCTTAACTTCTGAATGCATGGTGTTGTAACATAGTCAAAATTGGTAACCTGCTAGATTCATGGTTACTAACAGTAGCAGCATTGTCATGAGATTCGCACAATATCATTCTGTTCACGTGCTTGTATCGTACTTTTGCTTGTCTCTCTGAACGTACTGTATTTACTCGTGTAAGGCCCACTCTCGTGTAATGCCTGCAACCCCACTTTAGAGAGCGAAATTTTTGAAGAAAAAAAGATAGTTCCACTAAGCATCATGCGCATACCCACATGCTGGTTCATTTCGGCAGTTCACCAAATGGCACAGTCCTGCCAACAATGGCATCATCATAACCGTATCCCGCCAGATCATGGGGCATAGATGCAGTGCACTTCATTCAATGTTATTGGCTGTAATGCAGCCGGGAAAATGGAGAAGCACCTTAGCGTATGCCGCAGGCCTTCTAACTGCAGGAGATTACGTACCCAGAACAGCTTGGCAAATGTGCAGCTGTGCGGAAGCTGAAACTGGGCGACAAATGTGGAAATTGCATGGCGAGGGTGCCAGTGATGCAAATTCATCAATCTATGATGGTAGTGCAAATGACTATGATGGTAGCGCAAATGACAAGGACGACTGAACAAAAGTTTTCATGGTCGGCCACTAGTGGTTGCATATTTATACGCAGCAGTCGGAGCACAGTTAGAGGCTTCAGTGAGTAGCCATAAGCTTGCCTCGCGCAAGGCCCATGCCCCGTCAAATATCTGAAAAAGAGGCACTGGCCTTACACAAGTAAATACGGTATTCATACAAGTTGCTCATAAGGTCCCACTCTGCCGTTATGTTATGGAACCTCAACCTGTATACAGTAGAACCTTATTGATGTTACGTGTGGTGCCGCAAAAGATAAAGCTAACAGCTGGAAGAACGCAACACGCACGAAACCACGAAAATAAATTAATGCATTGTAGTTTTTCTTTACGATCTTTTTTTTTTTTCACTTTTCCTTGCCAAGTTTGAATAAAAAGAAAGACAACTTCGTTGTTGTGAGAGGCATTACTGTCAACCTTTATCACAAATGGTGAACTTGTGCTTCAGGCTCTTGCGCATATCTGGTGTGACAGCTGACAATGTACTACATTGTCGATAGTGTTCACTACTACATCAAAGCTAAGGAATAAGGAATTATCAGTTATAACAAAGTACATCTAAAATTTTGTGGGTTATTCTTTATGTTAATGTTTATTTTAATGTATTCTCCTGCTATAAGGAAACTGAAAATGCTGAATCCGACACAATATCAGCGTCACATTTTCCCTATCTCATATGGCCACAGCGTTTGTGTCTTGTTTGCATTTGACATGGAATGTTTGCTGGGCATGGTCTTCCACAGGAGATCGGTGAGCAGCAGCCGTACTGTTGGCGCAACATGTTCTCCTGCATCAACCTCCTGCGAGTGCTCAACAAGTTGACCAAGTGGAAGCACTCACGAATCATGGTCAGTTGCTGAGTCATAGTTCTCTGTGTTGTGTGTTGCAGTGTGCAGTTATATTTTAATCTTTAACGTAAACTAATCTTTGCAGTTATCAACCTGACAATCCCTTGAGGGGTTGCTTTTCACATTAAGGTAGTGATTGCTTGTCTGAACACAGCTTCCATTCGGAGAGCATGAAGCAAAACCATGGAACCTCTTCAACAAATTTTCTCAGCATTACATACTGAATTGTACACCAGTGTAACCTTCCAGACGCAGCAGTTGCTAAGAGCACAGTAACTCCCTAATCTACCTGGCACACAGAATGTGTTTGAAGGCACACCATGGGAAAGTTTGATGACACTCAGTTGCGAACCCTTTTTGTTCAAGTATATATCCACTTAGTTATACCCGTGCCACACGGGCAAAGTAAAGTGCACTTTGAGCGAGTGCACTTCAGCGCGCTGAGTGTCACTTTGGCGGTGCGCTGCTACACGAGAAAGAAAAGTGTTTTTTCAAATTGATGGCCATGGCGACCGGGAGTCAGACGGGAAAGCATATATTTATTAATATAAAAATGTCTGCACGAAAACAGTTTATTATTGTTAGAAACAACATTTACAATCCACCTTTACAAGCGCGGGCAACGACGGCAACTTTTGACTTGATCTGCCAAACAACTGCGCAGCCATTACCCGGCGTGGTCGTGAACAGCCCAAGCGCGAGTAGTTCGTTGCTGTTTTTTTTTTTTTTTTTTTTTTTCGGTGTGGCGCATTTTATTATCTTGTAACGTTAGCAATTTAAAACAATGTTATTAAAATTACTCCTGATTCCTCTTTCAATATCACTTTATGTATCTTCCATGCATTGCTAACGAGGCTACACACTTCGCTGCCGCAAAGTGAGTTTGCCGAACACACTCGCCGGCAAGTGCGCTCTGCAGTGAGTGTCGCTAAGCATTCCCATGTGGCAGCCTGCGAATGACACTAGCCGCGAAGTGCACTCGCTCAAAGTGCACTTTACTTTGCCCGTGTGGCACGGGTATTACAGTCACACTCCCACACACTCACTGGCATTCACCAGCATTCACGCTCATCTAAGATCATGCTCTTGCCCACCTGTGCATAAATATGCAGTATGTGTAAGTGAGTGTGCTGAGTTATCACGCTTACAATAGCCATTACCCATGGCACTCAGGCTTGTCCAGTTTTGCCCTCACAACTACGCACATCCTGTGGCATCCACTCATGTTCATGCTGACAGTCACAGCTCTGGAGAGAGTGCGAGGCTTGCATTCACGTACAAGTTAACTGACACTGGCATAAAGGTTCCCCACATAAGTCACCGTCACATTACCCCTATCATTGTGGATAAAACGTTATGTTGGTTACTAGATAATGTCAACATCATATCTGGCAAGTTTCATAGTCTCCTTATTTACCACTTTAATTTCTGTTTCGGCAAAGGCTTGCTACTTTCCATGTGTAAGCTAATGCAAGACAAACGCAGATTGTGAACACTAACAACCAATCCACACTCTGTTAACAGCAAAACTTGTAAGGCACCATCGGGGTGTGGCTGGCAGCTGCCTCAGCTGCAAACCATGGGAGCGCTCCCCGAAGTGACATGCAGCCCACATTCGCCATGTGCAAACTTTGCTACGGTGCTTTAACAAAAACATACAAGGGCCACCCATGGCACGGCCCACTCCTGCAAGTCTAATTCGATACTTGAGAGCAGGCGCGACCGTACACGGCTCTCTCAACCCGCTCAATTCCAGATGCTGGTGGTGTTCAAGTCGGCGCCCATCCTGAAGCGTGCGCTGAAGGTGCGCCACGCGACCCTGCAACTCTACGTGCTCAAGCTGCTCAAGATGCAGACCAAGTACCTGGGCCGCCAGTGGCGCAAGTCCAACATGAAGACCATGTCGGCCATCTACCAGAAGGTCAGGCACCGCCTCAACGACGACTGGGCTTATGGAAATGGTCTGTGCTGCTCACTCTTTCTCTACACTTTAATGTGAAAGGCCCACTGCAATGAAATTTTGGACCGTGTAAAAAAAAGCCTAGTTTCAGGTAACGTTGATGTAGAGCACCCTCTGCGCAAAGTTCTAAGTGAGAGTGCATGCACTATGAAAAGCTCGCAAAAGTAAACATTTTCGATACCAAAACCGAAGAAAACACCGCCATTATGGCTCGCTAGAATCGACGACGAGCCCAAAGCATTTTAGAGCTGGCGCGGTGCCTCTACATGACCTCTGAGATCGGGCTGTGCTTGTAGTGCGCTGGAGATCTTGAAGGCCATGCGCTGGTATATTTGCATCATATCTGCTAACCACCAGATGCACACGTTGTCTGCTTAGGTGCTATTTAAACGCTGTTAATAAGAAAATTAGACATCTACCAGCCCTGCAGCTTTGTGAAGGTTACTTCAATATAGTAACATATTTAGTAACAATATAATAACCAATTTAGCCAAAATAACATTTCATTGCAGTTAGCCTGTTTGATCTTGCTTCACTGTGCATGTTTATGATTTACTGCTAAAGCCTTTAACGGGATGCTACTCAAAAAATGCAGGTTTTCTTTCCAAAATTATTTATTTCTTGTTTTCACTTGTTTTGATAAGTTTAGTATCTCTACTGTTAGGAAAGTTAATATCAAAGTCGAGACTCAGCTGGAAATGGGCTAAAATTGCGTTTAAAGAGCACAACGTGGCTGTTACAAGCATGAAAATGTGCCGTCTTCTAGCGTCTCGCGGCCGACAATGCGCCGCCGCTCGTCATTGCGGATCGCATGAGGAGCTCGGCCAAGCCTCATTCTCCCATTAACCATAGTTACCAGGGCTGTTGAGGCACAAGAAATAATAAAAAATGGCATGTGTTTTTCGAGCGTTGCGACTTTCAATTTTTAACCTTGAACTTTCAAACGTGTTTTTCTCAGTTCCTCATCTTGTAGCATTCTTAGAGTTTGTGCACTAAAATTTGTGCCCTTTATGTAGTCGGCTCATAATGAAATTTGGCATGCTTATGCTTCAACATGTCCTGAATTCAAAGAAAGAACTTTCAGAGCTTTCCACAAATGTATTCAGTAAAATAATTTCAAAAGTTTCTTCGTTGAGAATGGTAAAACTGAAACTCAGCGATACAACTTTTCTGTAGACTAAAACACAAAAGTTAGGCTATTATTTTTTTTTCCTTTATTGAATTGTACTATTCATTGAGAGCAATATGAGCCATTTTTTTTTTTCTTGCGCTCACTGTTATCGCCTAAGCTTGCACAAAAATGCATCGTTTTTGCAAATCCATGGTGTGCAAAAAATTAATCAAGTGAGCTATAAAAAAAGTAAAAGCAGATTTGAAAAGAAGAGCACAAACTCTGTAAATGGTAAATGTCTCACTGAGCTGTCACAACTATTCAAGAAAAAGTTTTTCCGAGTAGCATCTCCCTTTAATTCATCAGCCTGAACATTCGACAAAACTAGCGCAGCCTGTGTGTTTTGAATGTTAAACCCCAGTCTTTTTTTTGGCTGTTATCAGACCTCGACGCGCGCCCATGGGACTTCCAAGCCGAGGAGTTCTCCCTCCAAGCGAACATCAACAACTTCCACACCCGCCGCTACGACAAGCCCTCTTCCGCCTCTCAGCAGCAGCAACAGCAGCAGCAACAGGACCTCATCGGCGACTTCCAGCCCGTGGACAACAGCTTCCTCTCGGTGCTCGGGCGGGAGGTGGAGCTGAGCCCGGAGTTCAAGCTCCACTACCAGCAGTGGCTGCAGGGCGACGTGTTTCGCGCCAACGTCGACTGGGACCTGCTGCTGTGTCCCGGATACCTGTGAATGGGCTCACTTTTAGCATCGTCCACTTTCCTTTTTCCTTTACACTCATCGTCATGCGTTGATTAGTCATTCTGCTCGACCCAAGCATCAGTCATTGTTTTTTTTTGTTTTTTTTACTTGTCTCGCAGTGAAGAAAAACGTGCAGGCGTATTGTTTTTAGTATTTTAGTCTTTGGCATCGTTTCCGTTGGATATTCTGTGCATCTAACCAAAAGCATCCGGTGAAGGTTAAACAAGCTGAAACAAACACAGCCCCTTGTGGCATGCAAACCTATGTGTCACACGCAAGAGTTCTCTGGCCTACATATGGACATCGTCAGCAGTTGGTGCACGAGCTTCATCAGTACTGTTCATTGTACTGTGTGCGCAACAACTTCAAGCATACTGGAAAAACAATGATGAAGGTTGCAACTTGTGAGCTGCCATTGTTATCTATAGTCGAAAGAGAATACAGGAGAAGCACTGAGATGCTGGGTATTGTTGGGCTGTCCCCTCTCTCCCCACATACACACACACACACACACACTTGGTGTACTTTGCAGCTGCATTGCAAAAGATTCATTCTGGCTTGCTATGGTTTTGTCCAGCTGTAAAGGCCAGCTGCAACAAAATTTCATTCTGGCTAAATATTGGTTACAAATTAGTAGTAGTACACGCTATTGAAGCAATCTTGGCAAAATTGCAGGGCTGATAATTGTCTACTTTTCTGGTCAGTGGCCTTTCAATAGCCCCTAAGCTTACGCCATGTGTTCCTGGTGGTTAGCAGATGTGACGTAAATCCCAGCACACCGCCTCCAAGATATTTCAGTGCACTGCATGCAAGAACTGCATGCATGTACTGCATGCATGTACTGCCAAAATTGAGCACCGCCTCCAGCGCCCAATTTTAGAGGTCATGCCAAGAAGCCGCGTGTTCGGGAACATGGCTCACGTCTGGCAAGCGATGATGCCACATCTTTCTTTTTTTTTTTTCAGTTTAGGTATTAAAAACGTTTACTTTTGTGAGCTCATTTTTGTAACGCATCCTCTCATAACACGCACATAAAATTTGGCGGTCTCAAGTTAGGTTTTATATGCGGTCCAAAATTTTGTTACTGTTGGCTTCTAAAGGGCCCCTTAACCCGTTTGGGCATTGCAGACAAATGAGGTGCATAGATCACATGGTGATCACCGTGTCTGCAAAGTATGTGTTACACCGATGTGTGCCCCCCCCCCCGATAAACAAGCCGAAATTCAAGGAAAAGCCAACGCTCCCTTCTTTTGTGAGGAGTCACTCTCCTTATTAGCGAAGCAATGTCAGATGCACGGGCTCCTCAGTGTACAAATAGCTTGCAGTGGTGCAAACATTTTGGGTGCCCCGAAGTGCAGAATATACAAAGCTGCCTCTGGAAATATGCCACACAGTAAGAATGAAGAGAAAAGAAAAAGGAGGGAGGGGCTGTTGGTGTAATGCAACTTGGTTACTATTCGGGCTTGAATGGCATGACAACATGGTAGCAAAATCGGGGCTAAGACAGGAGAAGCGAATGACACCGGCGCTGACTTCCGACTTGAGTTTATTGCGCACTGACGAAAGACATAGGCAGACAAAACCAAAAAAAAACATAAGAAAGCGCTAAACACCCTCGTCAGAAAACTATTACATTCGTGACTGGAGAATGCTCAGAGCAGGCGAAGAAAGAAAACCTACTGCAGTGTTTCTTTTTCTTGTTTTTTTTCTCCAAGTTTTTCGCCACTGTGCAATAATCTTTAGTTAAAAGCCGGTAGCCTTGTTGTTAATTTCTCCTGTCTAGCATCGATTCTAATCAGATTGTTTTCCTTTACAATACTTCACGTTAGTGGCACGGCCACCACTCTCTACATTATCATGAGCAGTGCATGATAATAAATGTATAAAATAGAGCAAAAGGAATTGTTGCGTCATACTGGGGGGGCCTTGTTCTTACACTGTTTATCATATTGTGCCATTATGTATACATTGCATGGCCCGTCAGCTCCATGTGGGAAAATGTGGGAATGTCACCTGCAGGCACTGGTCAAGGCAGTGGGCCTCGCCCCTGCTTTATGACATTTCTTTGCTTCTCTCTCGGCTACTACTAAAGGCTTATAGGAAATTCCTGTGATAGAATGCTTTCTGTTCAGTGTTTTACAACTTCTGTGCACCGTTTCATACTTAGCAGGCTGTGGCAGCTACACAAATCATGTTGTCTTAGCAGACTCACTCGGCACATTTCACAGTGCAGTTGCTTGATCTTCTGCAACGCTTTCTACGGAATGTCTACCTCATTTATTACAGCTACAACTTGTAGACTAAAGGTTACGTCAAATCGCACATTATTTGTGCGCTTTCATGCTTCAAGTGTGCAACATAGTATATGTTTTGATTGCAAGAGCAAGCGGTGCACTGTGGCCACTAGTCGCAGAAAAGTGTCACTTCGCTTGCTCGGCGGTAAATATGTTCACATATGCGACGCCTTGCATGTAATAATTATGCATATTTGTAGCAAAAGTATGTGACTTAATGTTACACCGAATTACACGACGCATACCTGTGCCTTTCTTTCATATCAGACATTCTAATGTTAGGTTGCAAATGCAAGCAGTGAGAAAAGTCTCTCTAAGCCTTTGTGATGTTGCATTGCCTGCTATGTATGAAACGAAGCATAGTGTACAACCAAAATTTCCAACAGGGGCTGGTGAAGGGGTTCTTAAATGCCCCTGCATAGCGTGCCAGCTTGCTGCTGTGACTGGCCGATCCCACTAGCTAGCTGAAGCCACTGTGTCACACTTTGACACTATCTCACTAGTGGCTAGCTAGTGTCAAGAGTGACCTTGTGACTCCCCATGCCACTTGTGTCAAATCACACTACACTCTCACAAAAAGTGTCCAATCCAAAGTGCTCTGCTAGCTATTAAAAAATTCCACTAGTTTTCTGCTGCAAGGTTTCACTGCAGTGAGCTTCTGTTGCCCTCATGTTGCGCTTTTTGAACATTTTATGAGCGAGAGGCTGATTTCATGCACACACGCACGTGGCAGACTGCACAGTTAAATTGCAGCTGGTTGCACGCCGAGGTCGTGTTTGTTCCAGTATTGTTTACTGCGTACTGCTTGGGCATTGCCTTCTTTACTTAGTGTTGGTGATACAGTAAAATCTCGTTAATTCGAACTCCAAGGGGATTGGAAATGTGTTCGAATAAAACAGAGTTCAAACCAACGATGGCCCCTTTAAGTATAGTGCCCGGTCAACTGTGCGATGCAGCACACAAAGCCAAAACCGTCACTGGGCTCGCATTGAAAGTTTGAAAGTCTTAGCTTTCCTCCATCAGCGAGTGACGGCACGTGCCGGAAGAAACCTAGGTTCCGTATAAAGTCCGTATGCTGTGGGTGCGAGGGAAAATGTGTTAGGGTGAACCAAGAAGGGTGGTGGCTTGGCTTTTATCTTGGGTTTGTCCAAAAAGCAGTCCATGGGAGTGAGAAATTTTGTTCAACATAACAACCGTTGCGCCATTTTTGGAGTTCGAATTCGCGGGAGTTTTTCTCTATTCAAGTACATAAGGGACTTCACCGGGACTAACAAAAGCAGTTTGAATTATCTGTCAACTCGAATTGAGGATTTAGAATTATCGGGATTTCACTGTATTTACAAAAAGCTGCCTGACAGCATCACCCCTAAACATGTGACTACGTATTTTTTCTTTAATTTCTCAGCGGAGTGCAGAGTTTGTCTATTACAAAAATTCACTCCACCTGTATGTGGCACCTTGTTGCTGCTGTCTTGCATCGTTTACAAAGCTTGAGCTTACAGCCCCAACCTCAAAAAAATTTTATGCAAATATGTGTGACGTGCAGATAAACTATCATTTGGTAGCTGCTCAGCCAATTTAAAACAAATCTGTTGTGTTTGAAGGAAGAAGTCAAATTCTTTTTTGGGGGGGTCACCGAGATTCATTAGGGCACTCGAGAATTTCACAAAAATTGCTGAAAATTGATGGATTTTAAGAAATTTAGATGGCGGTGTTTGTAACACCGCAACTTCATAGTGAAGTCGGATACTATACTTCCGTAAACAGCTGACAGCATTTAAAGTGAGCAAATGTGACATTACATGCGGCCCTGTGCGTGTATTCTGTGAACGTAACATTTATAAAAGTTGCAGGCCAAACAAAACAGGTGCTTACGAATTGCAATTTAGGTTGTCATTACTGCTCATTCTCAAACGCTTTTGCTGATCAGCATGCGTGTTTTTGGTGAGTTATGGAGTTTTGATCTTTCTGTGTCAAGTTTTAAAAAAATTTTATGTATTTATTTCTGTTCATTCTTAACTTCTGAAGGCCTAAGCAAAAGTTCTATGACCATCAGTAATTTCGTTCGTGAAACAAATCTTTTTCAGATTGTTTCAGCAGTTGCCTGATGGAGACGTACCTTGTGCATATGAACAGGGCAGGGCCTAAGTCAAAGCTTCCTCTTAGTATCTAGTGCTGATGATTGCACTGATTAAACTGTTGCTACATGAGCATGCTAACCACGGTTAAGCTGAAGCTCAGTGAAGACCTGCTGCACAGGAATTTTATTGTAGGAAATGTAGCCAAGGGTTCGACGAAAGTTCGTCTGGTCAGGTAACATGATGATGATGAAATTGCAGTCACCGACCAAGTCAAGGTAAAAATAGCACAGAGACGTTTTGGGACCCGTACGGGTTCCTTGTCAGTGTGATCAAGGAACCCGTACGGGTCTCGAAACGTCTCTGTGTTATTTTCATCTTGACTTGATCAGTGACCGCAATTTCTTCATCGGAAATTTTACTAACTGCAGTTATTCAGTTAACCATGGTGACTGCTTATAAGAGAGAGTTATAAATTAACTTTACCGTATTTTTAAAAAATTCCCTGCAGCAGATAATGCAGTTCTGTCATGGAGGGAGGAAAGAAACTGGGAGGCAGCATTACATCATGCAATTAGTCAGGGCATGTGTTCCAATAATTCAAGACAGTTGGTGTTAAAGGCATGCAAATACAAATCTGTGATA
The DNA here is from genome assembly GCF_013339745.2 of Dermacentor silvarum. NCBI lineage: Eukaryota > Metazoa > Arthropoda > Arachnida > Ixodida > Ixodidae > Dermacentor > Dermacentor silvarum. Next base: position 61,830,023 of record NC_051163.1, on the reverse strand, counting down.
CCTGCCGCAAGCATTATCTTTAATATGGTGCAGTAAATACAGAATACCCTGTATATATGTGTGTCTAGCTTCGACTTGAGCATAACCGCAGTTAGCATGCCCATGTTACGGTACTTCTACATATCCCAGTCAGAGACATTGTTCTTGCTGATGCCATTCACAGTCACTTAGGTTTGCTTGCAAGGGTCTGGCTTCTCTACTTGTTACAAACAGTTCCCGCTCAAAAAAAGCCCTGCCTAGTAGATTCCCCCCCCCCCCCCAAGAATGTTAAGTCGGCTTTCTAATGTGGCTGCATTGCCTTAAATGATTGCCTTAAATGTGTAAGCAACACTCGTCAGTAAGTTCATGGTTGAACTGACTACGAGCACACACTGAAAAGTGCAAGCAATTTGATTTCAAACTCGTTACACTCGGAGATAACAAAATGCACAAGCCTGCACGCGTAGTTGTCACTTCAACAATGTGCTTGCCAAGTTGTTCAACAGCAAAGTTTAACGGTCAATATTGAGCAGCCAGCTGAATTAAAGCAAACTCATTTTTCACAAAATCAAATATAACAGTGAAAAAGAAACAGGTATATGTGGTTGATCGCAGCAGAAAGTTCCAGATGCGGCTTGTCCCAGAAACATTATTTTAATTTCTGACAAATCAATGCGCACAGTGTCATTATGGCTGACCCTTATGTTTGAAATGCTAATCGAGCCCGGTATTGGCTGAAAATTAAAAAAAGAAGAAGCACAGTGTTGCCTGCCTATGTGTAAAGTGCTAAAACCAGACGGAGATGTCCTCTCGGCAGGCAAAGTTGATGCTTTTTTAAGTTCCTGGTGAATCCATGCCCAATGAAACAAGAAGCACAGCGCCATTCGACTGGTTGCTCTTAAATGACCAACTAGCACACATACCACTCCAGCTGAACGAAATTATGAAAATTAGGATTAGCTCATTATAGGAGTAATTAGTGGGATGAAAAGCCTGCTGCAGATTGACCTGTAGAATTCATTGATGGGTTTGTGGCGTGAGAGCCATGTATGGCTGAAGAGTGCCAAACACAATACTCATCTTAAAAATGGTATGGTGCAAAATGGCTGGTCTCAACGCTCTGTTGGTCATGCACTAAGTGATGTGCTGATTGACGATTTAGTAAAATTGGTTTAAGTAAGTTCATTAATTCACCACAAGTCTAATTGAGGCAATGAGGCGTTTTGGGAAAGTCGACTTGGCATATTCAAGAGGGCAATCTAGCACAAGCCTCCCCACCAGTCAAGAGGAGTACAGAAAACCATGGGATGTCGAGAACAACTTCCATAAGCACGCTTCTACTGGCTGTGCTCTGATGTGGCCGTTCGCTCAGTGGCCAACATCGTTTTAATGACTTTTGCTTCAAGGCGTAGATGCAGTTAGAAAAGGGAAGACAACTGCGGCCTCCATTGCAGAAAACAGCGAGGTCGGGCATTTTCGTAGATCGCTGCTGCAGCAGATGTTTAGAGTATTTATTTGGACATGTGTGTTCAACATCATTTCCGCTTGCTTTCTGTACATAGAATCGGTGTTGTGTGCTCTGTAAAAATGCAAATCTTAGTGTCGCGAGTCAATAAAACAGTGCTCGCCAGATTGGTGCTGCCTTGCGTGTCGTGTTCCCATACGAATAAGGAAGAGGGGGGGCATGATTGAAAGTGGACGAAACGGCAACTTGATGCAGGTAGATGCCAAACCCACATCTACCTAATTATGCATGCAATGCCTCTACCATTGAGCTGCCTTCATGTGGCTGTACCTGCCGAATGGAAATGTTACGGAAGAACTCACGGACAAGGGGCGAGTCCTCCTCGGGAAAACACAGCCAGGTTTCTTTACTGATTGGCTGACAGTAGCCCCAGTCCTCTTGACACTGCACAGAATTAGTGAGTTGTATTATAGTAGGTGCTAGATCGGAGAAATAAAAAAAAAGCAACGGTTAGCGTGCTCGGCAACGGAGCAGTAGCAGTGGCAGTGGAGCAGAAGTTAGATGATTACATAATTTGTGTGCTGTCTTTCTGCTAGCGCTTTCTGATGACAGCGGGGTCACACAATGAGCCAAGTAATGCTCTTGCATTAAAACCACCATGGCTGCGCCAACACTACAGCTGGAGCATACGGTGCATTTGTACTGATTTTGCACCCATCAACTCTTCGAAAGCAATCATCGCCTAATCCACAGTAGGAGAGGATGCGTGTTAAGCGGGATTCACACGATGGGACAGATTGCTGATGCAGCCCGTGAATGAGCATGACGAAGCTCAATGTCACCACACACAAAAGCAACGCAGATCAGCTGCTAGTAGCACGGTTCTTTGCCGCTCTGCCACGTCACAGTTTTCTGCGGACTGAATCGGCGGTCTGTCCTATCGTGTGAATCCAGCTTTAACACAGTGAAGCTTGCACATTTTTTACTGCCTTTTGCAGTGGCCTTGGTGCTTGGCCTTGTCTCAAGCTTGGTCATGTGACCTACCTCCTTCCCACACTGTCAATGTACGTTGTCAGCATGACCAGTTCACAACCTATGCAGCACAGGCATGCACCTTTATTGCAAATTTGGAGCGATCAAGGCTAACATGTTAGAGAATTTACGGCAAGGTAGCAAAGTACTCTGGCTTGCTGCACGTGCTTAAGAGGAAGCCTTGCCTCAGGAGCTCCTATATAAGTACTGAGGGAACTGAGAAATCGTTTTGCTTGGCATCCATTGCACCGAATTTGACAAGGTTTGTGACACTTTAACCCTGTGATGCCCAAACGCTGTTCCACATCAAGGAAAATTTGAACAAATTGTTGACATTTATTTGTGACCATGGAGAGTACACTAGTAGAAAAAAATCAAAAAATGTATTTCATTGACAACTTAATTAATGTACTAATTAATCAGCAAATCGTTTGTTACACTGACCACTGCTGATCCAACACTCAACTATGGGCTTTGTATTGGGTTTCCGGCACTTCAGTCAGCATTTTGAGGCATCAAACAGTGTAGCATATATGATACGTTGGGCATTGCAGGGTTAAAGATAAAGCTAAAGTCTAGTGACTGTAGGATACAGATGTCTTATGTCGAATGACATACTTTTTAACAAAATATTGTTGAAAATTGAAAAAAACTACTTGGTACTACTAAAGTACGAAGCTACTCAGCAGTAACACTTGGCAATAAGTATATCGCAATTCTGTAAAATTCACCTTATACATCTAAAGAGGACAAAGCTTATGTATATCATACACTGCCATGAAATATACCGGTGAATTGCAAGTAGGCCTTTTTAAATGCCCTCGCAGGCATTTTAACAATTTAGTGTAACCTACCAACTTATGTATAAAATTTGTCCTCTTCAGATGCTTTAACTGATGCAATTTACAGCATTGCAATATTAGTTTTTGGTGTGAAGTTGGGAATCTATAAAAAGTGTGCTACAAAGTATTTTTTGAACTTGCTAACTTTTGACAATTTTTATGAAATGTTCAAGGTCATAAATCAAAATTCTGTTTCCTACAGTTGCTAGGAATTAACTTTCTCTTCAATGCAAAAAAAAAAAATCATTCAAGACGGCCCAGCGGTTACCTCATGAGAGGATTTCTGCGTTCTGCACATTGAATAAGGAAATAGGAGCTCGACCCTAGCTAAAGTTCCTCCTCTTAAAACTACATTTAAAAAAGGTGTTTTTAGAGCGCAGCTCTTAGTGGCCCGTTCCTGCGGCGAGTGTTGGCGGCGTAACCGAGCGAACGAGCACAACAGCAAAGGATGAAAGAGAAAAGTGTAGTGCCGACGATCGCTATGAGATGGCGCCAGATTACCGCACATCGTCTCTTCATTTCTTTTTTTCTTTTCAGTCACTCGATGCACCACCATGTAGTGGTTTCTTGAATGTTATCGTTCTATCCGTTGACTGTTGTCACGAAAGCTTTTTGTAATCCGATTGTATGCGCGACGCGAAACGTGTAGTGCTTTCTGGAAGCCACGCGGGCACCAGCGATTACTCTGGAAGCTTCGATGAGTCATGTATAAAAGCCAACGCACTTGACCCGCAGATCAGATTTTCGACAAGCGCGAACTCTGCTCGCTGCTGTCGTTATGCTTGAGTGTTACTTGTTTTGCAATGCTTCGCTCCATGTGCAACGTGCCGCAAGAGACATATTGTCTTCGCCAGCCAATAAATCGCGAAATCAAAACGTATAGAACTGCGCTAAAATTTTGCTTTAGAGAGTATCGTAATGGTCGGTGAAATTTTTCTGCACCAGCTCACTTATCAGTTTGTACTAATATAATTTTTATAGTACATTATCAGAATTGCATTTCTGTTAAACACATTTCACTGTGCCAACTCAAAATTTCGAATTTCAAACAAATTTCCAAAACTACTTCAATATGATGTTAGGTAAATTTTTAGATTCAACTGTTTTTTAAGGTGGACGTTAAAGAACCCCAGGTGGTCCAAATTTCCGGAGTCCCCCACTACGGCGTGCCTCATAATCAGATCGTGGTTTTGGCACGTAAAACCCCATAATTTAATTTAATTTTCAACTGTTTTTTATTGATGTGGCCACTCCAGGCAAAATTTCCGCCGTCATCATCGTTGCTGTGATGTTCTGTATGAAGTCCAAGTGCAATACAATTGCACGCCATATGCTGTGGGTGCAAGGGTAAGCTTGCAAAAGTTAGGCGACAAGGCAGGTGCAAAGCTAGGCGAGCCGAGATGGCTGGTAGTTTTATATGTGCCATCTCCCTGCACGCTTGGTGTTGGAGCTCGCATAATCTCAATTTTCGGAGGTGAAGCAAGAGACATTACGAAGTGTTGGCTCACATTTCCACCGTTTTTCATCACACCAGCGTTGTGAGATCAACTATTCATGCTCAAGTGAGATCTGTTTGTTTGCCTTCTGCATGCAATACCACACTTGTTCATTTAGTTAGTAAGCAAATGTTTCCTGCAATTTATATGATCGATAAAACTATGAAACTTATTTCGTGTAGTTGTCAAATATGTTGCTTTCGCTACCGATGCTTCGCCTTTCAGGCAAAACAGCAACATTTTGAAACATTGGCTTAATTTTGTGCTTCCAAAACATACACTTGCAACTACTCCATGCTTATAAACTAGCTAAAAAGTAATTGCATGTCAGACTTTAGTGTAATTACGTATACAAGTTGTTCTCTGATCAGTTATTTCATCTTCACTTTTCAATTTATGTGGATAGTACATATGGTTACCTTCACCAAAGTAGCAGTTACAAACAGGCTAGAGCACATACCGATTTAATTTTAAAGATCCTGCAAGTTGCCAATATCAAACTGTATATGGCAGCATAAACATCAGAGCAGTGTGAAGGAATTTCATGACATAGTCATAATTTTTACATTTAGCCTGGTTCAGCAAAATTCAGCAATCCTGCAAAATTGCATCCAGCTCAAGAATACCTTCGCATGCTGGTTATAAGCATATATTTCTTACACGATGATATAGGCAATGAAATGTTATTTCATTACCTCCAATAATTTACATATTCTTTAAAATAGCGTCCCCAAGGTAACTTCGCGTACCCAAAACACCTATGTCGCATTCTTTTGTACAGCTGAACCTTCTCATAATGAAGTTGTATCTGACATGAAAATGCCTTCGTTATATCGCATATTCGTTATAAGCATATATTTGTATATTTACAACGATATTGCAGAGAAATAATTTATATTTACTGAAATATATCAGATTAGTTTTATTCATGTTCATTATATTAAGGTACGACTGTACTCTTCTTTTCTACAACTGACCAATAGCGTGCCCTCACTTTTCGTCCATTTCTAAAATTCCCTATCGAGGGTCTGTGCTGGATGGTTCTGTCACAGGTGGTAATCTTGAGTGATTACTTTTGGGGACGCACTCACTTTCACGATATTTCGCATGACCACACGCGCCAAATGCATCGAAGCATGTGGCCATGTTCCTGGCACCGCGCAAGGATATTATTAAGCTTAGCACAGCGCCAGAAACAATGTTGGCCATTTACACCAACGCATCAAGTGCGAGCCGTGCATGCAAAAGTGATCACTCAAGAATAGCATATCATAACATACCATTGGCACCACTCTCTTCCCTTCTCGCAAAGCAAAAATAAAAATACATTGCAGCGCTGTTTCTTTTCGCACTGCTCGCAAATACCAAGCACTTTGAGTGAACACGAGACACTTTTCACCAAAAGTATGCTTTAATAATAATAATAGTTACAGGAGGCCTACCATACACATAACCGACAGAACAATGCACTAAGCTGTCTTGCTTCCCCGTATAAAAAATGCGCCGCCATCACAAATGCTCGGCACTGGTACAGAAACAGGAGGTGAAAACAGCAACGTCAAAAAAAAAACGAAAAAAAAAATATGCGGACATAGCTTTCTTTTTAAATATGTACAAGAGGAGAGAGAGAGAATGAGAAGTCTTCTCTTAGTTAAGATGGTGTCATCGCACCTTGCCACGTTTCCGGTTAGAAATGCCTAGAAAAAAAATAATAAAAGACACTCTGGAGGATGATTAACTCGCGAGCAATGGCGGTGACCTCGTGAGGAGCAAAGAAAAGAACAGAAGCCATGTAGCATAGCAGCAGTAATTCACGGCAGCAACAGTTCCTCACGAAAGCCATAGAAATCCGCAACATTTCCGAAGCTCTTCATTGTGATGTCCGCTTTCAACTTCTTCCGCGGAGACAAGCCACAACACCAACACAGAAAAAATCTAAAATAAAGCTCTCTTTCTCTGCAATACATTAAAAAGAATGTATATAGTACCATACAGACAACAATCACTCCGCGTCACACAAGTGCATTTCAAAAATGTGCCCGCCATTTGTTTGTGCCCATGCACAGAACTAGTAGAAAGAAGCGTTTGGCGACGCTGCAAAAGACAATGCTACTAAAAGAACACCGAAGCAGTAGTTTCGGCACACTTGAGACAGCCGTCGCATGACCACCGACACAGGTGCATCCATGAAAGCTTGCTCTTAACTGCTTGCACCAACTTTCAGATGATGTAATACAATTTTGAGATGTTGATTATACATCTCGCTTAGTCCTCAAATCTTTCACTACATTTGTGCCAAGCAAATCAAATGAACCAAGTGACCGCTGTTTACAAGCAAGGGAAAACTCTTAAGGCCAGCTGTAATCATTTCCATAGCTGTCATTACGTAGCATTGGCTACTAAACATCTTTATATGACCACAGCATAGTATGCAATCTTTACTGTTGGCACTCCCGGTACAAAATACATTGCAATGTGAATAGTCTATATACATAATCATGTGCATGTACACAATTTAGAGATAATGACCAAGCGTCTTTGGTAGCAACAATGACAACGCACAGACGTGCACCAACAACCAATGCATTTAAAAAATTTTTTGTATGGATGCGATTTCAGTAAGACCTTCAGTGCGGCTATATCTCAGTTTAATTCAAACACGTGGCACTAAAATTTGTTTTCTTTTTCTCTGTGAACAGATAGAAGGAACACTAGCAAGCGCCAAAGGAGAAGCTACTGCAATGACGTCAATGACTTTCGAGCAAGCACTTTTTTTTTCACGATGCACAATCATCAGAGGCTTCAGTGCGTCATGTACAGTATCATGAACAGAGTCCTGTTCAGAATCAACCAATACAAGCATGAACAAAGTTTGCAAAGATGCACCTGTAGGTGCGGCACTGCGGGGCTGGATAGATGAAACATGACACACGCTCAACTTGCGCAACTTGGCGCTTTTTCAAGGTTCGGTCAGTTACGACTGCATACTCCGTTCACGAAGAACTCCTTCCTGGGTCACGTCCACGTGGCTTCTACATAAAACGCTCACCTGAGATGTGAAACAACGTCTGGTCCTGTTTACAATACTTGCTCCGTAGGAGATTAGGCAGGCAAACAAAACAAGGAGCAGGGAATGGACTAAAGGTCAAACTAGCAGGAGAGCAAGCGAGTTCGTGTGCATTTTCCTGGGCCTAACCCTGACTCACTTCGATGCTGCTAAGTTAACATCCTTTGAGAGGTGGTAACTTTACAGCTCCAGCTTCGCAGCAAGTAATAAAGAAGAAAAATTTTAAACAGAGCCAACGAGTAGCACTAGTTCTTAGCACTGTCCGCGCAATTGCTGGATTTAAGCTCTAAAACAAGCTATTCATACTTCAACACTGATCGTACAACAAAGCTAAGGTAACACTCTTTTCAGCGCACGATGCCAGGCAAGATGGAAACAGTAACACAAAAGAAAGAAATGAACAACAGAAAAGCTACTCAAGGAAACACTTTATAACAGAGACAGAGCTTGCAGAGAAACTCCCGTCTAAGTTGCAGGCACAGCGCACCAACTTCTTAAATAAAGAAAGCTACTGTTCAAGAGTTACTTCAACTTTCCGCAGTCTCTTCTTCTTTGCACCTCCGTTTGCTCAGTGTTAGCAAAGGCAGACATTGGAGTGGGGGGAGGGGGGTATTCACAATTTGACCAGAACTGACAAAAAAGGGGGGGGGGGGGGGGGAAATGGTTCAGAAAAGTTTTTCCAGGCACTTGGTCTAGGGGGCCGCCTGCTTTTGACGAGCACTAACTTTCCTGTGTAATCCCTGGCACTCAGCTAAAAGGGCTCCGACAAACGGTGCTGGCGAGTGCCACACGAAACTAGGCCACTACCGGTTAGCACTGAAAGTGGTTAGCAGTGGGTCTGTAAAAGTGTGGTGATAGACACAATGCCAGAAATCTTGCGCAAACTCAAAGCACTAACCCCAATTGCTCACACCAGTGCAATTGCAGGCAGCTAGCCGCCACAAACCACACTCCCTGATCCAAGCACGACCGACACAACTCGCACCAAAAATTCAAAGCAAGCAGCTCTCCTTCAAACGTGTGGTAAGCAAGACTTGAACATAAGTTCATCTGCTGCTTGCCTCAAATTGCTGGGTTAAGCTCTAAAACAAGCTAAAAAAGCTGAAACAAGTACTCCAAACAGCTTCTCCGTGCACTTTGGCCTTCCTGCCTAGGCAAATGTGGCATGCGGAAGGCTTACGAGAAAAAAAAAAAGTTTAAGTTTGTGAACGGCCCAAGCACGCGCGCTCCCCCATAGCCACAAAATGCCCTTCAACGCGACACAAACTTGAGAAGAGTTTCTTCTTATTCTGCACAAGGCGACGAAGCGTGACCGGCACTTTCTTTGAAGCCCTCGAAATGCCAGCAGCTCGAACAACATTCAAGGAAAACCACCGCCTCGCCGGGCGACGTTGCACGGCCACACAGAAGCAGGCTAGGCTCGGCCATCTCTGTCCTCGCAGCTCGGCTCGGAGGCCTGGCAGCGATGCACGAAGAGGAGAAGACGGGACTTGGGTTGTTGACGACGACGACAACGGACAAGAGAGGCGGCGACGCCTGACGCACGGTGCGGAGTGCAGACGGAGCAGGAAGAGGGTGCGGGGAAGAGGTGGCGGCGCGCACAACAAAGCGGCGAAGACACTGCAGCGAGAGAAGCTCCTCCAGCCCCCATCTGGCTTCTCACCGGGAACGGGAAAAAGGTTTTACTCTAGAGCAGAATGCACTTTGTCTTCTTCGGCCTCTTGACCTGCAAGAGGAGATGCCGACGGAGGCACGGTGTGAGGCACAATGTGTAAGCAAGACGCAAAAGATTCATAATGCATGAAACCAGCGCAAGCAATATCAAACGGGACATAAATCAGTCACAGGGGGTGCCTGGTATAGACTACTGAAGTGCCGAGTCTAAAAAAAATGTGGGGTTTTACGTGCCAAAACCACGCTCCGATTATGAGGCACGCTGTAGTGGGTGGACTCCGGAATAATTTGGATCACCTGGGGTTCTTTAGCGTGCACCTAAATCTAAGTTAACCGTATTGGCCGGGCAACTACTGCACTTTTTTTTATGTAAATCACGACACGGTAGAACAAAAAATTTGTGCCACTTTGTTAAAAATGTTGTCGCAGTTTCACCCGAAAGGCGAAGCATCAATTGCGATAGCAACATAGTAGAGAGCTATACGGAGTAAGGATAGTAGTTTTATCCGCTGTACAAACTTGGACATGCAGCAGCACCGGCAACACACAGCACTGTTGTCGACGCCGTCGGCGTTTTGCCCGCGTTCGCACAAAATGCGTGCGGCGTTGGTGACTGTTGGCGGAACCTCTGATATAAATAGGCACTTGGTGCCGCAGCTAAACGTCGCCTCCCTTCCCTGCCCCCCCCCCCCCCCCCCACGGCCTTTCGTGCGTCAGAAGAAGGCGCGTTTGCTCTACATATATGGTGATTGTAAAGGAGGAAAGAGACGCCTACTTCTGCAGCCCTTAAGCGAGCACGGCGCAGAACGCGCGTTTCTTCTCCGCCGTGCGTTCACTCCCCGTGAAAGCGCGCGTCCCTCGCGCCCTTTCACTCGCACATACAGCGTTCGGCGGCGCGCGGCGACGATTTCATCTCCATTGACGTCATACGGAACCTCACGGCGACGGCGACGGCAACGGCGACGCCGACGGCAGAAATCTGCTTTGGAGTGTCCATATAATTGCTATCGCAATAAAAAGAATTACGGGGTTTTACGTGCCAAAACCACCATCTGATTATGAAGCACGTCGTAGTGGGGGACTCCCGATTAATTTAGACGACCTTGGGTTCTTTAACGTGCACCTAAATCTAAGCACACAGGTGTTTTCTGCCTTTCGCCCCCATCGTGCCACATTTATCACACGTAGAGTGGTGGCTCCTGGCACTGACAGTCATCGCCAGCCGGGCCCCCATCTCAATTTCTTTTCTGCACGCATTTCTTGCAATCTTGCACCGCCCCATCTTTCAAGAGCATTTTGCGGAGCGAATTTATTTCTCGTAAGACTTGACACCGCATTCATAAAACCATAGGAGTCCAAATTCATAAACTTCACGAAAAATCGGGGAGAGTCGGCAACTGTGCTCCAACGAAACCCAAATACAGCTCACGAAACCATGCACGGGAAAGGAGAGGTACGCAGAAGAGCACCCACCTGCAGGGCGGCCCTCGTTGCAGTCTCGAACACCTCGCGCACACCGTCCTTGGTCTTGGCAGAGCACTCCAGGTAGCCGTAGGCGTTGATCTTCTCCGCCATGGTGCGTCCTTCCTCTGGTGCCACAGGCTTCTGCTTCATCTTGGCAAGCTCCCGCAGCGTGTGGGGGTCATTGCGCAGGTCCTGCACACAACAACAGGCCACCGATTGAGCCGGCTGCACCAACTCTTGTCAAACCCCGATGAGTCGACCGAGTTAAAGGGACACTAATGACAGTAACACTTTGAGCTGGGCCAGTAAATTACCAATCTACAATACCAAGAAAGACACTCTTACCATGGAAAGGATCTACACGCAAGAAAAGGCACCAAAAACAAAAGACGGGTGGCAATGCTGCCTTGTGAAGTTCTTGCACCAGCGCTTCGTGGCGTGGTTTTTCAAGATGCCTGCTCAAGCCAAGTTAATTTTTTATTGTTAAAATTTGACAATGTTGCATTCTAAAACAACAAATAACTACATTTCAAGAACCTTTTCTTAGGCACGACAACCCAAGTGCCAAACAATACTTCAACATTATTGACTTCACACTAACTTACCAGCACTGGAGTTTGGGAGCAAATTCTTTAACATGGAAGCAGATTTGACCTTCATTTTCTTTTGTGATAACGAACCTATTCCAGTGAAATTTACAAAAATTCAGCTTTGAATGAATACCGTATTTACTCGCATAATGAACGCACTTTTTTTCCTGAAAAATATGCCTCAAGTTGGGGTGTGCATTTACTATGCGAGGTAAAATTTTAAGCAACTTTTTTTTTTTCTGCGGCCACCTCTAAAAATGTGGCAGTTTCGCCTGAAAGGCGAACCATCGATTGCGATCGCAAATGCGTAGACAGCTATACGAAATAAGGATAGTAGTTTCATCGGCCGTATAAACTTGCAAAGTAATTTAACCAGCATGGGGTCAGCGCGCACAGGCAAACGTGAACCAATCACACTCGATGACCGCAAACACTCACTGTCAAAACACTAGAGTGAAGAAGCGCCGCAGCAACAGCGATTGAAGTGACCTTTGTGCCGTGTATCGCTTCAATGCAAACTGAGCAGCGATAACAGAGCATGCACAAAGGTATGAGCCGCCGTCGCACCTAGACTCGGCCCCCGACAGAAATCGCTTTCTAGATAGGGCGCGTGCGGCCGCGCAATGTGCAGTTGCTGCGCCGCCTCCCTCCTTCCCATTGGCGCCATGCGCGTGACGAAATACGGCACGTTTCTTCCCCGCATTCCCCCTCGAACACGGGAGATAGAGCCACGATCGTCGGCGCCGACCGCAAAAATGTACCTGGAGTGTCCATACGAGTGCTATGGCAATAGAAGTAGGAGACACACGGTACAATGCGGCATCCGATGCGGCGCCCAATACAATCGTACCCGCCGGACGCCATATCAGACGCCAAATCATACCGTCTCTCTCCTACTTCACGTCGGCAAGTTTAGGGTGTGTTTATTACGCGGGAGAAAAAAAATTGAAATTTTGACGACTAAAGTTGGGGGTGTGTTCATCATGCGAATGTGTTCATTACGCGAGTAAATACGGTACTTTATTGTTGCTTTTTAATGTCCCTATAGAGACATCTTTTACTTGTCATTTCTATGCACTCAGTGAAGGTCCAAATTATGTCCACCCTAGAAAAAATACCGGCACGTGACAGGGTACTCCAAAATATTTACTGCATACAGTGTAGACCGCTTATAACGCAAGTCACCGGGGTTGCGAATATCTGCACTATAAGCAGTACCGCACTATAACCAAAACGATTTTATTGAGATAGCAATTATATGGACACTCCAGGCACATTTCTGCCGTCGCCGTGAGGTTCCATATAAAGTCCAAGGGCAATAAAATTGTTGCCGTGCACCTTATGCTGTATATGCGAGTGAAACAATGCGAGGATGAGCCGGCGATCACTGGCTCAATCTAGCGCACGCAATGGAGGAAAGCAGGAAGGAAGCGCGCCGAATTCCGTCGCGCGCAAAGCTCCCGGGGGGGGGGGCTCTACTTCGCGCGCGTTCACCCGCCGGGGCCGCTGTATTTTGAAAGCCATCTGCGACGGGGGCACAATCCGCCATGCGCTGTGTTTTCGCGGCTTAGTTCGCGTTGATGCGAGACGCAGCACGAAGGTCAATTCGCTCGCTGCCGCGCTTCCTCACTCCAGCGTTTTCACAGCGAGTTTCCGCGGTCATCGAGCGAGATGTGTTCATGTTTGCTTGTGCGCGCTTCATACCATGCTTAGAGCCGCGGCAGCAGACGCGCTTTCGCGCGCACCCACCATTGGGTCATTCTGCCTGCTCTGCGAGAGGAATGCCGGGATACGCGGCCGGCGCGGCAGGCGAAAAATAGGAACGGAGCTATTCACGCGCCAGCAGCGTTGGAACACGCCCGACAGCGCCAGACACGCCGGTTGCGTCGTGTCATTGGATTATAGACGACGGTTGTTCGCCACCGTAACGTAGCGGAGCTCGACGCGCGCGCTTGGCGTTGGAGTATATCTACGGCTTGAGGGGAGCATTTGCAGTCTCGGTTGACAGCCAAACTTCCAGACAGCCGCACTGTAACCGGTATTTCGTCTCCCGCAACTGCACTATAAGCGATATGCGCATACATAAGAGTCCTATAGGAAAATTAACGGGAGTCTGAAAAAGCGTATTATATCCGGTCCTGCACTATAAGCGGTTATGTTAGAAGTGGTCCAAGGGCGATTCCTGTATCAGACTGGGAGGCCCTTCACATTAGTGAACCAGTGGCCACATTAGTGGTCAGCTCTTGCCAATAACAACCACGTGTGTATGAGCCATCCACATTTGCAGCTAGCAAAACTGAGACATGCACCTTGCTCGTTATTTCCAGCGTGTTGGTTGATTCGAGTGGTTTTGCTCAACCAGCCAATCAGTGTACACTGAAAGTGATATCTCCAAAAGTGACCATCCGAGAATACATCCCCTGGCGAGATTCAGATTCGATGACCGACAACTGTGCTTTCCACTATCATGGTGGTTCAAGCGTTGCTTGTTTTTCTGGACACAAGTTCCCCCAATAAAGAGTCATTTTCTTAGTACACCCAGGCGGTCAGCGCGCTATAGTCACATGACACTTTCATGCTCACTGTGCAAATTAAAAGCTACTCTTCTGACGGGCTGCTCGAAGCTACAGAAAGCAACCTAAACTCAGTTTTGGCAATGCTTGATTCTTTGCCGCCACAGCAGAGTGACAGTACGTACCTTTTTGTTCCCCACAAGTATGATGGGCACGTTCGGGCAGAAGTGGCGCACCTCCGGCGTCCACTTCTCCGGGATGTTCTCTAGGGAGTCCGGGGAGTCGATGCTAAAACACATGAGGATGACATCGGTGTCCGGGTATGACAAGGGCCGCAACCGGTCATAGTCCTCTTGCCCCGCTGTGTCCCATAAGGCCAGCTCAACCTGAATGAAAAAGGTGAGAACCAATGATGTTGGCAGTTTTCATGGAAAACATAACTCTACATTTTTTAGCACTTCTGAAGGCAATGACAAGGCATTTTCCGTGCCACTTGACCAATTGAAAACAAAGAAAAAGTATAGTGGGCATCATGAAAGCGAGACCGCAGAAATAGTGAGTGCTTATTTAATGATGCATTGCAACTGTTGACGCAACAAGCTGACCTGGAAGGCAGTGAGATAGACTGTGACCGCAACAAGTCTGAGTAATCCTACTTACTTGCTAATCCGAGTAATCACTAATAAGAGTAACTAACTAGGCTGAGTAATCCTACTTATTAGCTAACACCAGTATATTGCCTTGCAAAAGTAAAGCTCTGAGCCTAAACTCATGAATTGCTCAGACACATTCCATGCACAAGCTTGCCTAAGGAGTGCAGCATTCGGAATGGCACGATAAACATTCTTCATTCATGCCCTTTGCCTTCATATTTATGTGCGAACAGCCCCTGAACAAGAGCTTTTAATTTCCTGAATGCCCATTTCTTGGCACAACTCAGCATATGCAAATTTGCATGACAGGGGAGGAGTCAGTAATCGCCCAACAGCAACCCTCAAAGCATTGCAAGAGCGCCCGGTCACAAAAGGCAACACAATGCCAAGCTGGCCATTTGAACAGCGTGGATTTCCTTCGGAAACCCACACCCATCTGTGGCATACACCTCCCACAGTGGAACACTGAAAGAGAAGGCAGCAAGGCCTAAATAACAGCCCAACCACAATCTACACACACACACAAGTTTTGCTATTACTATTACAGGTTTTAATATCACTTGAGAAATACAGAGCAGACTTTTTTACTACACTGCAAAAGTTGGTACAGCCATGCCGCTGTCAAGAGGCAAGAGTGGCATAGCTTGTTGCAAGGACCAGATATGCTAGCACTAAACAGTGTAAGGTGAGCATTGTGCATAGCATGGAAGATAGTTTAAACAGGCAAAGTTTAAACTGGTTAACAGACTGCAAGAGCTATGCACAAAAGTGATGGAATAGGATGAATGAATGAGGGGTCGCCATAGTCGGATAATACTCCACCCAGAAAATGACAACTGCATCTCCCCTATCTGCGCCTCCGCACTTCAAAATAGTTCTTGAGAGACGTGAATATTCAAAGAAATTTGTCTCCACTGCGGCATTCTAGAAATGAGAGAATGTTACTGGCTGGCCATCTATACACACATATTAGTCACCGACTGCGGTATGTTCACTGTCACTGTTGCCTACAGACTATCAGTAATGCACATCCATGCAATTTTAAGCAGGAACCAAATGACTAAGGTCTTTTCCATCCCACATGGAGCTGAAGTACCAGAAGCACTCTCCCTCATCAAAGGAGATACAATATAGCAAACAATGAGGGTAGTAAATGAGCCAATAAAATTACTGGCCTAACTATATAGCCTAATGTTACCCGTGCAACAACCACAAAGCATTTATACAGAGCCATATCATATCCAGAGCCAGACCCATATCAAGAAAGCCAAAGTCTATTTGTTTCACAGCATTAGACTCTTTAAGCGTTGGTCAAAGTGATGCTGCTGTTAAACTAGTTTCAAAAAATGATGCCTTCTAAAGAGCAGAGCAACACTGACCAACTACTAACAATCACTTTGCAGTCTTTCACCATACACGAAATGCCATAGACGCCCTTTAATAAAGAAGAGTCCAGTTTTAGAAAATAAGCGCCGAAAAACGGATATCCAGCAACAAGTAGCAACACACAACATAAATCTGGCCACTCTAAATTCTCAGGAAACGAACAAAAACTGCTGCAACCCAGGTTGCGGTCTGCAAAACACGCTCACGTACAAAAGTGAAGCAAGAGCCAAAATACAATCGACGCACCAATTCCGCCCTAACCGCCTTATTGGTGACAGGCATATCTGCGGTTGCATAATGGTTACGCTAGTAAGTCAAATGAGCGGTTGTGTGCTTGCAACAGCCCGCTACACAGACTAACCTAAAACAAAAAGAGAGAGACAAAAACCCAACTTTTAGGACATGTCACATACCTGTTTCCCGTCGACCTCGATGTCGGCGACGTAGTTTTCAAAAACCGTTGGCACGTAGACCTCGGGAAACTGATCCTTGCTGAAGACGATCAGAAGACAGGTCTTACCGCACGCGCCGTCTCCGACTATCACTAGTTTTTTTCTGATCGCCGCCATCTGTGGTCTTTCTGCGAAATAAAAAAGAAGAGCAAACAGGCACGGCTACGTTTTCGACGGTCTGCAAGTGGCCGTAGGACGAGACAACAGCGTGCAGCAGTCACTCAACTTCCGACAACCAAGCGGAATTCGCCATGACTAACGTGCAACGGCACTTCTCGGGCGCCTCCTCGCATTTTTTTTTTATACTTTTTTTTTTCCTGCTCGTCAAAACTGCCTGCTTTTACCGGATACGAATGGAAATCGCCAAGAGAGGCCACAATCGGGTTTCTAAACGTGCGCTGGCAAATCGTAGCTATTTCGGGACAAAAACGTTAGAGCGAACCGTCATCGGCGCTCGGAAATCAAGACGTTCCTTCAGCATACCTCGCTCCTACTGACAAGGTCAGCAAAACGTGTGGCGATGAGGGGTCCCGACACGTTATCTTACGCGAAACAAGTGCAGGCCGATCGGCTCACTCGGTTACCGCAGCGGTGTGCAACAGGGATACACTAGATGAAACACGGCAACTTGGCGAGCCAGAACGCAAGGCGGTGCGAAAATCGAGCAGAAAACGGGGAAAAGGCCGAGAGCAGTGCATTTTGTTTACTTTCAGCTACGTCCACGATTGAAAAAAGTAGGCAAGAGCTGCGGCTAGCAGCCCGCCAAACTACGCGTCCAAGCACAAACCGAAGCGGAACTACGAGGATTCGCTTTTAGAAACGGGCAACGAAGGTTCAATTAAAAGAACCGAATGAAAGCCGGTAACTCGGAGCGCTAGGCCTAAGCTCACAATCGGCCATGCAATGCACTCGGATGGGGGGGTGCTCGAAAGATTCCAGCGGCGTTCGCGGAGATATCGGCGCTATGCCAAGCATTCCCGGTGGATTGAAAAGCCGATGCAATTAGGCGGCATTGGATTCGCGAGCGTGTCAAAGACGCTACTTACGTTAGTGTAAAAAAAATATAAAGTTGGAGTTTGACGGCTGTCGTCGCACACCAAGGAAAACGACCACACCTCGCTAGGTAGAGCGAGCGGCGGGGTACCTCTCGCGCGGGCGAGGGGGCAAACAGCGCTGGTGGAAAGGGAAAAGTGAGGGCATTCGCGTGGAATGTGGCGGGCGTTTGACGTAATGGGCCAATCAACAAGTTGAGCGCGCGCGGGTATCTCCGGGATTAAAAATACAAGAAATATCGCCGGCGCGCTAAGTTCGGAAGAAACAAAAGGAACCGAGATAAATTCCGGCCAAAGGGCACCGAAGTCAAACCTAATCGCGAAACTCTGCCCAATGGGTGGACTGGCTCGAATTTCGAGCGCCGCCTGAGACGTATTGAAGCATTATTCGAACATTAGAAATGAGAAAGAAAGAAGATACGAAATTGTAGCCGGTTCAGAATGTATTGCATGCACTACAAGCAATGAGGCAAACGAGTTGTTCCCGCGAAATGAGCGCATAGGTGCATGGAATGAAACCAAGCAGCGCTGAACAAAGACAGTACTCTCAAACATAGCATTGCGAAGCCTAAGAATTGTACGGACACGCTCAGAACTGCCAGTCGTAATGCTGATGCTATCCTACTAAAACAATTCCTTCACCTAATTTCCAATGTTTCCGCCGACTGACTAAACATCCACGCACCACGAAGCCCTGTTATAAAAAGAAATATTCAAAAGTAAACAGTCGGGTAGGAATAAAACGATTCCTATAGCTAGTCCAGAAATATATTCCTCCTCTCCAGTACAGCGCTCCTGCCCAAGAAAAGAAGCACGCCTGACTATAATTATTGCAATCAATCAACTCGATCGTTTTCTCCTTGGCCATCGTGTGTACAGTGAGCCGCTTCTGGAGATCACATTGAACTTATAAATGAAAAAAAAATGTGGTGTGTAGTGTTCATTGGGAGTTAATTGACCGAATAGCTCATTTGTTATTCTCTTTGGCCCAGCGTACCATGAGCAGCCCATGCAGGGAGCCTACATGCAAGCGCTTGCATGTAGGCTCCCTAAGCCCATGTATGTATGAGTGCCCCCTACTCGAGCACAGAGAGACTTTAAGCACTATAGCCATATAATCACATTTTGGTGATAAAAATAATATTGCGTTGCTTTCGAGAACAAAGGTCGGGTTTTGTACACTTCTGCATTTATCGTGTAACAAATTAAATGAGCCGTGTGTATACATATACCTACGCAAAATACCGTGAAACATGTGACGTTATACAATGGAGCCGTCAGTGTTATGCTATCCATGGTTTAGGAGCGAAATATTGAAATGGAAAGTTCGGCCTCCACTTTTCCCACAATTCTTTTTGCGGAACACTCCAAAAATAGTTCGCCCTCTCTGGGGCTTTCGTGTATTTCCTTCTTTTAACACTGGGCGCTCGGCACTTTCGGGTCACGAGCGGCATGTACATATAGCATTCCTTACAGGAAAGTAGCGACCGCAGAGTTTTCGAGAAAGGAAACGCAGGGAGTGAATTCCTCTAACGCCTCCAAAAAAAAATAAAAAAAACTCTAGAGAGAGAGAGAGAGAGAGAGAGTGTGTGTGTGTGTGTGTGTGTGTGTGTGTGTGTGTGTGTGTGTGTGTGTGTGTGTGTGTGTGTGTGTGTGTGTGTGTGTGTGTGTGTGTGTGTGTGTGTGTGTGTGTGTGTGTGTGTGTGTGTGTGTGTGTGTGTGTGTGTGTGTGTGTGTGTGTGTGTGTGTGTGCGTGTGCGTGTGCGTGCGTGCGTGCGTGTTTGAATCCCACAATTAGAGGTATTTAGAGGTGATTTATTTAGAGGTGTCAGAGCGATTTCCTGTGCAATGATCTTCACCCAAGCAATATGACGCAAGCAAGATGGTGATAATTTAGCATGTAACACAAAGATATATGCCCCAATATTTTAATTGTGATATCACTTGTATACGCGAGGCGCGTTCGCCTTTGTCGGCGACGTCGTGCTGTTCCGCTATCGCCAGCGCATGCGCAGCTTACACGCAAGGGTTAGAGCATAGGGTTTAAAACTCTATGGGGTTAGAGGGCCACCAGAGACGCTGAGCGCGGTCGTCTGCAAAAAAGTCACCGACTATTACGGTATACTCCGGCCGAGCCCTAATGTGAATTTCAAGCGCAGCTCTATACGTGTTTTCATTTTGCGATATATCCTCCAAAGACCCCTTGTATTGCACATCGTCTTCTACACTATTTTTTCATAAATCTACTCGGAATTGATTACGCAAAATATTCATTCTGGGTATGAAGTACGGCGCATGTGTGGTTTACTCATGTTCTTGTCATCCGCTTTCGAGCAATTTGACACTCAATTGATCTAGACCTCTGTGTCATCCCAAACGGCCGAAAGCAAATTCTTGAGGTGCGCTTCGAAATCACTGAGATCGCGTGAAAACGCCGGACGCGCCAGGAACATGACAATGTATACTACACGTAGTTCCACCTTCATCTCTGCGTTTGAGCAACGAAATGCAGTTTTTACCTTAGCGAACATCAGGAGATGAGAAGATGTCCACGTACATGGAGACGCAATTTTTGGAATCTAACCGTGGTATTAAAATTTTTACATGTTTTTCGAGTTCATAACGTAACAGTAGACAATAAAAACCACCTTGAAGAGCGATTATATCGCATGGTTGCATGTGTTCGGGTCTGAAGAGGATATTGGCTGGCGCGGACATTCTGTCCCGTGCGTCACGTTGCAAACGGAGCGAAGTGTGGCGCGACTATCTCGCTAATCGGGAGATCGCGAGAGGCAGCTGCGGGTGACGCTTGGGCGCGATTCACAACAGCCGCCGCAGACAGACCTCTGCTCATGCATCGGTTTGTTTCCATATATGGTATCGGTGGCGTCATCGGTAAACAGGCGACGCACGCTACTCTGGCGCCATCTCGTAGCCATCGTCGCCGCAGAGCCCGTCTTGCGCGGCACTGCGCTTTTCTTCTCACACTTTCGCCGTACCCTCCTCCTCTGCTTTCCACCTCATGGTTCCCCTGCACCCTCCTCGCACTCTCTTCGCTATCACCGTCTTTCATCGCCCGCTGCCCTTCGCGTTCGCTCTTTCATCATTCGCTGTGCTCGTTCGCTCGGTTACGAGGGACGCCGACGCTCGCCGTACGAACGCTGCGCTCTTCGGCTTGGTGGAGGAATCAGGCCAGCATTCTGACTTTCGCTGCTGGCATGACCGGTGTGCGCACGCCATTATACAGGCACCCTGCATCCGCCAGGAGCCTCGACCATCGCTTCGCAAACAACGCCACTCGTGGCGATCTTGTCGTCCGCGTCGAGAGTGATAGGGCCACGCTGTAGGATGGTAGCAATCCAATGTGAGGATACCGCGAGCAGTGCTTCCCTGTCCATAATGACAGGTTTTGTGACAGAGATATTTTTTTTCGAACTGGAAATGTAACAAAAGGCCAAGACTTCTACGAAGCAGGCTATGTCCTCGACGTGAAAGAGGTTGTGTCGATGGCTGGCGTCGAGGTTTCAGGCCACCGCATTCCTCAAGCAGGAATAAGCACGCTTTTTTAAGTCGGTGACACTATCATAAGGGCACCGATGCAACCCTTCTGGGAGAAACCTTCTTCCTCTTACAGAGCCGTGCTATGCTCGCATTCTGCATTACAAATTTGAGAATATACAAATTGCGACAGATACGTACCTCACATTACCTTTCATACAGTTCACAAGAGCAGCTTGCAGACTTCTTGTAGACTTCCGGAGAAAAAAAATATGAGTTGTAAGCAGGATGCAACGCAACCCTTCATTGAATTCCACGTTTGCCGACAAAGGTTTACTGCATATATTTTTGAATTGTTTCTGAGAGGCCACATTTTTTTTTTTTTTTGTGGTGCATGAAATTGTTCCTGCACCACAAGTTCCTGGTGCAGGAAATTGTATGAAACTCTATGGCACACTCCACCGAGCTATAGCACTGTCAACGATATATACCAGAGCGGCTGCATCCCTGACGTGAATGAGCTCGCCGCCGCTAGAGGCGTTCGCCCCGACGCAAAGTTTACGCGAAGTTATACAAAAATGCTATAGAATGAAAAGCGGACAGACCCGATTAACTCAAGCAGGCTATAGGTGACTATTTGTCACCGCCCTGTTTCTTCTTTCTGGGGTTTTACGTGCCAAAACCAGTTCTGATTATGAGGAACGCCGTAGTGGAGGGCTCCGCATTAATTTTGACCACCTGGGGTTCTTTAACGTGCACTACAACGCTCAAAGGGGATGCCAGTAAATGATCATCATCATCATCAGTTAGATGTGCATATAGCGCACTAATGTTCCTGCTGAGCTGCTGTGTGTATGTACTGGTCTGAGGCTCTGAGCGCAAGGACGGGCAGTAAACGTCGAACTATAACGTTATCTAAAATTTCACCTGGGTATACTGACCAACGCAGACGGTGGTTTCCAGTCTGTCTCATCTCATGCATGCACCACCGAGATATGCGACGCCTACAACACGCAGGCGTCGTGGTGGCGCCCCTATAACCACGCCAGCCTAAGGTCCTTATATATAATAGAAAAAAAATACTGGCTCTCCCGTAATCAAGAGTAGATGTAAGCATGAAATGGCTACCATATGGCGTATTTTGCTACCTGTGGTGGCGCCGCCTTCAACCGGTTTTCTTATTCCAACAGTGCAGAGCGCTGAGCGTCTGTCGCTATATACTTTTTTCTTGTTGTCGCGCGGGACCGCTCACGACTCACGATCCGGATCGCTGGCGTTCAAAAGATCACAGACAATCGCTGTCGGAAATGACAAATAAAACTTCAGCGTACTATAGAAGCTCCAGCTTGAGTGATATTGTGAACAAACATAAGGAAGAAATCACGAGCAATATGTTTTGTAACTTGTTTGGGAATTATCTGGCGTATACGTAATGCGATCCTGTACAAAGGGTTGGAGGCCAGATACCTTTTTTTTTTTCTGAACTTTTGACTAGTTGCCCGGATGATATATCTCGTGTTGTTCCCGCAACGATGAGCGAGTGTTCTCGTTTGAGTGCCCGGATGACGGCTCTGGCTTTTGGCTCAAGGTCACTTGCAGGTCGCCGACAACAGGAGCTAAAATGATTTCATGCTTGAAAACTTTGCTTGTTTTACCTAGGGACCTTACGCCAGCGCACAGTGCGCCAGCGTTGTGAGACGCCTGGTAGCTGACAAGGCGTTGTTCCTTCTGCACGTCGCAACCGCGTATATGGTTAGAACACCGTCCGAAGAGTCTAAGCGCAACGTTCCACTTTATGTCGCTGTCAGTGTTTCGCTGTGCGGCCGAAATTGCCATATATATATATATATATATATATATATATATATATATATATATATATATATATATATATATATATATATATATGTGTGTGTGTGTGTGTGTGTGTGTGTGTGTGTGTGTGTGTGTGTATGTGTGTGTGTGTGTATTCATGGTCAGCACGTCATTGTACTATCCCATACTAAAATGTTCCGTATGCACTCCACTAATTAATTCCATTGTTTTCTGTACGATCCAGGCTATGGAAATTACACAGAATTTATATGCAGCCCATACATATTTCGTAAGAATGATATACGAAAACCATTCGCAGCTATTTGAACCGCATACGGAACGTTTCAGTAGAATACCCGTACTTCCTACGACGTCAGCAAATTTCGTCATGACGTCACGGAAATGCCGCTGACACTAGCTGCAGGTCCGGCGTTTCGAGACCAGCTTTAGTATGAAATTAAACTACTTTCCCAACCTTTATATTTTGTAATTATCGTCGTTTTACGACGAGCAGCGTGCGACGCTGCAGTTGGTACTACAACTTTGAAAATACACATGCGACAGTACTCTTCTAATCTCCCGAGACCCAAAGGCAGCTCGGGGTACAGAAGCGCATTACAAGCCGGTTATTATATTTATCGACTGGCACATTGCAACTGAAAGGAACAAGTCTGTAAACGCAATTAGCATTTTTGGGGGAGAACTTACCCCTCTTTCCGCGGTTTGCCCATTTGTACAGCTAACCGTTTTTCACGACAACCTAAAGTCACTGGGTACGTAGGTGTCGCATCTTCGAAATGACAAAAGTATATATATATATATATATATATATATATATATATATATATTAATATTCCTGCGGTGCTGGGCGCAATTTAACCCTCGTCATAGAAGGCAACCTTGCCTGAATTCAAACTAGCGTGCAATTCGTGGCCGCGCCAGCAGATCGCGCGGCGTGTCCAGAAGGGAGCGGAGATATGAGTCCGGCTTCAACACATGCCTCATACCGTAACATGACGTGTTTCGGCGGGGACAACACGGTGTCTCGCTACATTTCTTCAATGCTAATCGCAATAACGCCGACAGTCATACATCCTGAGATGGTATGTGCCCTAATTTCTTTTTAAATACCGCGCTTGGATGGCGAAACAAGTACTCCCATGTTCATGGAGACAGTAAACCATCTCCTCACGTTTGATGTCGTAGAAATTGCTTGATATGGTAGAATGTATAAACACGTCCCAGTTGAAAATTTATTGTAGTCATGGTGGGGCTGTGAACACGTTTGTGCTATACGTACTGGATTTTCACGTCGTCTGGCGATATTCGAAACGCAGTTCGCGGTTGGTTTTCGTCGTTATATTGACGACACAACGGTCTGGACCAAATCAGTCTTTGACCAAATCAGCGCGCCGCGGTACACGATATAGCTCAATGGTAGAGCACCGCACGCGTAATACGGATGATGTAGGTTCGACTCCCATCTGAGCGGGAAGTTGTGTTTTAGTGGACTTTAATTTCTATTTTCCTTGTTATTTCTACGAGTCAACTTAAAAAAAAAAAAACGCGTCCATTACCCGTATTCTATCCTTGGCTTCATTGTCTGTTGCGTTCATATGGTCCTAACAAGCAAAATCGGACCTCTCGGTTCTTATAATCGCTTAGCTGTGCAGCGAATTTCACGCGCTTTCAGTCTCGTCAAACGCTCTTTCCAAGCGGCAGAAGTTCGAGTGTGCATTGTTAAAGTGTTATATGTGCTTTACTGAAGCACAGTCGACTCTCGTTAATTCGACGTTTCGGTTATGTCGAGCGCACTAGAATGTCCAAGGGAGAAACCATGCATTGCTAACGAAGCAAAATACTCGTTTAGTTCGAATACGAAACCATGCCACTACGATTAATTCGACTCGAAGTGACGATTACTTGCGCTTTGCCGCGGGCGACGTCTCTTTGACTATTTTGTCGACGCCGACGACAGCGTTGAGGTCTGCAGCGCAAGGCCAGTGAACGACGACGACATTGTCAGTAACGTGATCGACCGCGCATACTGCAGTGACGAGAACGACGCTTATACGACGTTGCCGAGAGAGCCCTCCTGGAGCCTCCGAGGGCGGCTGGTATGTTGAGGCTGAGCTAACGCTACGAAACTTTCTGTTTAGGCGAACTTTTTAGACGTTTAAACATACCGACGCTCTTCGCCGCTTGCTGCATGGGTGAGTCACGTTTCAAGAGCAAGAAGCAAAAATATATATTCGACTAATTCAAGTTATAAAGATTATTTCAATTTTTTTTGTCTTGCCGACGTTTGTTAATTCGTTCTTTCGGGTAATTCGACAAAATCTTCCGGTCTCCTTAACAGCAATTGGCTAGTAGCTCCTAGTTTGAACAAAGCACTGGAGATTTATGTGGTAGTCATCAGCCTGACTCTTGGACGTGTCTGTCCCGCCCACGATAACAGGGATTCAGGGACTTCTCTCGATAGCTTCTCCCGAGCTGTTTCGCTTGATCCCTATGGTCGCCGTTTCACTTCGTGCGCTGAATCTCAGTCGAAATGTCTATTGCGCACGTCTTTGATAAGCAATTGAAGCCTATATGTACCAGCCGCATCCACTTCTAATGAACAGCCCCAAGAAGCAGGCAGAGAAAACTAGAAAATGAAACGCACAAAATAACAATGGGTGTCGGCCGCATTGAACACCCATCAACACTTTAGAGACTGAAGATAACTTTGGAAGCAAAGTCCCGCGTATACGCCGATGGGGTGTCGACAAACCAAAGCGAGCGCCGAGATCGCACCATTGTTGTACCAATCTCAGAGGCCACGTCATCTACAGCGTATAGTTTCCCCACAAAAATCACTAGGGGATATTCAGGCGCTCCAATCGTTAAGCCCCCACAGGAATGATGGGTACAGCACGTGAATTTGTCTAATCTTCGGGCTTGTAGCATCAAACGTCGCGATATTATTTATTACGCTTTATCTTTCTAAATGCCCATCCTCTCGTAGTTTTCTATCAAGGAAAATATAGTCTCTGCGCACATGCGTAATCATAGCGAATTGTCGAGTTTGTTACGACGCAATATGTTGAAAATAAATCATGTTGTAAGACCACGAAGCCGTTTGAAGCATGAAGGAGGAAGTTTACGCTAATTTATGTATACTGCCCCATCTTTACATTCCGGATGAACAGCCATGCTTTCAGTTCCCGTAGACACTGCGCTAAAGTTTACTCTTTTTTTTCTTCAATTTTTATTTCCCCTGTGCGTAGAAAAGGGCGCACCCAAAATTTAGACCCATCTCCGATGGTTATGATATAGGGCCTTATACAATATGTGCCTATACAAGGAACAGGCAAGTGTGCAAATAGTATGCATACATTAAGCACGAAACATAGGTTTAAACTAGTAGCAATAATTCATAGTTATAATGAGAAACTAACATCTGGTAACTTTTGTGAGAAAACTGCTACTCCCCCAGATTTTGGAGCGCCACGTCGGAGACAACATGCACAGAAAAGTGCCAGGAAAAACGAGAACAACTGCTCAGTTAGTCCAACTGCGCAGTTAGTTTTTCGAACTGAATAGTCCCAATAGCTCAATTTTTCTTTCGCGCTCAATAGTCTTTTTTATGACCGTATAAATGGCTATTATCATTAATTGCTTCTATGATGAGCATCTGGAAGAGTGGCCGTTGCTCCTTTGAGCATCGGAAATGAACAGCTGTTAGTCCTCGAAGGAGTAACTATACATGGGAAGTAACGGTGCGTCCCTCGCCGTTACTCCCAAAATAACCAATTGTTGTGCATGGTAAGGCACTTATACCCGTGCCACACGGGCGCCGAAAATGGCATTAACTTCCTAATGCCCTAAGATTTAATATCATTCGCGTGCTGGCACACGTGCAAATCAAATGGCATTCGCCTTAATGCAATTCGTCACCGAAGGCGTCCGCCACTATTCTATCATTAATGTTGCTCATACCTTGCTTTGCATTCTTGGCAAAGCTATTCCTCGGAATTTTGAGAATGACAATCCACGAACAAATGTCATGAAACAAAACACCCACAGCGCATGACTTTTACGTTAAATCTTCTCAGACTGAGGCTGGCCCTGATACGACGAGCAAGAGCGGTGGCGGCAGCCATTGGGGCCCTGGACTGAGGGCCCCAACCACATTCATCGTTTCACGTTATAATAAAGTTTATTTCTTCTTCTTCTTCCTTCTCAGACTGAAATATTAAAAGTGCGAAACAAATACGGAAACCTGAAAATGATGTAATTTCTTTGGCGCGGTTGTGCGTTATCTCCGGGATCGGCCCACGCTAGAGGCCGCGTTTCCACCAGAAAGCTCGCCTACGTGCATAGCGTTCCTCGCCAGTGTTTGCCATGGAGTAACCATTACGGTTGCATGAGCTGCAGTCGTCGGGAACCATGAGTAGCAGTCAGGGATCTTTGAATGCTATCGCGTTCCACTCTTAAAAGCGAAGCGTCCTCCCAATTTATGATTTTGGGCTTCGGATTTGACTTGCAATGGCTTACGTTGCTATGGTTGGTTGCAACGTTGTAAAATACAGCAGCAAACTAAAGCTAGCGGCACTATAGTATGCTTATTTCTACATTTCACTAGCCTTGAAGGCAGATAATACTTGTAAATGCATGTTTATCTTTTTATTATTACTTTAAAATCGCTCACTTCAGATGACGCTGTTATCGACAGCATCGGGTCAAATGTCATTAAATTTGGACGTGTGGCAGCTCCGCCGAAAAAAAAAAAAATGTCATTCAGGAACTCAAGGCCATTTTCTGTGCCCGTGTGGCACGGGTATTGCTCCCCAAAAGGAGTAACCTTCACGCCCTTTTTATTCCCTTTTTTCTTAGAGTGTATCAGGTGATGATAACGCGTCGATGAGCTTGCGAGCATTACAGGAACAGGTGCCCTCGTCATCACTGCGTCGGCATCAGGTATTCGTCGTCATGCCTTCATGATCACGGGCGACCTCGGCAAGCGAGTGCCGTAGCAAAGTGGGACGATATATCCGGTGTATGTCGCATATGGCCGAAGCAACGGAAGTCTCAGAATGACCACTGTCAAATAAACGTCACTTCGGGAATATACGGCGTGTCGCTGTATACGTTGCTCGAATGCTAATCGCATTACCGTCGAAACTCGTCGTCAGATGAGTTCAGCCGTAATTTTTCTGGTAACAAGGTTAATTTACTACAACAGCTCAGCTTACTCTATGGGCGATAGCGATTATAGGGACGCTCGAGGCGCAGTCGTGCCTACGGCACGGCCGTCGCCGCCGTGCTGTCCTTGGTCACGTGCCGTCAAGGAACAAAATCTCGCAGTGTTCTGTGTAATAGCGATATGGACGTACAACTCACGCATGTACGTTATCTACGGAAAATCCTCCTCAAATTCAGTAAGTTATTGGTCTCCCAATATTAGGAATAGCAGAAATTATATTTGTAATTACAGTTGCTCCTCAATGTGATGTTTGACCCAATCGTATACATCCGCCGTTCTAATAAGAAAACAAAACATAACAAAAAAACTTTAGGCTACCTTAATGTTGCCGTTAAGTGGCTTCAATGGCGTTAACCCCTAGCACTTAGGTTAACACGTCCTTCTCCTACCACACCCGGAGGATCAACTGACAACTGACCAGCAATGAATGGCTCATACCCCCTTAAGCAACGGCTCATACCCCCGTAAACGCGGCCTCCCGATTACGACGACAGAAGAGAAGTGAAATTCTACACTGGAATGATGGGCGGCAACGGAGCCAGCTGTGGAAGAAGACGACGACGCTCGAGCCATAGCTAATGATGATATAGTTAATCATCACAAGGATGAGAAATACCTGACGGACGTGCCAAGCTTTGCAGTACACACTATGGCGGTGTACCGTAGCGACCATAAGGCCATGATCCCTGTGGTCACTAAATAAATTAAAACCACCGGATCATATATATTTCTCATTGCTTAATAGTTCAAATAACCAATTACACCATCACATCCTAATAGTCATAATTGGAAATACATAATTCCCACCATAGTACAGCTTCGCTGGTCTTCCATCAGTGGAAGGGCTGACAGTATTTTTTTTTTTTTCTTGTTCCTTTGTTAATCTCCTCTTTTTCTGCTTCGCTCTGTTTCCTGTATATTTATTCCTCGTTTGAACAAACATGTTTCAGTAAGCGCTTGTTGCGTCTAGGTATTCGGTGCCTGTTTGTTTGCGCGCTTCTGCACTCTCTCGGAATTATAGGCGCCTTTAATGTATACGTTCATGATCGCCCTCCGCACGACGCCGACTGAATCGCAGCTCCACGGAATGATCAGTAACGCACGATGGGCGAGCGATCATCCCGCCCGTTGTCGTTATATACTGCCCGGTTGAATTCCCTGCACTGAACGGAATTAGTGAGACAAAGTGTGGACCCACTCCACAACTGCAGGAAACGTACACGTGACGCGTACGACTCGATGACACACTATAGCATCGCTCCTATATATACATATATATATAGACACGACGAATAGAGTAAAGGTATAGGATTACACAATGGGCCGTCTCTTCTAACATCCCGTAGCGTGGCTATGCAGCGCCGCGGTTGGAGAGGGATCGACTTGTCGCGGTGTCAGGAATGACGCACGCGTTAGATTTGTAATGCAAAAAGCAACCCCACTGCAACCACGCGCTACCTTACGCATAACTGCGTGTGGTTATGTATACAGTCGGCGGTCGCTTCTGTCGCAGCCCACCTCTTGAGGAACGCTAGAATGGAGCAGTCAATCATTTAATACGGGTAGAATATTCTTTCAAAACCCTATTTTATTTCGATTGGCGGGAAGAAGTCGATTACTGAGAAAACGGAGGCCAAACTTCATTCTGAATTTCGCGCCTAAACCTGATTGTCAGCACGTCAGTGTGAAGTCACGGATGTCGAACGTGTCTTTTCGCAATTTGCTCGTTTTGGTGCTCGTAAGGTATTCGAACGTGCTAGGCGGAGTGTCTGGTTCGTTTAGAATGCAATGTCGTTGTCTTGTTGCGATAAAGCAGTTCCTTTTTAGCCGCTCAGTGGCAGCAGTGCATCCAAGGCCCCGGAACACTTCCGGTCATGCGATTTCGACTGTCAAGTTAGTCAAGCAAAAAGAGTATTTTGTCTCGTAATATATTACAGGCAGATGTTCCTGATTGGTTCAAATATAAGGAAAGTTCTCCATGCGTCGAGCTAAAGTATGCAGCTTTCTAGTTGTACTTAGCAATAAAACTCACTTGTCAAAAATTCTTACTCTGCTGCAAAACTGGTGCCAGTAGGAGAGTTCTATAGAGTTGTAGGCTATTATAAGTTTCAGGCGCGAAGCACCTTATGCACCCGGGCTGTCGGCGTCTCCTGTCGTCTTCGCCGTCGTCGTCACGGTAAGCAAGCGGCTAGTGCCGAGCACTCCCGCGGTCGTCGTCGTCTTCCACAGCTGGCTGCGTTGCCGCTCACCATTCCAGAGTAGAATATCACTTCTATTTTGTCGTCGTAATGGGGAGGCCGCGTTTACGGGGTTACGAGCCATTGCTTAAGGCAGTATGGACCCATTAGCGGTGCATCACTGCATGCTTGGCACCTCTCCAAGTTTCACGTCAGTGGAGCTGCATTTCGCCCAACGGGTCATCTCACAGTTACGCATAAAATTTAATAATCTTGTTGCAGAGCACTTGACCGGAAGTCTTTGGGGAGCTCTGTTTGTAAACACAGGAAGGGAATTTCAGATATCAGGTGCAACGCTATGGAGGTTACATAGAGACTTGTTGCAGTGGCTGCGTTCTCACTTGGACATAGTTCGATGGGTTTTCTTCTTTCTTTCTTTCTTTCTTTCTTTCTTTCTTTCTTTCTTTCTTTCTTTCTTTCTTTCTTTCTTTCATTTTTAAATTTGCGGTCCGTCGCAGAGAGCCCCACGTGCATGTTCGCGCGAGCGAACGCCGTTGGCGCGCAGCGAAGCATGGGCGGAACGCGCAGCGAAGCATTGAAGGAACGCGCGGAGCGATACATTTCCGTGACCGAACTTCTTGCGTAGCTTCCAGAGCGTTGCTCCTGATGTCTGAAACGGAGTACAGATTCTGACCAGAGGCTGTCGAAATTCACGACGTAACTAAGTATTTCGGCAGACTGTGACAAGCCGCTCATACCAGGAAGGACCGTTATAGACCTTTTCATCCGCGGTGTGGCCGCAGTGTGTTCATGACCCCGGGAATCTTCCAGTCATGCATTTTTTGATAGCCAAGTTATCCTTCCAAAAATATATACTATTTTGTCCCATTGTTAACTATAGGTACGGTAGGTGTTCTTGATGTGTTTCAGATATAATGAACGTTCCCGGCGCGTCCACGTCGTGTATGTAGCCGTCTTAATTGTTGTACTTGGAAGTAACATTCATTAGTCAGACATTCTAACTGCACAGTAAAACTGGTGCCTCCTGGAGGGTTCTATATATTTATAAGCTGTTCCAACTTGTGCTATTCCAGAGGTCTTAACCATAGAGAAGCAAAAACTCTATGGCTTAACCAGATATATTTGGACATCTGTGTGTAAGCATTGAAAGGGTCTTGAAGCCCCCTCCACGACGTTTTCCCGCTGAAAAGCGTCGATGGAGAGCCTTTATACCTTGTCCAGCTTGGCTGTCTTTGATGTATCAATTCTTCAGATTATCATAAACCTGCCAAGAAACTTTTTTTTTTTTTCGTCTATAAAATGTAGGCTAACAATTTCAAGTGCCACAGCTGAAGGCAGTTAGCTTGCACTATGACGTTTCTCACTGAATAGTCGCCACGTTAAACTATTATGTCTGACAGCCTTTGCGCGGCTTCAGATCGAAGTATTTCGTTAATACGAGCGCAAATCACTAAGCGCAGAAGTATTCAAATAGGGTTTCACCGGCAACACGCATCTCTCGTCTTTTATTGCCGCCATAGAAAAGCAAAACAAAATCAAGAAAAAAAAAAACTAAATCGGATTCCACGCGCTCTGGGAATCGGTTTAAGGCGAGACGTGCGCCTCCAAGATTCATTTTCGTTAATATTAAAGCTGATTGGAGGGAACGTGTGCCCAATATACAACTTATATTCTCCTGTTTTCGAAAATCTGGTTATTTCTCTGCGCCCTCTGGAAGTCGGAAAAGTAGGGTCTCTTGTGCAAGCTTTAGGCTTCATATTAGGCCCAAGATAAAGTTATAATATAGCCTATTCCTCCTTATAAACAAATAATTGCAAGCAAGCTCGAAAATTTTCTTATAGTTTTATGCTTTTCTCGCGTTTATTACAACATTTTAGTGTATTCAGACAAATATATGCAGATCAACTTTTCGTGACCCACGCATTGATAAAAAATTAGACAATTACGCCCGATCTGTACACATCTTCAAAAAGCCTGCAAGAGCGCTTATCTACTTTGCATACAGGAAATGAACAGTGATAAATGTTTCACTAATTAGTCAAGGCTGGCATGTATACCTACACGCCTTCCGAGTTCGAGTCCTATACCGAATTCTTTACAAACCGAAGTCGAATCACGCTTTCCACATTGCAACTAAGATACGAGAGTAATCTAATCGAGGGCTGGACGAAAGCTCGTCTGGTTGAACATGGGTGAAGAAAAAATGCAAGAGTAAGAGTTTTATGATGTTCCGGCACCCAATACGGGTTTCCTGGTTAACAATATGAACGAACTGCATGGCAGTCATCGTTATATACGTGTCGAATGACGCAACACCTTTGTGTATACGCGCAACTCTTTATCGCGCGCGCTGTGTGGATTGCATGCAAAATGATTCAAGAAGCAGGTGGCATGATAATCTCTTTTTTTTCAATCCAATACCAATTGCCAATCATCCAATAACCAATCAAGCCAATACCAATTGCCATTCAATGTTGTGACCTGTTTTTTTTTCTCTTCAAAATACAGCAGTGACCGATTGTCGTTGTCCCTTTAGCACCATTTAATGCGATTAGCTTTCTTAGCCTGCTTCAGCATCTATCTATCTATCTATCTATCTATCTATCTATCTATCTATCTATCTATCTATCTATCTATCTATCTATCTATCTATCTATCTATCTATCTATCTATCTATCTATCTATCCACCAACACACCCATTCATCCTCGTTACGCCGCTATTTCCAGTTACCCAAGTATACTCTACTAGCTTGGACCACAAGGTATGTGCTGGCTGCGGTCTTGCCGAGCAGACAACATATAGACCCCTGGGTATGCACGTACACGAATAGACAAACCTGCTGTGTCAGATCTAGTAGACAACTTGGGTCACTGGCAATGTGCCCAGACAGACAACTTACGCTCCCATATAATTACAGAACACAAACGTAATCTGTAAAATATCTACCAAGAATGAATTTCCCATCACCAAATTACATATCCATCACTACTCGAATGCTAATCGCATTAACGTAATCATATCCTAAGGATGCATTCTGCCCGATATTTTTTTTTTTTTAAGGAGGCCGTCTATGATGTTTTTCCAAAACCTTCAACCGTCTGTCCTTTATTTTTCTCTCTCTGCATCGACCGACCTTCAAGCTGTCAGAAAGAGCATATGCGCCGAAGACCCCTTAAACTCTTTCAGCCTGTCATCCGTTTGAAATAACAATGGATGCAGCGACTCGTTGATTTCGAGTGAAGGAGCGCGAACGTAACGCGCAAACCGAGACACTTTGCAAAGAGCAAAAACACACAGTGTCGCGAGATAGAAATAACGTATATGTCTCACCTTCTGATGAAGCCGAGATGCACTGCCTCAGCGTCTTCATGTTGGTCCGCGGTGCTGATGCCCAGCTGGTCGTTGATGTTGATGTCCCTTAACCTTCGGGATGCTGTTCTTCTTCGACACGACGAAAGGTTTGACACAAAACAACAGCCGCGCGCTGTTACCATCCACCTTTCCCACAATCGGCGCGAAAGGCCGTCAAACACTGCGACGATGCCACGATGACACGATAACTGTTCAGCACTAGGCCGCGTAAAGCGAAAATATCAGACTATTGTTGCCCTTGGAACACTTGCGCCTATGACATCAAAGGAAAGACAAAGAAGTAGAGTTTCTTGGCCTTCGACTTTGCCCGTACCTATACGACGCGAGTGATTTGTAAAAGGCGAATCTGTTGCGAATGCGAAGGCACAGGCTACAAACGCGGCGACAAACTTTACCACGCCCTTCCAGAGCCGACGCGTACGTGTGGTTAAAATTCTCTCAGGGCGGCCTGACGAGCGGAACTGGAACCAAAGTTTGTAAACACATTAGTCATTCCATATAGCGTCGGGTTACCGGCCGCCTAAGGCAAAAAACGATGGCGACGCCAGCCAACAGCGCGTCACAGACAGCGTACGCGGACTTGTCTCAGCGCGCAGTGGCCAATTTCGCAACGAAGGTCACGAACTATACTGACGGTGACACCGCAGTGAAGGTCACTCGGTTTTGGAGTTCAATTCCACTGGCAATCCGAGTTTGTGTGTTAGTGAACAGCGAAATCCGAAGAATTAATCACTTCAGACACTCGCGGCAAGCGATCACTCCGCGAGACGCAGGCGTGCTTCGAGTCACGAGTAGGACGTCATATCTTGAGAAGACAGCTTTGAAAACACCTCCGGTGACCAGGATGAAGCGAGACGTACAGGAACCAAGCACATCTCGTTCCTATGGCATTACGTGTTCGACGTCTTCCGTCCAGCGACCGTCGAAGTCCAGCACGCGTACACGTCACAGAAGAACGATCTGCGTCACAACTGCGCTTATCGCTGCTCGACAACCAACCACTACACAAGCGCCCACAAGACACACACGGATGTTCCGACCTTCCACAAAAGCACGCACGCACGTCTTCTACACTCGGTTTCCAGATTTTTTCCACTCGTCTCGAAGGCCGACAGTTTAGCCGTATCCAGCAAAAGGGCGATGAGTTGCACGCCCCAGAAAGACGTCCAGAAGACCGCTTCAAGCAGACGAGATTTGTCGGGACCGCAACTACACACGACCGCACAGCGCAATATGGTTCGCCAAGGTCTTCCAGACGATCACGCGCTTCCTGCGCCGCTTAGCTCTTCCACGAGCTCCAGACGGCGACCAGACGGATAGAAAAGTGCGGCGTCGGTGTGGGGAATAGAAGTCGTCTCACAGCCGTGTACACACAAGCACACACAAACGCACACACATGGCGCGACCGCGCGCTCGTCCGCGAGAAGCGAACGAACGAACGACGACGCACTTGCCGCTGGCTGACCTCTTCTCTGCACTCTGCCGCTATAGCGACGGGGCGTCGCCGTCCGTAGCACAGGCAGCGATCGCAGCGGCGTCGGCAGCAGGCCAGCCCTAGAGCTATAGCCTCACAAACACTTGCCGGAGCTGCTTGAAATCGTCGCACGTACTACAAGGCCCGACCACCAGCGCGTACGCTTCTCCCTCGCCGCTTTTCTGCACGCGTAGCGGTGGTCGTCTCGGGCTGTGCGCACACCGAGCGCTTCCTCCAAGCTCCTCCACGCGTCCCCGCTCGCACGTAGCAAATAGCGCCAACAAGTGTACGACAGGGGGGATAGAGTCAGACGGCGTGGAATAAGCAGCCGTGGCAGAATACCCCGTTATTCTTTCTATTTTTCTTTTCCTTTTTCTTCCAGTCGACCGCTTAGCTAGCTACTTCTGTGTATATTACAGTCATTACACGCAGTCTACTTCGGAATCCCCGTGAACCGTGAGAGAGGAAGACACGTAATATACCTTCCCTCCTCCTAATGTGAGCCTGTGTGTCGCACCGTTCTTCGGGCGAGGCGGAAAGACAATGAAATCTTCTGCGCCGTAAACTCGTGCTTAGAAGGAAAGAAGAACAAGAAACGTTATTTTCTGCCTCTCTCCCTCTCTCATCACGTATACGTGCATACATACAAACACGCGCCTATGTATCACATGCGTTCTAGAGGGAGCTATATGACGCTGGGCCGGGCAGATGGCGGAGTTTTATAGAGCCTGGCATGTGCGGCTGGCCTATTGTTCCGAGTGACATCGCGATGGAACTCCTTTAAATAAACGTTGTGACGGGCGTTGCGAGGTTCTTTTCCTCTAAAAATGCGTATCGTTGACGGTTCGCGCTTGCTTGCCGGCCGCTTGTAGTTTTGGCGTGAAACATCGAAGGTCGGCCAGCATCACGTGACTCGGTATATTGGATTTCTGCGGAAAGTGGCTCTATACAGCTGGGATTTCATCAAAATAATATGTTTGTTGTTTTTACGCAATATTCAAAAAGAACAACTGTTAGGTAGTCTATCCCATTAAGGGAGACAATTTTACTCCCCTCCTGAATGCACTTTCGTGTATAGTTCGAAAGAGCCAAATGCGATTGTAACAGATCAGCACGCTACGTAGATCATATGAGATGTGACCACTGACAAGACAATTAATTGGTGCCAACATACCCGGTACTACGCGACACATCCGAGTATCCACTTTACTAGTTTATATAGTCATGCTCTGAGCGGCAGGACTCACACTGATTGCAGCTGTATCATCTATATCTGCCTATACTTGCGTGCCTGAAGCTGTACACACATAGGTCATTGGACAGTAATGGTCATAAATTTCCAACTTTACGTTATGGGGACCAGTTCTGTTAAAATCAACCAATTGACCCTAAACAAAAGAAAGTCATTTTTGAAATTGAGTAACTTCCATTTCTTCGACAGAAATAAAGTTTATGCAGTAAAGCCAGAATGTTTCGGTTCTTTTCTATGTTTTTGGTTCATACTTACTTTTTTCACCGTGCTATATTCAGCGTCGATATCAATCTGTTCAAACAGCGATTCTTCTAAACTTGCAAAACAGAACTTCACTCACTGCTATTCGCTATATTATTCTCGTGTTCAACAATTTCGCTCAAGGAACTCACCCCCCCCCCCCTTTTTTTTTTTTTGCCAGCGCAGGAACTAGCAAAATTATCGGCTTCAAAATGAACATCTACCGTTCCCTCTCATATTGCTGCAGCGTGTATGCGTGCGGCTGCAAGCTTTCGTAGCGAGCTCGAAATGGATTTCAGGAACACGGCATTTCAGTGCGAAACGCGTAGAATTCCTGTATCTCAAGGCCCGCGCTTTCACTGACCTCTGCTGTCAGTTTTGGGCCTCTTGGGCGGCTGAAAAGAAGCAACAGTAGTGGCCCGGAAACAACGGCGATGACGATGCCTCTAGCGGCGTTCGTCGACACTACCTTCGGGACGGTTTCATGCCTGTGGCAGTGCTGGCCATCACGACGAAGCCGTCTAGGAAAAAGAAAAAGACAGTCGGAGGAACGTCCGCACGAAGGTCTTCAACGACCCCCGAAAGAGCAATACTTGGCCTTACGAGACCACGAAAAGGGGACGATGATTTATCGATTCAGACTTGTTGAATCCCTATGCCACCTAAGCGTAATGCGCCGCGCTGACCTCGCATCAAATTCTGAGTATACACATTAGAACTCTCTCTTGAGGCAGCTTTTCTTTTTTTCCTTCCGTCAAGGAAACAAAATGATAACCATGATGATGATACCTGCGATAAGTGGCCTACGAAATCTGGATTAAGTACCTTTTACCTGTAATATAGCTTGTGTGAGTGCGTCCGCGCGTGTGCGTGCGTGTGCGTAGGGATAGAGAAAGATAGAGCGAAAGACGGAGACGTGCGAACAAGCATATTTGAAAGGTTTTGACATATCGCCGGGAAATATTTCTTCTGCAAGTACTGACACATTTTTGTCAATGTTTTGTCCAACATTATTGCCTCGTTTTTATTTATTTATTGATAGCTGTCGAAGCAGCCATATTAGAAAACCACACGCGCGCACACACACACACACACACACACACACACACACACACACACACACACACACACACACACACACACACACACACACACACATGCAACATATGTCCTACATCCATAATCCTCCTATATGATCTTATATGGGATGTGTATGAAAACCCATATGTTACAATATAAACCCATATCACCATACAATATTACGATACGGGGTATATGAGTTTACTCTAAATGGAATTAATTACGCTACGGAGATCCTCAATTCCTCAAGAGTGCAACGCGTAATTACGTTGTCTTTTAGCTACCACCTTATAATGGCAATGAGAAATGGGATGATATCCTGCTCCATGTTCGCAGCTATAGCTGAAAGATGAGACCGGTGGGCGAAAAAGAGATAAATGCATCTTAAGCATGTACTGCACATGTCAAGCGGTGAAAGCGTGACGCAAAACGCTCGCTTTCCGACCCCAGCACCCACAACAGGTCCCCGCTCGCGCAGAAAAAAATAATAATAAAAATAAAACCGAAGCACGTACAGCTCAGCGTTGGTCGGTTTACACGAGTCACAGTCGACGCGCCGGCTATTACCTTTTTCTTTTTTCTTTTTTTCAATTCCAGGCGCATTCCGTCATCGCCTGGCGCCGATGCAACAAACCGCCACTACACCACCTCCGCGCGACTCGCCCGCCAACACCAGCTCGAAGAACACTCTCTGGCGACCGAGTTTGGAACGTGGGCCGCAGCGGAGGGTCTTTTCGCCGGCGCCTGCATAACAAGCAACGTCTGCAAGGCGAGTAAAAAAATGAAAGCTCAAACGAACGAGAAAGAATTCAAAAAACGAGAGAGAAGCTTGTCGGCACACAGTTCCTACACACACCGCGGTGGACCCTCTTGGCGGTGGGGGCCGAGAGACAACAAAAGAATACGCTTCACCGCTATGGGTCACGGTGCCGCAGTTATTCCGTTTTGTTTCGCGCGGGAAAGCGGGTCAGCAGCAGCAGCAGCAGCAGGTGCGCGAGAGTGCACGAGGCGTTTGTTGTCTCAACTATCATCATGCGGGTGGGAAGAAGAAAATTTTGACTTCCAAAAGGGAACCTGGACGACTGCTGGCCACGCGTGGCTCTTTGTGGGTCGAGCGGAATACAGCGAAGTCGCGTGGTCGGAGAGAGGTGAAAAGTGTGTGTGTGTGTGTGGAGGGGGGTGGGGGAGGTGAAGGGGGTGTCAAATGGTTGCAGGGGGTCATCGTTGGCGAGTACTTCGTGTCGCTCCTACACTTAAATTTGCGCGAAGACAAGCTGTGCAATCGTAAGCTGTACAAGCTGTACAAGCAGCGTACAATCGTAATCCATTCGAACATGCATGGTCACCTCCGGCGTAGATGATGATGATGATGATGATGATGATGATGGTGGTGGTGGTGGTGGTGGTGGTGGTGGTGGTGGTGGTGGTGGTGGTGGTGGTGGTGGTGGTGGTGGTGGTGGTGGCGATTTCTACCGGTATCCCTTTGAAATGCACTTGTGACAAATAGTCACGGAGCCTATGTGAACTAGTCGAGTTTTTCTGTATACAATGCAGCCTAGTATTTTGCGTATCTCTTTATATTGTAAAGTTGTATGTAACGATCCCAGCATCGTCTCTTCTCAACAGCTAATCTCTATCGCTGGCTGGTTTAACGCTCCGGGCGTCAGCATTGGAATCCAACGCTTCTGGAAGATCAACGTTCCATACGGTTTTGACTGAGTGAATATCGTGGGCTTTCGGCATGCATTGCAATAATTATTACAATATTACAATTATTAGAATAATTACAAGTGACGAACCTGCACTGTGGGTTATGACTCGTGAAGGACGCCGCATGGCGGAGGGCTATACAATCGTAAAAATGTTTGCGCCCTTTAGGGCTCAACCTGTCCCACAACGATAACCGCCATCTATCTTGCCCGCATTTCATTTCTTTACAACGCTACGCGCCCGGTATTTCCAGGTCACGAACGGCATGCGGCAGGTTGTCAGCGTGACATATAAATAGCATTCTCGACGGGAAAGTATATAGAGCGCAGAGTTTTCCAGAAAGGAGACGCAAGGCAGATGACGACTACTGGGGCGAGACAAGATACGCCCCTAAGGGTGCAAACATTTTTAGGAGTGTACGGATTAATTTCGACCACCTGTGGTTCTTTAGCACGTACCCAAAGTGCCGTACATGAGCGTTTTTGCATTCCGCCCTCATGGATAGGAATATGGCCGCCGCGGCCGGGAGTCAAGTCCGCGCGACTTGGCGCTCAGCAGCGGAACTCCATAGCCACGAAGCCTACGCGGCGGGTAAAAAGCTAGGACTAGACGTACATAGCAAGGTTCGAGCTTTCCTGCGCTAAAGCGACCTATAAAAGAAAATGATTGCCCATTTGTGAGCCGGACGTCACAATCATGTAACGGCGCTGAAGTTTCAAACCGCCAGGGGTTTATTCAGAATTTCGATTTTGGAAGGGCGTTACCAGAACGCGGGGGAGATGTGGATACGTAGTTATTGGTTATATCTTCTGTGAGCGAAAGGCGGGGAGGGTTAGAGAGTCTCGGACAGTTGGCAGCGTTCACAGTTTGGGCTGTCCGCACGGCCGATAACATGTGCATAGCGTCGAATGAAGGCGACGCCCAGGCGAATCCGGTGAAGCATGTTTGCTTGGCATCGCTTGACTTTAGCTGGGAGGCGAAAAGTCCTGCCACAGCCCGCGCACGCCTGTACTGATGGTCTGGTTGAGCCCAGTAACTTGCTGTGCAATCTCGCATGAGCGCAGTCAACAAAGAGTTTGCATCACTTCGCGAGTATGGAATATTTATGTGGACGGCTTTAGAAACAGCGTTCTTGTTTCCGCATCAGAAGCCACATTGACTGCAGTATGCCCATTGGAAGGTAATTGAGTGCCCGTTCCTCTGAGCAAGATCAAATATATGTAGGACGTCTAATGCTAGCATGTAATACTGGCCTCTTGTCGAGAGAGAATCAATGGCTTACAGTGCTGATCTTGCGTAAGAAAGTATAGTCCATGTACGCGGTGTCACGCAAGAGACAAAACGGACAGCTTCCCGTATTGCAATAAGTTCTGTAGCTGTTGAAGACGATTTGTGGTCCAGCTCATGCATAGTGAACGGCAGATCGAGGCGATCGTCACAAGATGGTAGTGAGTCGCAATAGGAAAGCGATGCCGGTGAAGTTGATGCGCCTATATGAGTAATTGACAATAATCTTCAGCTACTTCCACTTCACGTCGACCTTGCTTTAGTGCCACGGCTCGGAAAGGATGCAAATGTTGCTAGGATGGAACCACCGTAAATGACGTAGATTAAACGTCGCTTATGTTTTGAAGTCAGACATACATATTCGTTAGAGGTATGAATGGTCACGTCATGACTTAAGCAGGTTAAATCGCGACGCATACAAATCATCACTTTGCTTGCATAACGCTATACTATGGCTACCCGGCAACAGCAAGCTACGTGCGCCGTGGCTTCGAAGGTGTCGACAAGACCTGCAGTACATCCTGTGCCACCAAATTATCCACCAGTTAGCCATTCCAACAAAGCTTTTGCCGCGCATGTATCTTTTTATCTCGCTCAATGACGCTGTATTACCGCTGCCTCCTGTCTCAGGGGTAGCGTTGGCCCAACGGCCTAGAGCTTCATTATAGATAGATTAGCGAGAGGGCCCACGGGCAGTGACGAGGCGACGTAGGACAAAAAAAAAAAAAAAACGGCTGCAGCTTAGCTTAGCTAATCCTGGATATGCAAAACGAAAGCTTGGTTTAGCCTGGTCAAGTCTTGGTTTCATTTGGTTAACCTTTGATTTAGCTGTAATTATATATACTTAGGTATACACTCATCGTTAAGCCAGGTATAAATTATAAGCCGACAAGTCCAAGCGTTTTGCGAGTCGGCTCGCTCTTCCTCGGTCTCCGACGCTAGCTTCGCGCGCTTGGCATTCCGGATCCTCTCTAGTGAAGCAGCTCGCCGGGCGATATCCGCGGGGTGGTGAGACGCCGGCGGAGCTCGGCGCGGTGAGTCACATGATGCGTTGCCATGATACGGCGCAGCTGCGGTCAAATGAAGGTCAAATTGCTGGCGACGGCGAAACTCGGCTCGACTGGGTTAGTAAAGCTTTCACTTTAAAAATGACTCGCCATCCTGCGAAAGTGGATGTCCGGCGAAGCTGTGGAAAACCGCCCTACAACTGCTGAAGGGGGTATTCTTTATAAATAAGAAATCGTTCTATGGCCCATGAAGCGAAAAATCCGGTGTTAACATCCCATGGTACCAAATCCCGAGTGACCATGCAAGTGGGGACGTTACGTTTGACATGATGACGAAACGTGATTAAGTCATCACCTCAAACGTCGCGTGATGACATCATCACACCAAAGGTCGCATGATAACATCATTACATCGAACGTTACGTTACGTGACAACGCCATCGGCACGTCACGATATCGACTGATGACGTCATGCCGTCAAATGTGACGTCACGCGATGGCGTCATTGTCAAGTGATGATGTCACCTGATGACGCCATGTGATGCCTCTTGGAGAAACAGCCCACTGTGCAACTGAGCGCTACCCATTTTGCTCTGTCTCAGAGTCGACCCATGATGACGAAACGTGATTGCGTCATCACCTCAAACGTCGCGTGACGTTGTCATCACACTAAAGATCGCGTGATGACGTCATCCCGTCAAACATTATGCTACGCGATAACGGCGTTGTCGCGTCACGGTGTCGCCTGATGACGTCACGTGACGACGTCATCGCGTCAAACGTGACGTCACTCTATGACGTCATCAACAAGCAATGATGTCGCCTGATGACGTCATATGATGCTTCTCCGAGAAGCGGCACACTGCACTTCCCGCTTCTTTTCACAGTCTCCGGGATCGGCCCACGATGACGTAACGTGTTTACACCAAAGGGTGCGTGATAACATCGTCACGCCAAACGCTACGTTACGTAATAACGGCACCGTTACGTGACGATATCACCTGATGCCATAATCGGATGACGTCATTGCGTCAACCTTGACGTCACGCGATGACGTCTTGTCAAGTGATGATGTCACCTGGTGACGTCATGTGATATGCTTCTTGGAGAAGCAGCTCACCGTGCGCTTCCCGCTTTTTCGCATTGTCTCCGGGATGGGCCCACGTTTTTGTGTGAGCAAAGGTCCCACACGCAGACACGAGAAATCCCGACTAACTAGAGGCTAACAGCTTCTCTGTAAAAAAAAATGTCAGTTTCGCCCGAAGGCAAGACACTGAAAACGATAGTAACGTTTGGGGTTTCGCTGAAGACGTCCAGAACAGTGGCGTGATGAAGAGCGTGCCAGTTGCGTTGCAGTACTATAGCAGTGGTTTATTAAGGGAAATGACGCTTATTTCTGCAGCCCAATAGGGAGCACGGCGCAGCGTCAGGAAAAGGGGAAGTGGGAAATAAAGATGAGAAGAAGGGAAGAGAGGGAGAAGCAGCAGGACTCTCATCCGTTCATGGAGGAGGCCGATGGTGAAGGCAGTTGCCGGCGGGGTGCGGGATCTTATCGGTAGGCGGTGATCCTGTTCACCTGCTCAAACTACAAGAGGCTGTGGAGAGATCGATAATGGGGAGGTGACGGGAACAGGAGGTCGTTGGGTGTTGCCGTTGCAGACGTCGTTGGATATGATGCACGAGACGATGGACCGAAGGAAAACCCTCTCCGTTGGTCAGCGTCCAAATAAAGGATTGCATAAATTTATCTTAATGTTCACGACGGTTTGCTATGCACACGGCTGCTCAGCAGGAACGTTAATTGAGTGCGTAGTGGAAGTGCCACAGTGGAAACGAGAATATGCTGCGCTGACTCCGGTAGAACCTATTCAGCGGAGCCTGACGGTGCGTCCACTTGGCATCGTCGCCTTTGGAGCCACACCCACTTAGCTTCTCTGGAAGCCTTCTAAACCTTTTACGCGTGGGTCGCGTGTGCGCCGTCCATATCGGGACATCACGGCAACGCCGACGGCGCAGGTGCGCCTCCGGCGTCCTTACAATTGCTAGCTATCAATAAAACACGACGTTTATTTACATTGTTATACGTAAACAGCGGTCAGCTCCTAAAGTTGCTCGAGAAGGAAAGGCGAAGGCTCTCGCTTTTGTACCCTCCCGGGAACGCTCTCGCCGAGGAGAGGGAGTGGACCACCACCCGCAACACGCGTGGCCGGTGCACAGTCGCCGTGTCTGTGCTCAAGTTCCTGGATATGCTTGCTTTCCATGGAGGAAGGAAATTGTTTTCTGCTGACGGCCTTCCTGTGTCGAACGTGGCTCGCTGTCCCATGCGCAGCGCGCGTCTAAGAGAAGGAGGAAACAGGGTCCTTAACTCACACACACTCCCCACAGACGCCTGCTCGCACAATCGTTCGTACTGGCCGCTGGGAACACGGGACTTTCGTCGATTTTAAGCGTCCGATATGTATTCGTTGTCCAAGCAGTAGTTTGAAGCACTTGACGTCGTTTTGTGTGGCGTG
The DNA here is from genome assembly GCF_013339745.2 of Dermacentor silvarum. NCBI lineage: Eukaryota > Metazoa > Arthropoda > Arachnida > Ixodida > Ixodidae > Dermacentor > Dermacentor silvarum. The sequence continues at coordinate 61,785,662 of NC_051163.1, read as the reverse complement.
GCAGACATTTTTGTCCCGGAGGCGAGAAAATAAACTAGGAGGGAGCATTACGTCTCGCAGCCAGCCTCGGCAAGCGGACTCTCGGTCAAGCCATCCCTTTGGCTTATTGCCCATCGCAGTACCGGCCCAACACTTGCCCTCCGAGAGTCAGGGTCAACAATGTTTGGTCCCCGGTAGTTTTTAATCGATGCGCACTGCCCGCCCTGTCTGCAGAGCGGGAGCACTAAAACCTACCGCGCGCTCTGACGTGACGCTCACGTGTTGGGCCGACTCATCTGGCTTCAATCGTGTTTACACGACGCTCCCTCCATAGTTATTTCCTTCTCCATATGTAATAGCGTCCAAAGGTTTTCGTTGAATCGGAATGAACAGCAGAAAGCCTGGTACGTCGAAAGAAAGAAAAAAAAAAAAACGTCCTTGTCAAACTTGAGTGACTGCAAGGCGCGTTATAACAATGACGCCTGAATTGTTATTGTTCGATTATTGTCTTTCGACGTCCTTGTGAAACTCCTTTCTATTCGAACAGGACCGAAGTTTACAGGAAAACGCACGGAAACTTGAAATTGATCAATATAGTTGTCGATCAAGGCAAGCCGCTGGGGCCGACGTTTCGACGGCCCTTGTTCGACCAACGTTGATCCTCCTGCGACTTTCTGCTAACGTTGTCCATTCGCTTTCCTTCCATATTTACTCTTTTCTTTATTATATGATTACTTACATTACTTCATATTTGTCTGAACCTTCTGTTTAGTTTCTTTGTTTATTTTATTACGATAGCAACTACACGGACGCTCGAGGCGCATTGTCGCTGCCGTCGTCGTGCTGTCCTACCATCAACGACGCATGCGTGATTCGCCCGCAAAGGATTAGGGTTGTCCAGAGATGCGAAGCGCGTTTGGCTGCAAAAACGATGAAGCGAAGTGGACGCACCGTTAACGCTTCGCTCAATCGGCTCGGTTATAGGTGCTCTCTTGCTCGGTAGGCAGCACAGCAGCCTGCCTTACGCTGCGGGCATGATCATTGTGCGCATGCGCACTATAAGCACACTACCGTTTTTGAACTTTGAGCTGCTGTGTGTATGCTAGCCCGAGCAGTAAAGGTCAAGCTAACGCTATCTAATATTTCACCGTCCATCTCATATCGCACGAGATGAGAGGATGGTGCGAAAGCGCCATCGTCGAGCACCATCGTCTCATCCTGTGCGCTCCTCATAACACCAGCGTTCTGAGACGCCTGGTATATAGCTGCCGTGGCGCTCTTCCTACCAACCAGCAGCAGTTGCCTGGCGCGCTGCGTCGCATTATAACAATTCGCACCCGCGTATATAGAACATACGAGGAATTTAAGCGCTACGGTAAACCATGATCGCTGTCATTGCTGACTACGGACAGAACTGCCAATTTTTTAGGACAGTGCACTACCACAGCATTCAGCAGCGGTACTTTTTCATCGCGCAACCACCACTGTTGTTAGCGTCATCAGCTGGTGCAACCCGACGCCGGTGGTGCGCAATTCCGAAACCACCAACTGCACCTTTCACTACAACGCAACTCAATCTTATTCACACAGTATACATGTATATGCATGTTTATGTCAACGGCACGCCAAAGAGAAACGTTAGCAAGGCAATTGGGAGCGTGCTATAGTCGGTAATCCATGAGTAGAATTGGGCTAGATTGATAAATTACGCAATAGATAAAGCACCACTCCTATCCGCGAGAGACCTCGATCGAGACGCAAAACCTAACGACGGGTGGAGACATGTCTGAAATTTACGCACAAACTACCCATGACGTCATGGAGTTTGACAGAGTCTATAGACTCAAGTCTGGCTAATCGTTTATTGATAAATGCCTACACGGACCCAAATACTTAGTTTTTAGCAAGTTTCGAGAACTTTTCCAGCGTCTAAGCGACCCCAAGGACAAGAAAAAGATAACTTGAAATTTGTGACGTCAATTTGAAGTAGCGGGTTGTTACAGGTTTCAAAGCGAAATTCGCGATATAGAAGTCCGGTGTTCATTTTCCAATACTTCTTTTCCTGCCGAATAAATGAAAGTAGATATTCTAAACAAAACTTCATCAGTCTAAATGGACCTTTAAATAGAACCTGTGAATTCAATTTGATATCATTAACTATTCCAGAATTCAAATTACAACTGATTTTATGCGCCGGTATCACAAGGTAGCGCTCGTTCTATTTGACTGCCCCGTCTCGACGATAAAAAATAGCAATATGACAACTAGCGCAACGATATATACGTTATATCGTTTTCTTTTTTGATTTCTGCATCAAAATTTATTATTGCAAGCAATATATTCGCTTTTAAATGCCCAGATTATTAGCTGATCCTAAAGTATTTGCGGAGTTCTGTGAGCACTCAACGCATTTGCGTTACTTTTCATTTTAATTTGTCATCTCAGGTTGATAATGCATTCAAAAAGCGTGTTGCCAGTCGTCCTCGATATTACCTATAGCCGAACAACGTGATTTTCTATAAACAAGATCTTGTGAGAGCTACGCGCACAATTATTTTTAGAGGTGTTCGAATGTGGAATATTTCCCATTTCTAGAACTGTGTGAAATTTCTAAGGTTCTGTGAAATCTGTATATAACGAAATGATCATGGCTGTCAGGTCAACTGAGATGCTTGTAAATAAAGAAGTCGCAGTTTCACCCGAAAAGCGAAGTATCGATTGCGATAGCAAATTAGTAAACAGCTATACGAAGTAAGCATAGTAGTATTATCAGCCGCATAAATTTCTAAACATTCGCTTACTAACTAAATTGACAAGCACGGTGTCACGCGCGCACAAGTAAACATGAACACATCTCACTCGATGATCGCGGAAACTCGCTGTCAAAACGCTGGAGTGAGGAAGAGCGTTTTGACAGCGCGGCAGCAGCAGCAGCGAGCGAATTGACCTTCGTGTTGCCTATCGCTTCGAATTGACCTTCGTGCTGCCGTATAGCGAACGGAACCGGGCCTGCTACCGATGCGAACCAGGCGTCGAAGGCCTATAGCTGGCCGAAGCTATCAGCACTCGGCGGACTCCGCCTCCATCGCCGATCGCCTTCAAGATGGGGCCAGCCCGGACGCGGCATACGCAGCATCCGTCGGAATAACCCCCCCCCCCCCCCCCCCCCACCAACCCGGTGCCTTGCGCGCGACGGAACACGGCGCGCTTCATCCTCGAGCGGGGACAGACGCGGAGGGCGTCCGCGCCGAGTGGTTGGGCTCTAGATAGACTTCGTTTTCGTGAAATCCTCACGGCGGATAATTTCATCGCAGAGCTCGGAAATCAGCAGGACCTTGTCAAGGTCGGCGCGAGGAATCCGTAGAGACCAGCTTCAATCAGGTGGGTCAACTTTTGGGCTTAATTCTAGGGATCTTAGACATTTCCCACGCGGAGCCGGCGCTAAGCCTAAGGCTTCGCGCAGCCGCTGCGCAGTTGCCAGCTCGGCAGCAGGTGCAGTACGTCGCCATGAGTACCGTGCAGAGGTACGACCCAGAAACTATGGAGGTGCAGGAAGTGCGAACTGTAACAACACCAGTGTTTGATAAAGGTCACCGAACATGTAATCCAGAAGACAGCAGTTTGAACCAGCGTGGGGCCGACTTCCGCCGCGATACAACAACGGGCATCGCTTCGCTACGAGAACTGTGCAGGCAACTACGGAACCGGGCCTGCTACCGGCGAGCAGGGGCGACGGAAGCGCTGGAAGCCAACAACGAACCCGACGATAGGGGCGGAGGACACCGTCGCAGTGATGAAACCCACAGATTTGCGCAACCATATACAGCTGCCGCACCCCCGCACGGGGCTCAGGTACTCTCCATTTGGCCGGAGTGGGAACAAAACATCGTAGTCATTGGAACACGAGAGGCGCATCACATACGGCAAGTCCTGGCAGTAACGCACATATACTGCTAGGCGGCCGCAAGTGCGCTGTGCATACCTACCTCAAGGCGACGGACGACATGTGCCGTGGGCTAATTCAAGTAAACCCTGCGATATACTGGCCGGATGCACCGGTTGCAGGGGTCCGAAAACTGGGCAACTCAAATGCAGCAGTGCTTACATTCGAAGGCAGTAAGGTACCGTACACCATCTTCTACTGAGGGGAGTAAAGCCGCTGGGGAGAGGCAGTCCCTGTGCGCCTCTACCGAAAGACCACACCAGTATGCACCCCCTGCGGCACAGTGGGCCATCGGACGGGCGTATATATATGCCCCTAATCCGCATGTCGCGCGCTGTTCAACTTGTGGAACGCTAAATCCAGAGGCCGGACACGAATGCTACGCCAAGTGCTGTGCGCACATGTGCAATGGTCCGCACCTCACGGGGTCCACTGAGTGCAAGCCATCGGCGGTCAATGAGGACGAAGCCAGGTCAGGAACGCCAACATCTCCAACAATCAAGGGCAACAGAACGTTAAACCGCGTCGACACTCAACATATCACCATCACCTGGGAGGGCCGGCAAGGCGGAACTAACCGACACAGCCGGTAGACTCTCCAAAAATGCAGCGCACAACCACCGGCACCAGGCCAAGGAAAGCAGTCGTCCAGCAGCCCTGGATCACACGCCAGGCAGAAGAGAAGACAAGAACCCTAACAAGGTGAGCTGGAATGGCACTGCTGCCTCCGGGCCCCCCACGTCGACTGAAGAAAGGCCTAAATTAGAAAATATCCGATTAAGGCAAAAATTAATCGAGCTGAAGTGTTAGCGCGCGAAAACAATCGATAGTCATATGGCCTCATACGCAAACGCAGTAGATGAAACAGAGATGGAGGAAGACATCCACTACCCCACGACACAGGCAGGAACTCACAAGTTGAGCTATCTATGTCGGGGCCAGTGCGGAAAGCAATACAAAAAATTTGGAGGACGCTTATGCTTCGCCTTTAAGAGTGGAACGCAATAGCATTCAAAGGTCCCTGGCTGCTTATCGGGCTTCCTGGCAACTGCAGCTTTCCTTTTGCTCCAAATTCGCCTCCGCGCGCGCCTGCCGTAAAGCCCTTTAGGCTGCCGCTATAGGCTGCCGAGGAGGCGAGCGCCATCTGTATGGTGTTTTTGCAAGGAACTAACTGCGGGGCGCCGCTGTATGAATGGTAGAAATGCTGGAAAAGGGGTTTGTGGTTGAGTTTCCGCGTAAGAGAATTCTGTTTTCTCGTATATTCAAATTACAATCCGACGGTATCATACCTGTAGGTTGCGGTTAAGTCATATTTAACGATTTTTCTTACGCATATTACTTTGAGAAATTCATTTAGTTCACTAGTACCTCTTGCGCCACACGGAGGGCCTGCGTGGTCGGGGTGGTTCGGGATGATTTTTTGGGCCGCGACGCCGCGGCGCCAACGCCGACGCTGGATTTTCTGCGACACGGGGCCTTTAACGCTATAAAAGGTAATCGCGGCGCCATTTATGAGGCTAAAATAGAAGTTATAGTGATGCGGTGCATATAGCGCGTGCAGGCAGACAAGGAGCGAGAACTCCAAATTGTCATTGAACGAAGCGTGCAAACAGCCATCAAAGAGAACATCAGAGACACAATAGATCGAACGCACACTTCAAGCAGTCAGCGGAACTTGAAAGGAGCAACAGCGGAACTTGAAACGGGTACTTCACGGGTTCGTTTGCACAAACGAGGAACTCGTTCAAGCACTTCAGGATAATATTAATGCAAGACCCAAGATAACGTGCCTGAGCAAGAATATATCGGCACCGAAAACGAGGAACTGGATCGCGAATTCAGCGCCCGCGAAATCCAGGCTGCACTCATGGCCATGATGCGAGGCACGACGCACGGCGGCGACAAAATTACTGTCGGGATCCTGGCTAATCTCAGGGCTAAGATGCTTGAAAGCCTCACAAAATACATCAATGAGTGCTGGCGAACCAGCACCTTGCCCATGGCCTGGAAAATGGTGGAAGTTAGCTTCATCCCTAAACCAGGCAAAGAAGTTCCCATCAATAACTTCCGCCCGATCTCCCTCACGTCATGCACGGGTAAACTCATGGAGAAAGCAGTACAGCTACGGCTATCCACCTACCTCGAGGACTGCGGACTTATCCTCGACACCATGTTCAAGTTCAGGGCACATCTATCTACACAAGTTCTGCTACAACTCAAGAGAGAAGTTATAGAACCTAACAGCAAATATAATCACAGGGCCATTCTTGTATTGGACTTCAAGTGGGCATTTGACCACATCAAGCACTCGAAAATATTGGATAATCTGCAGGGAACGGAATGTGACAGAATAATTTTCCACTATATACATCAGGAACTTCTTATCCGGCCGCAAGGCGATCGATCATCAAAACTGGAGACATTAGGTCTGCACCGATAAGCATGGACACTATAGAGGGACGCCCCAAGGAGCCGTCCTATCCCCGCTGCTCTTTAACATAGCACTCATGCAGCACCCTGGAAAGCTCAATGCCATACCGCATATTCGACACGCACTATACGCAGACGACGTCGCAATCTAGACTACACGCGGAAATCTAGGACAAATTCAAGAAGCTCTCCAAATGACAACCGACGAGGTACAAGACCAAGCAGAAGCATGCGGTCTCCGGTGCGCACCTGAGAAATCTGAACTGCATGCTGCTGTTCCGGAGGAAGAGAGACACGGCTGCGGTTCACATTCAGGTACACGACACTCCCATTCCCGAGCGAGACAACATCCGGATTCTCAGAGTCATACTGAGCAACAACGGGGTCAATGCGGCCGCACTACAAGGCACATGCGAGCAAATCACGCGTATGATCTCCAGAATCGCCAACAGGAACCGGGGCTTGCAGGAACACGACATCCTACGGCTTATACAGGCTTTCATCATATGATGATGATGATGATGATTTAATGGCATCCCCTTTGAAACGGGGCGTTGACAAATGGTCACCTAGCCTGCTTGATTTAATCATGCTATATATGTTTTTTATCTAGCCTTTTTGTATACATTTCATTAATCTTTTTTTTTTTTTCTTTTTTCCTCAATATCTGCCTTGTACCGTTAACTATGACTGTAAGAGATCAAATCATCTCGTATCAATCTCTTCCCTGATTTTTTTCCACCAGTACTTTAAACGTCTCTTGCTTATCTCGACTGCTGACCGGCTGATGCTTCCGTCCACTTTAAACCCAAGCGCTTCTGGAAGGTGTACGTAACCTACTGTTCTAACTGGGTGAATCCCTTCACAGTCCATTAGGATGTGCTGAGTGGTCTCCGGATCTTTGCTGCAGCATGCACATGCCTCATCTAGCTTCGAATATTTGCTCCGGTATGTTCTGGTCCTTAGGCAACCGGCTCGAGCCTAAAATAGCAAGCATTGCCATTTGTGTCATCGTACAGATTTTCCCTTTTAATTTCTTCTCATTCTTGAAAATCTTCATGGTCCTTTTTGTTTCCATTCTTTGCGTTCAATTCACTGTCTCTATTTCTGATGACTCCTTGTTGTCTATTTACGGTTTCGATTATCCTGTACTTGGTTGCCAACTTTCTCGACGCTATTATTTCTCCATTATGTGTCCACGCTTTTCAGGTACAGATACTTGTTCACTTTAGCAGCCCATTTATTTTGATTGATGTTCCCGAGTCTTCAAAACTAATTTTGCTTTGTGCTTCTCCGACTTCAAAAAGAGGCCCAACTCATGTCATCCTGCACGGCCTCATTTGTAGTTTTACCGTGGGTTCCCAAACCAACCGGCCTACTGATCTTTGATTAACTTCCAACCCCGCCAAGATATCCGATTTTAAGCATAGAATGACATTTGCGAACGTTAGCGCTGGCACCATTACTCCTTTCCAGATTCCACGCACCACTTTATACTTAATCATGGCCCCACAGTGCTGTTTTATTATTGCTTCATTGCCCTTCCCTTTTATTTTCCGATTACCTTGGTGGGAGCTTGAGTAGGTCTTTCCTTCGTTTATGTATATGCCGAGGTTGACTGCTTGACAATGTGTATGACTTGCTGTTGAGTTGAGCACGTAATTACTCGTCTCTTGCAGCTAGGATATACAGGATAACTTACAGCACCCCTTACCTTCGCTTACGGAAGTGCGACCTACACAAATTAGATGTCCTTATCATCCGTAACGTCTACAAGAAGGCACTAAATTTACCACGTAAAACATCCACCTCGCGGCTTCTTAAATTAGGTATATACACATCACGGCCGAGGAGCTTATCGAGGCTCATCTCACGAACCAAATTATGCGCCCGACCACTACCAAAACAGGCTGAAAAGTCCTGGATGACCAGATTTCTATTCCTCCTACAGCGTCAGGCAGGCAGACATACCCAGTGAATGGCGGTGCCGTTTCCTGACACTACCTTTACCCCGCAACCTGCACCCAGATTACTTACCAAGGAAGAAGAACATCCCGAGCTAAAAAGCCCTGAATGAACGCTACCGCAGCACGGAGGGAGCCTACTTCGTGGATGCTGCGGGCCCAGTGGGAGGGATTTCCACAGTAGCAGTCATCCACCAAAATCAGGTAGTTGACGCGGTGTATCAGTAAGATGCTCGGATGCATCGATCGTAGCAGAAATCGCGATCGCCCTCGCAGCAATGCACTATGCTGCGGTCTATATGTATATACTTACCGACTCTAAGGTAGCATATAGGAACTACATGAGAGGACGAAGTTCACCTCGAGCTCACGCCATCCTATGGCAGGCACGAACACGAGCCACGAGAAAACAGCTCATCTGGGTGCCGGGTCATCAGGAGGTAGACGGAAACGAGTTGGCACGCAACTCGGCCCGAGCATTCCTTCCCCGGGCTGTTGTCTACCGACCCCTCAGACCTCGGCATTCAGTTACCAACACCGATTACAACATACGCAGATATACTGCAACTATATCGCCTGCGCATACAAACTCTACCTCATCCCGCTACGGGACTTACTAAAACAGAAAAGACTCACCTGCGCAGGCTCCAAACTATGTCGTATACGGCAGCCCGGCCGCGCTGTCCAAAATACCGAACAATTTAACGCTACATGTAAATTCTGTGGCGGCCGAGCTGACATGTATCACGTGGTTTCGTTAACAACAGCATCGCGCAAATTAGGCAGCCGACGTGGGAGGGGTGGGAGGAGGCTTAGTCCAGCCCGGCTCTCGAGCACCAGCGGAGCCTCGTGGAGCGGGCGACAGCCCTGTCCAACGGAGTCCCGGAATAGGGACCCGCCACACCTTTTCCAGCAATAACTAATGAAACACATAATTTTTCAATAAATGTTTTATTCATTCATTCCCTCGCGCGCGCGAGATTGGGGCGCCATCTTCGGCTTTACCTCGCACGCTTTCACTCGCACATACAGCATACGGCGCGCGGTATACAGTCCTGTTAGGACTGTATACGGAACATCACGGCGACGGCAGAAATGTGCCTGGAGTGTTCATATAATTGCTATCGCAATAAGAACAAAAATGATCGCATATGGTGCACTGACAATTATCGTAATGCAACGAAGGACCAAACACTTCACAAGATTCACATTTGCTTGAAAATGCAGCGCCAAAACAGGTCTTTAGGACGAAACAGGAGTTAACTGGATGGCGCCCTTTTTGTATTTCGTCTTAGTTCCGTTTCCACGCTGAAATTTTAAGGATAAAGTATTTCTAATTGGTCTGGCCAGCTGTCCATCCTACTTAAAGATGCACCTATATGCATGCAGTTCCTTGGAAATAAGCGCTAAGGAACTATAGTCGGGTACAACTAAAGCAGGCAGGAGAGGCCCCGCCCAGATGACTGAAGCACGGCAGACGATTGCTTCCGCGAGAAGGCGACTAAAGAAATAGTCCGGCTGACGCGATCCGGCCCAGTTCGAAGCGCAGGCTGCTTTGTTCTGCGCGGCGGGGTCAATGGCGGACTGGCTCATGACGTATTATACGTAAGTGTAATTTGCAGAACCGCATATTGTTCTAAAGGAATCCAAACATGGCGAGGTTGGCCAAATAATATGGTTTGCCTAAATGAAGACAACAAATTCACATATGCTGCCTAAAACAATGCAGGGTTATTTAATTACTTGAAAGTATTCTACATAAGTGATCTCTTCATACAACGAAAAGACGCAACACCTCAAGGAAAAAAGACAGGCGAAAGGAAAGCGCGTTGTCTTTTCGTTGTATGAAGCATGTACCAACTATATATCCCAACAACGTTTTATTAAGTGATCTTCTCGAGGCACTCACTCGAAAAATTGTTCGTGCGCCCAATAACCGCGATTCTCCTATATACGGCAGAATCATCACATGCATTGGTCTTTCTCCCGGTAGACTGCAACAACTATTATTATTCCGATAGCAATTATATGGACATTCCAGGCGCATTTCTGCCGTCGGCGTCACCGTGATGTTTCGTATAAAGCCGAAGGGCGACAACATGCATCTTCGCCGCGCGCCGTATGCTGTATGTGCGAGTGATAGCGTGCGAGGGTAAGCCGACGATGGTGAATCAATATTGCGCGCGCAACGAACGAAAACGGGGAGGAAGCGCGCCGTCTTCCGTCGTGCGCAAGGCACCGAGGGGCGTTTTACTTCGGGGGCTGCTGCGTATGGCGCGGCCGCGCGGGCCCTATCTTGAAAGCGATCTACGACGGGGACAGAGTGTACAGAGTGCAAATAGCGTCGTGTGCACTGTGCCGCGTAGTTCGCGTTGAAGCTAGAGGCAGCACGAAGGTCAATTCGCTCGCTGCTGCGGCCGCACTATCTCACTACAGCGCTTTGACAGCGAGTATGCGCAGTCATTGAGTGAGGTGTGTTCCCGTTAGCTTGTGCACATGTGACACCATGCTTGTTACTTTAGTAAGTATGCCTACACATAAGCAAGTTTATAAGGCCGATAAAACTACTATCCTTACTTCGTATAGCTGTCTACTAATTTGTTATCGCAATCGATGCTGCGCCTTTCGGCCGAAACTGCAACCTTTTGCCCCCCATAGTATTCGAATAGAATGAACATTTCATAAATCAAATAGTGAGTTCTCCTATTGAATAGAAAAGACTCTTCAATTATGTATTCGATATTCCGAATATGCACATACCAATGCTCCGATAATGACGATTTCTGTTGGCATCCTCTTCGAAATGGGGCATTGACAAAATAGTCTCCTAGCCTGCTCATCCGGTATTACATGCATAGCAATTTAACATTTTGACTGTTGCTCCTTTTCCTGTCTTCATTAAAGCATCTATATTTATACTGTACTTAAATATGCCTAAACGACTCCCGGCTCTAAATCTCTTCCCTTCTTTTCCACCAATACTCTAAACATATCCCTTGCTTATTTCTACTGCTGACCCACTGATGCTTCCATTAACTTTGAATCCAAGTGCTTCTAGGAGGTGGACGTCCCTTCAGCTCTAGCTAGGTGAATATCTTGGCATTCAATGAAAGATGTGATGAACCATTTCCGGACTTTTCCTGCCGCAGGCACGTGCTTCATCCTATTGACAGTATTTGCTCGGGTATGATTTTCAGTGATGGGAATGGCCAAGAGCGTTTTGGAGCAAGTTTCGGAGCAACAAAAATGAGGATTTGGAGCAGATTTTGTGGAAAAGAACCATGACGAGCCTGAATGATTGTGGGCCGGACACTATTCCTGCACGTCAAAAATGGTTCCAGAGTACCGGCGCACATTATTGCGAATTTTCTGGAGAATGATAATTCGCATACGCGCCCACTCACGTACAAATTACAACCATCATGTGGCCACACGGAGTCAATCTGCACGCTCAAAAAAAGTCGCAGTTTCGCCGGAAAGGCGAAACATCAATTGCGATAGCAAATTAGTAGAGAGCTATACCGAGTAAGGATAGTAGTTTTATCGGCTGTATAAACTTGGACACATTCGCTTACTAACTGAATTAACAAGCAAACGCTCGACGATCCCACTCGACGACCGCTGACAAAACGGTAGCGTGAGTAAGCGCAGCAGCAGCGAGCGAAGGTTCGTGGGGTCTATCGCTTCAACGGAAACTGAGCGGCGAAAGCACAGCGCATACAAAGCTATGAGCCGTCCGCCGATCGCTTTCAAGATACGGTGCGGGCGACTGGCCGCTCAAAGTACAAGTGCGCAGTTGTGGGCAGAGTAGAAGACGCAAGCAACCTCTTCCTCCCGCTTTCTTTTCTCGTGCGAGACTCACCAGTTCCCCTTGCGCCGTTGGTGCCGCAGACGTCGCCCCCCTCCTTCCCTCCCATTCTCCCACTGCCTTTCGCGCGACGGTCGCGTTTGCTCTCCGACGTGTTTCGCTCTTCGTGAAAGCGCGCGTCCCTTGTGCGCTTTCACTCGCACATACCGCGCGCGGCGACGATTTTATCGCCCTTGGACTTCATACAGAACCTCACGGCGACGACGACGCCGATGGCAGAAATCCGCTTGAGTGTCCATATAATTGTTATAAGAATAAAAGACAATACTGCGCATCCTTAGCAGTAAAGCAAGCCACCCAAAGGCACAAAATACCGACAGCAATACAGTCGCGTGGTATGCAGAATGGCCATTCGAGCAATTTTATTCTAAGCCTAAAGTCATCTGGCTAGTAAAATGGCAGAGCTAGAAATCAGCTGCATTACGAGCGCACACCGATAAACAAGACACAGCAAAGTAGCTATTTCGAGCAATTTTATTCCAAGTCTAATGTCATCTGGCTAGTAAAATGGCACAGCTAGAAATCCGCTGTATTACGGGCGCACGCCGATAAACAGGACACAGCAAAGCAGATAATAACATGAAATGGGTTAAGTATCAGTTTTCTGAGCGCCATGGCCCAGCCACCATGCCGAACGCGTGCAGTCCGCACCGTCAGTTGAGGAACACCTCTACCACCAATGAAGGCCACGCCTGCGGTACGAAGTGCAAATGCGAGACACCAACAACACGGAATGGGCAGTGCGCGCACTACTAGGCCCGACAAAACTTCATCCCAAACGACGCAAAACTCGCGAATACGGCGCATAGTTTCCTAATGGCAGACCGCCAACATGCACTGGATTGGACTAGCTTAGTGGCCCTTTAGTTCATTTTGCTTTATGGCAGGAGACAAGATGGAACTCTTTGCCTCTAGGGTGGCGGTGACCGTCACCAGGCATTGACCACAATTCCTCTTTGCAGTGGCCTCCGAGACTGCATGACATGGCTCGTTTTGGAGCAGCTTTGGAGCAGTTTTTCTCATTTGTAGCATGGATGTATCAGCTTGAACGGAATGTAGCAGATTGGAACAATTGTGGCAGCATTCCCCCCACTGGATTTTGTGCTCTGGCATCCACCTTGGGCTCCAAGTGGCGAGGCACTGCCTTTTGTATTATCAGACAGATCCTCCCTCCTGATTTCTTTCTTGCCTCATTTGTCAACCTCCAAGGTACTTTTTGTTTTCATCTTTTGCACCCAATTTGCGTTCTCTGTTCGGCAGTCTGGCACCAGTGCCAGCTTGTTGCACAGGTTCAAGGTACAGCATGCCAAATGGTTGAGCACATCAGTGTCTCGATTAGTTAACGAGTGCCTCGATGTCACGCCACACTACTTCAGAGGAGTGCCGTGATTAGGTAAAGGGGTTGGCAAGCGCTGATGTTACTGATGGAACGACCGAGAAAAGCTGGTTATTTCAGGTGGCATTGGAGAAGCACGCGCTGAGTGGACCAACGCAGAGTTATATTGTATATAGATAAAACGCTGTGCTTTTGCTGCCGGAACATTGAAGCAAGGAGACGGAGAGACAGCGGCATGCTGCTGAGACACCCGAGCGATGTGCCGGGCATTCGGGTGCAATACGAGGAGTCACAAATGTTTTTTCAGCAAGTAGCCTTGACTTTTAATACCGGTAGCAGCTGACAGCGGAGGACTTGCCGGGGTGAAGAGATGCACAACCGAACGATAGTGTGGATTTCGCAAGCCACTGAGATAACAACTGTGCTGTCATCGAAATCAAAAAAAAAAAAATGTCACAGTTTCACCCTAAGGGCGAAGCAATGAATGCGATAGCAACACAGCAATGTCATACGAAGTAAGGTGAGCGGCTTTGGTAGCAATATGAATTGTAGTAAACATGAGCTGATTAAGTAAGCAGGTGTGCTGCGGCGTAAGTAGACCGACATGAAGAGAGACTCGATGACCACGAGAAGGCGCGTGTGAAATGGTGGTGTTGATGAGAAGCGCTTACCGTGGGCAGCGCATGCGAAGGGACACACCTGTAGCACTGCCGATCCGGGCAGCATTACATGTGTAGCGTGCGTTGGAAAATGTGGCCCGACTATTACTAACTGAATGAACAAGCGTGGTGTGAGCGCGCACAAACAAACATGAATAGATCACACTGAATGACTGCAGACAACGACTGTCAAAACGCTGGCAGCAAGCCCATACGCTGCAGCCGGCGAAGGTACGTGCGGTCTATCGCTGCAACAGAAACTGAGCGGCGAATGCACAGTGCATAAAGGTCAGAGCCGTGTGGAGATAAGAGAAGATGCGGTCGAGCGACGAGCGCGGTTGTTGGCAGAGGAGAAGTGCGCCCCCCCCTCCGGCGCTGGCTTCCCGCTTCCTTGCTTGCGCGTGGGAGATTTGAGTGCGTTCGCTCTCTGTGATAGCGCGCGTCCCCGCACGCTTCCGCTGGGGCATACGGCGCGCGGCGAAGATTTTATCTATACGGAACCTCACGGCGACGGCGACGGCAGAAATCTGGTTGAAGTGTCCATATAATTGCTATCGCAATAATAGATAATAATCCGTAAAGAACCTCCTCATGGAACCATCCCAGTGTGACAAAATACAAGCCATGGGCACACTTAGTAGAATTGCAACTTACAGCCTTGCAAATTTTCGTGTAGCTCTCCTATACAAAATTTTAATATTCAGCTAGATACATTGAGAACAAGCCTCAACGGTCCCAATGCTTTAGCCACCTGAGATAACTTTTTTTTGAAAAAGCACAACTCCGTAAATTACAAACACAACCATGCCAATTGATCATATGCTGGTATGTAAACAGGGTTACACATTGGACCTTCATGATCTTGAATGTTATGAAAAAGTTGGTACTTGGTCAAAACATAAAGCGTAACATTGATGCAAGTGAAAAAAAAAAACAATAGACAAAGAATGAACAAGGTTGCTTTTACACCCAACCTTACTTCAGAGTGCAAGTGCTGTGAAGCTAGTTCCCGACATGCTGCAAACCAAACACTATCCTCCATTGCCAAAATCACACAACTCACCAACAGTGGCAAATGTAGAAAGGCAAGCACACACAGTTGATTTCAACTTGCTCATGCTTAATTTTATGCTGATGTAGCGAACAATGCACAGTGGTACTTCAACTGTGAATCTCCTGCTGCAACAAAAGACCGGAAGGCCGCCTTCTGTTACAAATTTGTTACTTTTGATAAACCCAGTAAGCTGGCATGCACACATTACCTCCAATGACCACGAGCACTAAGACACGTTTTCTGCATTAAAGGGACACCAAAGAGCAATAATAAACTTTATATACTGGTGTTGTAAAGCATCCCCCATTGAAAAAAGCCCATATGCCTCATAACTCCCATATCCAGTAATCCAATATGAAACATATAGAAACCTTGTAAAAATTTGGACGATGCTTAAGCTTCACCTTTAAGAGTGTAACTCGATAGCATTCAAAGGCCCCCGAATGCTTGTCAGCTTTTTTTCTACACCTTCGCCTCTGCACGCCGCTGCTGTTAAAACGCTACCGAGGAAGCGAGCACCATCTGGATGGTGTTTTCGCAAGTAACCTACCCGGGCGCGCCGCTGTATGAATGGTAGAAATGCTGGAAAAGGGGTTTGTTTTTGAGTTTCCTCGTAACAGAATTATGTTTTCTCGTATATTCAAATTACAATCCGACGCCATCGCGTCTGTAGGTTCTGGTTAAGTCGTACTTTACGATTTTCCCGACAGCTTTTACTTCGAGAAATTCAATTAGTTCACCAGCACCTGTGTGGTCGGATTGGTTCGGGATGATTTTCTCAGCTGCGGACGCCGAGACCGACGCCAGATTTTCTGCGACACGGGGCCTTTAACGCTATCGCGTTAAAGCCCGTTTTTTTTTTCTGTGTCCTGTGGTGCTAATGAATATGGCCATTATGGGGTTCTTTCAGTACGGTTATATTATTTCATCTAGCAAAAAAAAAAGGGTTGATTATTAAGAGAGGAAAATAGAGACAAATGAATAATTGAATGCCATGTAGAAGCCCCAGTGCTGGTGCACATCAATGTAATGTCATGGATATTGAAGTATTTTCTTGTATTTAAGATGTTTTGGCAGAGGAAATATTCTTGAAGCTCACTAAGTTGACCAATCGGCTCCTTTAAAATTAAATCTGGATAGTCGCTCTATACCAATAAAGAATTAACTGGAGTCAAGTAGATGTTGAAATTTGTTACAGATAGTTAGAGCACTTCTTTCGCTTTTATCTCCTCTCATGATAAGAGTAGCTAAAGTGTAATTAAAAATGGTTCGTATTCTTCTCAGCATCCTTTTAAGCAATCGGGGTTCATACAGGACACCAGACTCAAAATTCAAAGATGCTGAAGAATAAAATTCAAAGCGGGCGAAACAAACCTATTTGTACACCCCATGCACTGAAATAGAAACATCTTTCTTAGCTGCAAAAAATTGCAGCCAAGCAGCTGCTGTGTTAGATGCACACTCTGCAGGTGGCTTTTGAAAGTTGACTTATCCATTGTAATAGAGTCAATCGTCTTCCAATACGATTTAGTAACGCCTGATTTCAGCTTAAGATACTCATCGTGTTAAAGCCCAAGTGGCTGAAACTTACATTACGTCAGGCCTTTCTAGAGTCTTAAGCTTCGAAAATAAAGCCATGATGGCTGCACTGTGAACCAACTAGCAGAACAACAAAAAGGTGGCATGGCTTGGTTGCAACGGTTATTTAAACAAGTCCGTCGTTGGTGGCTGTGAACATGCCACATTGCAATCATTTACTGAAAATGGATAAGATCGTTTACCGATAGACAGTGCCCATGGCAAAGCCCCTATGCCGAGTTTCTTACTTTGAATGGTCAAAAGTCAGCCATAACCCGTTTTCAAGGAATTCAAGGAGCACATTTATTTTGAAGGAGGTTTAAGGGCCCTTGAATCTCTTTCCAAATTTAATGGTTTTTAAGGAGGTGTACCAACCCTGTAAATAATAAAAGAACACAGCAGACTCCGTTCAATTTTTAAAAAGAAAAAAAATTTATTTTGAGACTTTGTACAAGACCTTTGAAAAGGAAAATTAATAATAATGGATTCCTAAGTGCACATTTCATGTATAGCTTCATACACCCTCCCAGGCCCCCTCTCCCCCCTCCCCCCTAGAGAAAAAAAAAATAAGTGGCAAAAAACCCAACTGCGCACAAGCACACACTGTTGTCGTAATCCAGAGAAGAGTTGGGCGTCTGTCGTCATCCGTGTCTCAACTGAACCACAAACACAAGACAGAAGGAATAAAATAAGCACGAGCCGGGAAGGACACTCGAGCAAGAGGAGATAAGCAAGGTATCATCATCATCATCCAGGCAAGGCGGGGTGCAGGGGTAGTTGCAGCGGCAATCATAAGTCACCATTTCATTCACTAGTAGCACAATCAACATAACCGTCATTCACTTAAGAAAATAACGAGAAGTGGGGGGGCAATTATTTACAAGGCCACGACCGTACGATTGTATTCACAGTTTCACGAAAACACCGGCAATTCAAGGCAAAATAAAAGAAAGAAGAGATAAAGGGAGACGAGTCAGGAGAGAGAGAGCAAGTGGGATTTCAATCAGGGTAGAGAGAGATGGGGGAAAAAAAAAGTCAAAGAAAAAAAAATTATAAAAGGACCGGGTCAAAATTCCTTATCAGAGCACGAGCTCGAAACGGAGACACACTGATGACGACGACGACGACGGCCCTTCCCCGCCTCTTGCACCAGTTTCACCCACAGTCTGGCCAAGCCCCCTCTAGAAGAGCGATGGATGATGAAAAACGTGGCGGAAAAACACAATCGTGGCCCCCTGGGGAGCACCGCGCCGGTGCCATGTTTGGGCCACGTCAGCGACAGTGTCCTTTTCTTCTTCTTCGGTTCTTGTTTGTGTACTTAGTTCCTCTCAAGTTGCAGTTTTAAGAAAAAACACTTCCTCAAAGCATTGTCGCCATCAGCCATTGCCACCTCCTCTTGCTATGCCTCAGACATCCATTGCGTATTGCCTTGTCCATTCTCTCGCTGAAACAAAGCGGGAAGAGAAGAATAAGGAGCAGCTGTGAGTGAAAGTTGCGGCAGTGATGACAAGAGTATCCCACAAAAATTACTAGAGAGAAAAAGGCCTTCAAGATGCCTGCATGACACTGGTATACAGTTGAACCCATATACAGTGTAGACCGCTTATAACGTAAGTCGCCGGAGTCGCAAATATCTGCACTATAAGCGGTACCACACTATAACCAAAACAACAATTTTTAAGCACTGCACGTATGCAAAACATGTAGACCAAGCATATAGACGCGCTTTGTACTATCGCGATGTAGCCGGTGATCTTCAAGCTCAACAGCTTTGCACAGAGTCAAAACGAAACAACTCTTTGCCGCAACCGCTGCGGAAAAAACCGTGACCGCTATCGACACGATTACGAACCGCGACTTTGCGGTGCTGAAGGCACGCGCCCGACGCACGCACCGAGTCTGGACGAATTAACTACCATTTGTGGCAACAACTGCAGTCGAAACCGCGGTCGCTATCTATGCGATCATCGATGGCGACTACGCAGTTTTCCAGGCACGCGGCCGATGCGCGTGCTGAGTAAAAACGAAAACTACTGTTCGCCGCAACTGCTGCGGAGAAAACCGCGGCCGCTATCGATGCGATCGCGGACGACTACGCAGTTACGAAAGCCCGCGGCCAACGCGATGTTATACGCGGCGGTAAACGCAAGAATTCCGGCTATAAAGACACAAATAGGCTCGAAGCGTTCCGGCGTTGCTGTCATTCACGTGCGATTTCAACTGATGGCTGTGGCGATGCGGACTCCGCCGCTTCGTTTCTGTTGGACGCTAGCGCCGTTCTTGCTCTTTTGCGTTGCACATTTGCAGCGATCCTCGCTCACAGAGCTCCGAAAGTAGTCCGGATTAACCGATGTGCAGCCAAATAAGTCCGAATTAACGAGAGTTTGATTGCATTGAATAATGCATACGCCGGCCGGCAGCACGCATCTTGTTGAGAAGCGTGCTCGCTGCCGCCCTTGTCGGCGAGATTTTCCCGTGGAAGCCGCATTATAACCGGTATTTCGTCTCACGTGGCTGCACTGTAAGCGGTATGCGTATACATGGAGTGCTATGGGAAAATTAACGGGAGTCTGAAAAGACCGTATTATATCCGGTCCTGCACTATAAGCGGTTACGTTATAAGTGGTCTATACAGTATAACGAACCTGATAGTTCCGGGAGAAGTGGTCATTGTATCAATAGTTCGTTACGGACCAAAATGTGCAAAAATTAACAACACTGTAGTTGGTGTCGGCAGTTGCGATTTCGACACCACTTGGGTCCGAAAATAGGAATTTCAGAACCTTTATTTTTCTGCATCTATCTGCAAGCTTCCATTAAACACATCACCTAAAGAAAAAAAAAAATGCGGCGGCGCAGCTCCTTCCAAGCGGTGCCCAGCCAGTTCCGATCACCTGCCATTTCGAAACTATGACCGCCTCCGCCGACATTTTTTTCTTTGGGAGCCTGTAATATATTTTACCATTAACGGGACTTGAGTGGATCCTGCATATGACAGTGATGCGTTCTAGTTGGCTGGAAGTGGGAACTACTGCGGCTTGACAGCATTTTGCAAAGGTGACGGCTGCAGCATTGGCCATACGCATGCTTAGAGCCACGACGCTGTTTGTTTATGTCGCTTAGGCCGAAAAAGTTGCTAATTTCAAAACATACAGTGCCATCGCAAAGCATTATACACAAGAATGTAAACAAAGCACCAACGAACTGTAACAGCCAACTCTTTGCAACTTTGCGTGGCAGCGGTGCATCGTGTATTATCAATGAGTATCGATAGCAACGCTTGAGCAGCTGTTGGTTCGAATTCATCCAAATAGCGTACATAATGTAGTGCTCACAGTGTCATGCGGAGAACTGTGCAAAAAATGAGAATGCCGCCGCTGTAGCTTCCGAGACCGCATGCAGCGCCACCAAGGCACCACACTCCACACTAGTGTGCCACCGCCATGACTTCGGAGATCAGAGGCCACGGCCGCCATATGCTGTACTGCTTTGTCCTGAAGCACGCTGGAGACATGCTTTGAAAGCACGGTTACCCTAGCATGGTTGAAAGCAAGTGACTTTACTTGCAGCTTCTGAAAACCGTGCACAGCGCTCGCTCATCTCGGCAGTCGATCTTCGATGCAGTCGGACTGGAGCTGGGGGGTGCGCTGCTGCGCGCCCAGTTCGGTCGTGCTTCCATGCTTTGAAACTTTGTGTGCACCCTCTTTTTACAGCGACCAGGTTTGAAATGTTCGTTGTAACAGTAAGCGCTTTTGAAAATGTGTTATATCTGGACGCAGTTTCAATAGGCAGGGTCGAAAATTCGTACATGTGATGAAATGTAGTCGTTAGAACTGACAGATTGTTATAAGTGGGTTTGACTAGCTGTATTGCTAAATCTAAAGTGTGAAGGCCATTCTGCAAGCAACAGGGCTGCACAAAAGCATTTCGTGATCCCATCAACTTGGGTGTCAGCATGCTTACTGTCCCACCGCTTCACAAGGCCACTGGTGGTAGTGCAGTCACCGATTGATTATTCAACACCAATAATTTGGACTCCGCCTGCATGATCTCGTGTTAATTTCGTCGCCGAGATTAGCAGAAAGTGCTATGTTTTTGTTTCAATATGTTGCCGGTGCTTCCTTGAAACTGAAAGTCGTTGCTGACCAAGCCTAAACAGCACAACAAGCCAAATAAATCCGCTGAGTTGTAAAAGGGGCTGCATTTGCGGTTTGTCGTACATGTTCACCATGTACCACTTTTGTTCCTTTATGGATCAAGAGGGGACGTGGCTTTGAAAATCAACTTCCTGATTTCTTCATGGATTTTGGTGAAAATTGGCACAAATGTTTAGAACGTCTCCCTGATACTTCCATGAAAGTTTCAGAGTGATACCTTGAGAACATTTTATTGAGCAGAATTTTTCTCTCGAACTTTCTGGAGGGCCTGGGGAGCTTAAAAAACATGATGGAAGGCTTGTTGAGTATTGACTGCATAGCTCAATGCGTGCTGAAAGTCATGACAGTCTTACTTTTTTTTTTCGCAACACAAATTTTTTTGGTAGTCATTGTTCAAGTTACCTTCGCACCAAGCACACTTTCGGATTGAACGAATAGCCACACCATAAATTTATAAAAAGTCAAGATAAAAATGCGAGACTGTCGCGACCTGCACTGCAGTCCAAGGAACGTGACAAAAAGAAAACAATCAAAATAGGCTAAACAGTAACGAAGAAATCAGCTCCAGAAACTGAGCAGAAAGGAAAAAAGAACAGTTTTGAGAAAACGGCTCTCAAAGTTTCACCTTCTCTTCAGTTCTCTAAAATGCACCACAATTTGTCATCTTTGATGTGTTTTGTGATGTGGGGCTTCTTGGACATGTTGCTTCTGATCTGGTGCACCTTTCGTTCCGCCTTTTTCATTTTTGTATGGCATTCTTTACTACTGCTCTACAAAGAGCATGGTGCCTGGGTTTCAAACCAAGTGAGGTGTAAAACTCTTACGTGGGCATGAATTCTACCTGCAGACTGCCTCATTGATAGCAGTTTCTAGTGCAGTCAGTGAGGCATTGTTTTCTTTTGGTAGAATCGACCATGTTACTGAATGAAGGCTCTCAGCAGCCTTCTGAATCATCTTCCATTGACAATGGCTATGGAGGTTAGGAGAGCCACTGATAGATAGGCAGCAATGCAGCTGCTAGGTGCTTTCCAGCCTGTACTTTTGTATCATGCCTCACTTCTGCAGCCAGGTGTCTGTGCCAGCCTAAGTGGCATAGTGAACAGAACTCATGATGAGGTTCTCTTTATGAAGGGGTGGTATGATAGGTATTGTTACAAGATATTGTGGCAATACGATAATAGAGTCGGCGCGCGATGTGGTAAGTCGCGAGTTCGAGGTGTCGATGCACGAAATGCCTGGTCGCAGGTACGAGGAATACATGCTCAATGAGTTCAGTCGCGTAGTCTGAGGTGCCGACGCGCGAAATGCCTAGGCGCTGGCCGAGGAGTCAACGCTTGAGGTGCCAACGCATGAAGTGCCTAGCCGCGGGTCCGTGGAGTCGATGCTCGATGTGCCTAGTCGCACAGTCGGAGGCGCCGATGCACGAAATGCTTGGGCAAGGGTCCGAGAAGTCAGCACGCGATTTGCTTGATCACAGAGTCGGAGATGTCTACGCGCAAAAGGCTTAGCCGTGTGTCCGAGGATTCCGTGCCCGAAGCTTGGTCGCGAAGTCCGCGTCGCCGATGCTCGGAATGCTTAGCCGCGGGTCTGAGACGTCCACAAAAAGCGGGATCGGTCACGCTACTGTGATGTCCGCGTAGCGCCCGTTTTGACACTTGTCGAGATTACGGAAACTATCCAGAGCTCGCAAGGAGACCGCATCGAGCAGAGCAGACGACGCCATCATGGAGCGAGCACCAGACTGGCAAACCGCGCTGGAGTCACGTGGCGGGTGCGCGCGGCTAATCAGAGAGACTCCGGAACGACCTTCAATTATTTGCTTTTTGTGCGCTTGTTTCTGTATGGAGGAGATAGCTGAAGCGGCAAATTTGAAGACAAAGAAATGCGGTTTCCGACGAGACCAAGATGGCGGCGCGCGTTTGCGCCGTTTCGGAGATATCGTGGCTTGAAAAACACCGCTCTTTCGCGATTCCCGCGAGATTTTTCGCCACCTTGGCTGATACAACAAATTTTTTAGAGCACTTCTACCTGCTTTTCAGTGTTGATATTTGTGAATCAGGTAGAAAAAGAGTTATAGCAACATGGTCTAAGGTAACTTTGTTGTCTACTAATTGACAAGCAGCTTCAAATGGCACCAACTACACCCTCAATGTCAGCATCAATAAGCCAAATGATAAAAAGAGGGTAGTGCCAGGCAACAACTGTTCCAAAGAAACCCGTGATCACTAAGTTGTCAGAGTGCAGTTGACTTGTGTTCAAGTCGAGTTCGTGTTGGGTTCAAGATTTAGTGCGCTGGATTGAGCTTACTTTCGTCTATCTGGTAGCAACAGCATGACAATGTTAAAAATACAGACTGAACAAGTCGCATGCATGAGATATGCGTGCAGCAACGTGTTGAACAGCTTATCTGGCCATTTATGGTATAAAGACACTTGTTTGCCTGCAGATACATTATCGGGCTCATCCGTACTTATTTTTAGGCGGTCCCTGCAAAGCCAGTCGATGATTGTGTACAGTGACTGCCGAACTTATGGATAAGCAATGACTAAAGTGTGACGCTGAAACACAAATTCATTTGGCACAAAACAGTTTAAGCAAATGAGCAGTATTCACTAAGTTGTGCTTTGCTTCTTACAATATGACGCCATTGCTAACGAGATGGTGGCCCATGCTTAGACTAGAAATTTTGCGAGTTCGTCCTGCCATGCATGCGAAAACATGCTCTGCAACTCTGTTGTCACTACCTTAGCATGTAAAACAACTTATCTCTTGAATGAACTCATGTAATGATAAAGCCTAAAAGCAGCACATTGTTGTTGCCACCATATGTAAAAACTTCTTTTGCTACCATCTTGGGATGACAATCGCTATGACGCTTATGCTGATGGTGGCTCTTGCTAACAACGCAAATGCAGTTTTAATTTAACAGCGAAGCTGTATATGGCTACCCCAGAAAATTTTCTGCGTCTATGCGTGTACACCATCGCGTTGACAAAGAAAAATTTAGTCTCCAGAGCTAGTGTAATTTTGAGTTTCCGCCGTAACAGATAATGTTTTCTCGTATGTTCAAATTACAATCCGATGCGATCATGTATGCAGGTTGTGTGTAAGTCGTACTTTACAAATTTTGTGATGCACTTTACTTTGAGAAATTGAATTAGTTCAATAACGCACTTGCACCAGGCCCTCCGGAGGGTCTACTAGAAATAGGATATATGCCGCACTCCGGCACACCTTCGCGCGCACTTGATGAACGTGTGCACACGATGTATCTGTCATTCATAAGTGGGCGCTCTGTCCGTTGCACCGGTCGCGCAGAGTGTGCTGCGACCGTTATGGACATCAGGGCAAGACTTGAAAAAATGACACTGACGTTCACTTCGTGAAAGTGGATTACACGCAAGCGTATGGACGCCGCGAACGTGCACTGCGGCGTCAAAGCACCAACGGAAAGGGCGTGAACAAGGTCGCGGACGCTACATTGATCTCTACGGCGCGATGCCTTGTGGTGGTGGCGCTTGTGTAACGTCGGCAACAGCTTCGCTGTATATCCACTTTCACAGGGTGGAATGGAGGCGGACATTTTTTTGTCCAATTGTAACATACAGAAAATTTTTGGACCAATTTTCTTACAAAGGAATTACACAGATCCAATGCACATGTTGAAATACATGTGAATCGATGCTCTCATGAGGTGGCTAATTTAATGCAAAGTAAATGGGATGTGCGCAAGTTTTTGTTTATGCACTGCACAGGTTGCCACTTTATTGTCATGCAGCGTTTATAGACTGCACTGTTCGCAAGCTATGACAAAATGCAAACAGCAACACATGCAAATGCACACTCCGAGACGTCAACACGGTGATGTGATGAGAAGTGTACACAGTGAGAAGTACGACAAGGAAGTCAGTGGTGTGACTATTATATTTGCCCATTTCATTCTGGCGTCTGCGGCCTGATGAAAAGTGCGAACCAACACAACTGGTTATTTGGCAAGACAGCAGTAGCTGCAGCTACACCTAGCAAAGGCCAGGAGGTTCTCTTTGACAAAATTGCTTCAAGAAGTGGCGTAACAACCCACTCCCCTCTGTAATGCCAATTGGCCCTGAGGGTAAAATTTTAAGAAAAGGTGCCCATTAGGACTGGGTAAATATAGTAATAATTCTCTGTGAGGTGCTTTTATCACTTGGAAATATATTGAAGGTAGGCAGAAAATCGGTGTTATTGAGGGGAAGTTGCGTGTCTTCAATGCATTCACTGTTCCTAAGCGCCACGAAGAGAGATGCTGCAGCCATCAATGTCATATATGGGGTCACCCTAGAGGTCAGGCGCATGGATGCTGACCAATCAAGTTTGAGTTATCTGGCAAAGACAAATTTACAGATCAAAATAACAGAAGATTTGGCCTATATAAATGTGTGAGCAAAAAACAGGAACTACAGTCAGGATCGAATTAACGGAAGTCTACTGTATTAAGAATCCTGAATACAGAAAAGGAGTAAACATAGATGCAAAGGGTCAAGTATTGTCTGTGGCACTCACTTGGAACAGGCTTTGCACACAATTTCTATTCAACCTTAGCAGTGGCTAATTTGGCTTCTAGACAATTTACTAGCCCAAATCCAAGGGCCCCATTCTGCACATGGAAGAAGGATTGAGGAGTTATACTAGAAATGTGTCAGATGGATCAAGCGGCTTTTACAATTAAGGCATGCTATAAGCAGTGTGTCTTTGACGCGCTTCAAACGAGCAAACAAAAGTGCAAACTAGAGCCTGTCAACAAGACCACGCCCTATGATGCGCAATGTCTACAGGTTTTTTCAGATGTTTACAAGCTCTCCTGCATTAATTCTGCCGTGGAACATGTGAAGGCTGTTTAAATTACAACCATGAAATCTGCTCTTCCGATCGTGCAGAGTTGCAAAGAAGGTCCTCACTCGTAAGCAAAGCAAATTATATGTCAGCAGTTGAGTGTACGTACACAAGATATTTTTTTTAAGTCGCACTGCCAACAACTGCACTAAACAATATGTGAGAGGACATTATTCGAGACTTCATTTTAATTCGACATCCTCCTCGAGCGAGCTCCGTGCCATGCTAATACGATAAATGCCAAACTGCAACACTAAGGGCACAAACACAGTACAGCGGCAGCACATTGGAACATATTCCATAGAGAAATGCAAGAAAAGCACCAAAACAACGAATGGAGAACTGACGGCATCAGCTATACGACTGTGGCTACTTCACTGACTTCCACAATAATGACGACGACTATGGCGGTGTACTTTAGGTTTTGATTTTGAGGCAGCTTCAACGGACGCAGACTTTCGTTCTTATGTATCATCTGGAGCAGGCTTGATGCAGTTTCCCGCTAGAACGCCGGTTTAGAGCAGGATGGCACAAAGGACCACTCTTGGCACAATCTGGCGCAATTGCCGAAGTATCGCAGCATATATATTGGCCAAAATAAGTATGAGGCGTTTGCGAGGAACTTCAGTTTCAATGATGCCTGCAGTGGCTAGCTTTCAAAAAGACAGCACAGATGGCAATGACAGCTAAAACTACAGCCAAACTGATGCAGGTAGTAATGCGGTGTACGGTTTCCACAGCAAGCAGGGCTGTGACTTAGATGTGCCAAATAAATTTGTCCTAACTCATGGTTCAGAAATTTGTTTTTTTTGTCTCAGGAGTCAGAGTTGGAACAGGAGCAACCTATGCTCACAGTTGACTTACTGTCATTACCTGATTGTAACATACTTCTGAACACATCCAGTTTTTACAGGTTTGAAGTTAGACCAAACCCAAACATGTCATCCTCCATGTGGTCCACTGCATTTGATATCTCGCATTTCCTGAACAACTCCGTGGCAATCTCCTATGTGATGGCAGCCTTTGCCTTGACTAACCACTTTGCTAGCTTGTACTACCCATGGAAGTCTCCCGAAGGACAAAAACAAATGAGGCAGATTTTGTGCTGCTAGCTTAGCACGTGAAATACCTCATCTTTTGAATGAGTGTGATGTGTCACTGCCGGCAAACTGCCCGTGGAAACTTTTCTGTTGCCACCTTGTGATGATGATGGTGCTAAAGCTTGCTCTCAATGTAGGCTACTGCAAAAGCCGTGAATGTTGTTTTGGTTTTGTATACGATTGTTATGCGCAGGCAGCTTTCAGACACATTTTCATAGAAAAAATGCTTGCATTAAAAGTGGATTATATGGTATACAGTAGACACCTGTTGATATATTTTCGGGGACACCACAGAAAAAAAAAACAAAAAAACATACGATCGGGGAAAACATAACATCTTATAATGCTTGTGGCGGCAGTCCTGATGAGGCACCAAGCTACTAACACAAAACTTTATTCGAAGTTGAATAGGAACCAACAAACTATTGAAAATCCGCTCATTAAAGACCATTATTGCTGCCTGGCAGTTTGGTTGATCCTTAAACCCTTTTCCTGAGAAGTCACAGCCACAAATCACACTAATTTACATCTGGCGCAGTTTTTGGACGTAACTGGGAAGAGAACCATAATGAACGGGAAGCTGATACACATGACCCTATGGAAACTAAACAGGACCGGCGCTTCAGAGCATAAGACCCAGGCAAAGGTAACCAACAGGAAAGTAAAAATGAGGTTCCGCTGCATCTGGCAATGTATGGTAAAGTACCACACCACACGGCGGCGACAGGTGAGGCAGGTTGTGGCCCCAGCCCTCGGGACAGACCTGTTCTGATGGCTTCTGCCTCGTTGACCTTCCACTGCTCTGCCACATCGTTTGCCAAGGGGTCGTCGGGGTTCGGGGCACTGAGCAGAGCTTGGATAGACAGCAGCACCGTGCGAATCTGCAGCGCTGGGCTCCACTTGTCTGAAATACAACAGTATGCACGTGTTGAGAATTTTGCCACCATTATGAACTGCAGTCACCACCGATACTTGGTCACCAATAATTTGGACATGCTTGATTATTCGGACAGTTCCGCAATACCGCCACTGGCCACAAAGACTTAATGTATAAGGGCGAGCAAAATTTCGGACACCTTACAGTGCACCGTGCCCCAATTCAGACTCCGACTGCACGAATGTGCACTAATTTTGCCACACAGTCAAGCAGGAATATCGATTTTTGTTTTCGTAAGTCGCTGACGTGGTCGTCGGCCATGCCGCTGGCGCCACCTCGAAAACGAAACTAGCGAAGCCTAGTCGATCTAGTAGTCGCCAATCAAGGTTCAGTGCATGCACTGACTACTTTCGTTTATCTGCGGCGACAGCATGACAATGGTCGAGATAGGGGCTGCGATTTTGCAGCAATGCCTTCCACTCGGTTCTGTGCCAATCTTATCATCCACCGTATATGGATGGCCGACCCCGTTGATAATACATGCAGAGCATTGCCCTGACCACTGACAAAGCATGAAAGGGGGTAGCATAAAAGGCATTGCTAGAAAATCAAGGCTTTGGACTGTCTAGGCCAAAGGCTTATGCATAAGGGCTCCTTATACACATAGTATTATAAATGTACAAAGGCCTTGTGGATATGTGCGTGCAAGCAACATGTTGAAAAACTTGGGCCGTGTTCTTGGACGAACACTTTCGAAGATACTTTGATTTTCCCGATATTTCACGTGACTAGCACCAAAGGAGTCCACGGGCGGTGGCATTTCCACACTGTGATAAGATAGTGTGCTTGGCACTCTGCCAAGAATACCACTGCTCTTGGACGCCAATGCTTCCTGTGCTTGTCACGCGAAATTTAAGGTATCCCTGAAAGTGACAATCCGAGGGGCCCCACACCTTTTCAGTTGGATCTAAAACGCCATAAAAAGCAAAACAATGAAGTTTAATATCTGGCAGAACACAGAAAAATTTATTTACACATGCACCCTGATAAGTTTTCAAGAACGCTACATAAATGGGCAATAACATTCGATGCTTTATCAAGTTAGTGTGGTCTATAATTTTCCGTGTTATTTTTAAATGCCTCCTGGTTTGTGCGAGCCTCCGACAGCTTCTTCTGTCCCTCCTGCAAGATGGCTTGACCCCTCTCAATTTTAGGAAAGCATTTTGACTTCATTTACTTTGCCAAGAGTAGTTGCGCATTAATCAGCATCTGCTTGGATGAATTAATTTCCTTTTGCCGATTGTCTTTTTCTGCTAAAGCGCCTAGTTTACAGGACTATCGTGCTACTTTCCTTGCACGTGAAAGTACTGAAGCCTCCTTTTCCAGTCGTTAAAGCTGTGGTTTGCACGAACTCTACACTGCTTTAACAAGTAAGGCGAATCGCTAAAAAAAAAGTCAAATTATTGGGTTAACGTGCCAAAAATACCATTTAATTATGACACATGCCGTAGTGGGGGACTCCGGATTAATTTTGACCACCTGCGGTTTTTTAACGTGCACCTAAAGCTAAGTACATGCGCGTTTTCTGCATTTTGCCCCCATCAAAACGCGGCCGCCGTGGCCGGGATTCGATCCCGCGATCGCATGCTCAGCAGCCCAACACCGTAAAGGCAAATCGCTCTTTGACCTCGCCCAAACATTTCTGAATGCGATATTATCATGCGGTGTACATTTTAGCGGACACCGCTGACACATTCTCGCATCATGCACCTATTTTCTTCAAAGCCCCTCTCTACGCTCCCATTTCCATGTGACAGGCTTGGAATAGTTTTCACT
This sequence comes from Dermacentor silvarum, assembly GCF_013339745.2. Classification (NCBI taxonomy): domain Eukaryota; kingdom Metazoa; phylum Arthropoda; class Arachnida; order Ixodida; family Ixodidae; genus Dermacentor; species Dermacentor silvarum. Next base: position 61,756,009 of record NC_051163.1, on the reverse strand, counting down.
AACGCACACAGCTAGGGGTACTTCCCCGTCCCACCAGCCAACCTTAGCTGGAAAATGTTCTGCCAGAAGTCATCCAGATGTGCCGCATGCGCAGCGTCCACACTAAGTCATGACGAGGCTGAATTTGCCCATCAGGGAAGACACTTTATGAGTTGGAATGACTACGTGCACTTTTTTTGCCAAGTTCTTTGGAGCCGCTTGGGCATACACACCTACGGTCTATGAGTACAGTGTTGTCCAGCGAAAGTCTAGAAAGCAGGTGCTGAGCAGCAGATACATAATAGCTTGTAGCACCAAGCCAGAATATTTTTCTCAAACAAACGAACAAAACGACAGCCCACTTTGCTTGCTTGTCGCTTTTCTGACACAGGCCCAGCAACCATAACAGATTCCAATTCGTAACCGGACGCACTGACGTGCCACCCCACACACACGAACGCAAAGTGCAAGTTGCAGTTTTGTTTTCACAAATCCTACCACCAGACCTATAGAGAACACTCCGGGAGCCCTTATGGTGCAAACACGGTGCAATTTTCCCCAAAATCGGGCTTTTGTAGCAGCAAGTACCAGATTTTGCACTTTTGTAGCAGTTTTGGTACAATGTAGCAACAGTTCCACCACTGCATAAGAGTTCTCCTTCTCTGTGGTTACGCCTCCCCCCTCATAATTCTACCTTCCACGCGGATCAACAAACATTCCCTGCGACCTCGTGATATCGGTACACCGATGTCTCAGTGTGCATCCGCCTAAATAGGCTTTTTTTTTGCATTTTGCATAGCCTGTGAACGGTGTAGTGCATAAACATATACAGTTGAACCCCCATATCACGAACACTGATAAAATGAATTATTTGATATAACAAGGTAAATCTAAAATGTCTTCCACTGATCTCGGCGTGTACATATGCTTATAAGAATAGCGGCGGTAAGGTAGGTATCCTTGTGTCCAATGCTTCTTCGTTTAACGAGGTTTTGACCGTGCAGTGCATGAGATAATTGTTGTGATCTACGTGGTGCGTAAACAAATACTGCATGAGATAACATGTTGCATAGGATGAAAATGAAGGCTGTGGAAAATTGTATGCATCGCAATTAGTTGCGTAGTATTTAATTACTGTCTAACAAAACTCCACTTTACACAGATTCCATTGTGGGTTTGCATAATTTTGTTGCGATACACTTGGCAATACACCTGTAATGACCTTATGGTGACCTTGTGCTGGTAATCCCCTTACAATCTTTTCCAAACTAGTCTCGGACAGAGGGGGATTGGCAGTGTCAATCGATCCTTCCCCCTGTGCCTGCTGATGAAACCCGTACCTTTGGCTGGACTGCACGGAGTTGATGAGAGTTCAGACCCACAGCCACGCGTATAGTTTGCACTTCGCATGAAACGCCAAAAGAAGCAATGCTATAGTCACTTAAATGCAGCGTGTGTGCTGGCATTGCACAGCTTGCCAAGACAGACAAAGGTTTTGAGAACTTTCTGGATGCAAACTGAAACGTCAAAGGAAGCTGTTCCCACCTTTGATGATGAATAGCATTTAGTGGCAAAAGGGCCAAAGAGCGCCAAGAAATGGTATAGAGTGATCGATAGATGAATAGCGTTAAGTAGTTGTATCGTGGCTGTATAGAGGCCTAAAACTGGTCACTGTATAGATGCATAACACATGTACCTGCAATAACACTATGACAATGACTACAGTGAGGTGCGCTATCTATATAAATGACAAATTTAAAACACTCGTTTATTGATAATTTCCAAACAGCACTACTGCCTCCCCAGGACCCTTGTGCGAAAGGGCCTGGAGGCGTGTGCTGCAGCAGATACTAATACCGCAGCATAGGCCTCCACTGAGAGGTCATGCTACGGATCGCTCTGGTGTATAACATTAAGTAAACGAACGTCATTTAAAAGCCTAACACTGATTTCCTGTGAAAGAGCGGGTCTTTGCCGAGAGAACAATGCCAGGTGTAATGGGATACGTCGTCTGTATGCTAAAGGAAAATGCTTTTTTTTTCCCTTGCTCTTCTACTTCCCGACATTCAAGCAAGACGTGGAGCACAGCTAGTGTCTTGCCACATTTCCCACAGACAGGAGGATCACTGTTAAGAGATAAAGTGTGTGCCATCCATGTGGCCTATTTGAAATCGACAGAAAGTGACCTCTGTTCGCCGTGTTTTTGCTGCAGGCGGCCAACTTCCTAAATGTGGCCTTTATTAAATGAAGCTTCTTTGAGTGCTTTGTGTCTGACAAACGTTGCCAAGTTCCCACCTTTAAGGATGTCCAGACATATGCGACCTAGCTTGTCTATGTTGGGGTGGTAGATCTTCGTCATGAAGCGCACTTTGGGAGCAAGCATCGGGTACTCTTCGGGAAGAAACAGCTCCAATTTAAACACCCCTCCTTCAAACGGTGACTGCAAGCAAACAGAAAATTTGAATTAGCAGGGAACTAAAGTGGCAAGCGCTGGAAGCCACAGACAAGACAGAAGGGTAAAGCAAGAGAGGGCCATATCTTGATCAATTTTTACATGAATTAAGGATTATTTCGATTCCTGGTGCCTACATGTCAGTGGCTTGTGGCCTGAAAGTAACCTTGTAACCTCTGTAGTAGCTTCACATACCTGTGCAGAGGTTGTCTAAACGTTTCAAACCATGAAGTGCTTAATATAGTGGCAAAAAATTTCAGTGATAGCTCGTTTCGTTTCAGCCAACGTCAATACCACAAATTTTAGGTCTACACTGAATACAGCAACCAGCAATGTTCTAGCAAATGGGATCCAATAAATGCACCTATCATTGCACAGGTAATGGGATCTAAAGTAACTTTAAATTTTAAGCCACCTAGAAATATCTGAAAAATTTAGTACACTTTGTATTTTCCAGTGGAACAGAAAGGGTTAATGGAAGTGAAAATACATGTCCACCTTGTAAGCAATGTGAGTGTATTACAGTGAACTTGAAAAGCATGCAGACTCTACCACACCAACATACATCGCATACAGCCAGTTTGGTTAAAACAATGCTCACACGCTACGAATTGTACATAGCCACCATCGTCAACAGCAGAAGCTGCTTCCGAAGCTGGCTTCTAGTTATGCGAGGTTACCATATAAACATGATAACCACTGCGGTAAAATACCCACTCCCATAAAAGACACTGCCTTATCACCAAAAACCTTTTTGCACAGTACATCACAGAACACACTGTGTGGCTTTCCATGAAACCCTATGTAACATTTTTGGATATAGCAGTATGCAAAGTTGCACACTGTGCGACCTTTACAGGTCTGGAAACAGCAAGAGTAGAACCAAAGGTTTGATGGGAGAACCATCTTGCTAGGTAAATTCATAGTACAGCAACTATAAATCTTGTCACTGACGAACACAATGCCGAATTTGACGTTTTGGTGCCCGCACGAGAACCTTGTTCACAACGCAGCAAAGGAAAACGGTCACAGCTGAAACAACTTGTCAACTCTTGTATATGTGACTTCGCATAGATGGGATCAAGATTGCCATCCATTCTGTTATGCATTTTGTCAGTAGTTTGATGAGTGATAACCTTAACCCTTAACAGAATGGATGGCAATCTTCACCCCATCTATGCGAAGTCACTTCGTCACATGTGCAAGAGTACACAAGCAGTTTCAGCTGTAACGATGTTCCTTTACTGCTTAGTGAACGATGTTTTTGTATGGAGACCGAAACGTGAAACTCGTGTTTGACTATGTCTGTACTAAATAAACTGCAAGAGGGCATTATGACTAGTATAGCTTCATACTTTGCATTTATAATTTCCGGCCACTTTAGTGTCGCATGAATTGACATACAAGCACATTATTACGTCTGAAGCGCCTGTAAAGAGTAATATTACGGGTAAAATTTTGGCAAAAAATTTCGACACGGCACGGGCAGGTCATAGGTTGCATAATGCTATAAGCCAGGTTATCTCTCAGCATAGCATTCTGCCGATCCTTTATTATCCAGAGTATGCAACGGTACGATGACCGCTGAGGCTAAAGTCACCGAACGTTCCAGAAAAAAAAAATAATAATAAGGAAAGTTCCTCCCATTGCGAGACGCAACCAGTAGAAGGCCTAGAATAACTTCGGTGCAGTTTACGAGCTTCTGTTTACAGCCCGACTATGGTTTGCTGCAGACAGTGGCATCGCCCACTCTTTTTTTTTTTTTTTTCGTTGAAGAGGGGGAACGTCCGACGCTCGGAGGTCAAGGTTTCGTAAAGATGACCGGCGCACTTACCCCTTCAGGACCGGCTACGACGACGTGAAAGTACCTGGCGTTCTGTTCATCTGGAATTGCACTAATACCCGGTACTGGTTCGGCCATGAGGCGCTGCGTTTCCTGCAAACGAGGTAGCGAACGGAGCTTGGTCAGAGAGCAAACCGCCACCGGATCGCGATCTCGACCACGAGCACCCAAAACAAAACTGTCGCACCCGAAGTGCACACAAGACGCAACACGCAACGTTTAGGCAAGCTGGGTTTGTCCGTTCGCGGGGCCACGGAGAGTGGCGCGATCACAATCGTTCTTTCCGTGCATGCCTGCCGGGGAACTTGCTCGAATCGCAAGTAATTGCACTCCGCCCATGACGGCTTAAACCGGACTTGCTTTCGGCTTCCCCAGCAACGGTCGTTGCGCGTCTAGCGGACGCCAGAACGGTGCTCGACATCGTTTGAAGCGACTGACGCTCGCACGCTTTTCCGGCACCGCTGCTCGCGAGCGGGCGTTTAGCGGCCCGAGTTCCCAAAAGCCGGCTATCCAAAGTAAGGCCTAATGTCAACGTCATACTGGCAAGGCTCCATGGCCCACAGCACCGGCGTTGGCGAGGCAACGTTCAGTGAGCGCGCGAGGTGTCCTCGCTCGCCGATGGACTTGCGCCTATTTACCTTGATGATTCTCCTCGGTAATCCAGACATTGTGCTGAAATTACTACAATTATTTTACCCAAGGAGGGAACAAAGAAAGCACAGCGCCTAGCACTCTCATACGGCGAACATCACCGCTCGCTGACGCCCATGAGCCGCAGCTCCGTACGTCGGCTCTTTTTTTTTCTTCCTTATAAGTGCTTCTTTCTTGTTTTCCGTCACATAAGCTGTAAATTTTATGAAACGTAATAATAATAATTTATTATTTTTTCTGATATTTAAAGATTCCAAATCGAAACCGAAGGTATTAGAAGTGGGCGGTTCCGCTCGTGCGTTTTGTCGCACTATGGCCGCGGTAGAACTCGTGCTCGCATTCCAGCGCAGTCGTTGTACAGAAATTGGGTGGTTGTGGCACCAATGGTCGTACGGTGGGTTCTGGACATGTCCGTTGTGCGGAGAAAAAATGCAACGATATGTGATGCTCAGAACAAAGCGCACTGAAGTAGCGAGAGCGACGTAGAGTGTATTTACGGAGTAAAGTAATAAAAAATTACAATAAAATGGAAACGGGACGTCAATTCAACGCACTACAAGCTGCACACACAATCGTCCTGTGTCTGCGTTGCATTTTTCTTGTGTCTGGTTAACAGTCGAAGCGCTTTCTTTCAAACTCGTGAAATATGTATATCACAAGTCTTCCTTACGTTAGATTATCTGTTTAATTATAATTTCGAAACAGTGTCTTCTAGATAGAACTACAATCAAATATGGCGTTAAAGGATGTAACCAAATCGAAACTTCGTCTCACGGTGGAAGAAGCAAATTAAAGCAAAAGATTTCGACAACGTTTTCATGTTTTACACGATAGATGGCGCCACCAAACCAAAAGGGACGCGCGGTATGTAGGGGAAGAAACTGGCGCGCGATTTTGTCAAAATTTGTCCGTTTTTTACTTCGGTCAAGAGTTAAAACTTCGGGTCGGCCCAGTCGACCATCTTCAATTATGGTTCCGAGCATTATTCGCACTTCGAAGGGACGGCCTAGCCGATGAGAGCGCCGATACAGCACTGAATAGCCTAAGGAGAACGTCGTGTTGCTGGGGGTAAGTTTTTTTTTTTTTTTTTTTTTTTAATTCTTCTTAAACTCAGAACGGCAGTAACATCGGAAACGTGGAGATACCTCATGTTCCTCTCCTTATTACGCATGCTTCCGCACACAGAATGTCGGATAAGTCACTCCTGCACTGTATGTCTCCTTTCCCATCGTGAGCGGTCCACCAAGGACCCTGAATGGCGAAGAAGAACCACGGAATGTTCTCTTCGTTCAAACGCAGTAACCTCGCAAGGATGGCGTAGCAGAGTGGGGATGGGGAGGGAGGTTCATCACTGAGCACGTGCCCGTCCCCCCTTCCGAAACCTCACACTTAATATGCATTCTGCCCAGCCGCCCCCGCCCTCCCTTTTCCTCGTCCCCGGTCATGTGCTTACCCCCTAGCAAGACATTCAAGGGGCACTTGTTATCCCTACGTGAACGAATGCGAAAGCATTGCGGCCACGTCAGCAGCAGCGCGACGACGTGCGGTGGCGCCACTGGCGGAGTCACGTGACTTGTGCGGAGACGTCAGCGGAAGCGCGTGACGTCACGCGACCACCAGTGTTCCTCACAAGGTCCGCACAACGCAAGGTCGTCGGTTCGACTCCCACCAAAGTTCGTGGGTTCGAAATGATTAACTCCACCTTAATTAACTTCGCCTTAAATAACACCAGAGGCCATGGGATCGACTCTCACCAAAGGTCGCGGGTTAGAGCGCCTTATCAACCCTACCTCAATTAACTGTTCCTTAATTAACCCCAAATGTCGTGGGTTCGACTCCCACCAAAGGTGGAGGTTTAGTACACTTTTCGGACCATGGTGTGGTCTCCCCCCATCGCCCCTCTACCCCGAAAAAAAAATCAAAGCGACTGATGGAGACCACGAGCGCGGAATGCGGCGTGGGGCAAAAAATATAATTTCTCCTACATTTCCGCGGCTGCTGCTGGCTTATGTCATGCCGAGTACGTGGGTTATACCAACACCACCTAGATGGCACAAGGCCTGTTCACTCCGATCCATGACGTCGTGGCACCTGGCCCGACTGCCAGAGAATCTAATGGCAGTGCTCCCGAGTAAGCCACGGTGATTTTGACGTCACCGCTTTCGTCACGCCAGCCTTGGCAATGGAAATTTCGGGCCAGGTATAGCATGACGTCACGGATCGGAGTGAACAGGCCTTGCGCTATCTAGGTGGCGTTGGTTGTACTGAAAGTAATGTCGTCGTCCCGTCGTCTTGCCGCTGTCGTTCTTGCTGGCTACAGGCTACAGCCTCGGATGATTCGCTGGCACCGGATATATAGTGCGAATCGAGGCGACTCGTGCCGAATGCGTAAGTCATAGTGAAAGTAATGTCGTCATCACGCCGTCGTACCCATTGTAGTCATGTGACGTAATAGTTCAGCGGAAATCCGCGTTAATTACTCATCTCCACCTAGCGGATTTCCGCTGAACTATTACGTCATATACTTGCCTTTGCTTCGAGTTGTCGACAAATTCGACTTCGCCCTGCCATCGGCTAGCTGCCTGGTTAGCACAGATGGTAGAGCGGCTGCCCCGGAAAGGCGGTGGTCCCGGGTTCGAGTCCCGGACCAGGACGAATTTTTCTTCAACTGCGAGGCTTTCTTTCGAGGAACCCGGTTGGTTTTCCATTGTAGCAAATTGCTACATTTGGGTGGATGTCTCAGTTTCCCTTTAATCCATTGTAGTCATTCGTCGTTGTCATTAGTCAGCTCCGCGATTCCCTTCGTAACACAACTGAAAGCAACGAATTTAGGTTGAGCGAGGCATTTCCCTATGAAAAATCTGTCCGTGGTCCCTACTTGCGAATGATCGCCAAGTATAGAACAGTGTTCTTCATAAACACAAATGAAAGCTTCGCTTATACCGATTCCCACAGGGCGTGGCATCCACGTCTTTCTTCTTCTTTTCTTTGTCGTGTAGTTGTTAATTCAAGACCTTTTCGACAAATGCTCTGTGGGCGTCGACAGAAATTCCCTCTGTACACCCGTGGCCCCACCTTGAAATCACTGCGGAAGATGCACGCAGCGTGCGCCTTTGTAAGTACCCGCACGCAACAGGTGGTGATCAGATACAGCCCGAATACGGCATACGGAATACTCGGCAGCAGCAACCGAAGTAACCTGTTTCAAATGTGACAGCAGCACAGCAGACTTGAAACGTCTGTTTTGACTTTACAGTTTCCAAAACCAGTCAGAAACAAATATACAAGGGACAGTAGAGAACACTGCATGGTCAGTGACAGAAAGGCGCATATAACTCCATCCTATTAATACCCCCTTCCCCTTAAAACAACGACAACGAATCACACCACGAGCTATCCTTCTCTTCAGTAAATACTTACTCAATTCAATTTCTTCACTGTCCTCTGATCGTCCGTCGCTCCTTTTTCGTCGGGTCGGTATCATATACGCGTGAACTTACGGTACAAACGGAAAGACATGCCGCGGCCGGTCGAGAAAGACTTCGCTCCTCCGGGACGAAATAATTACCGCCTGTCTGGTTGAAAGCCCGCGCTTCTGGGAATTATCGGCTGCCGGAAACGCGGCAACGCCCCAAACATATTGGACCCCTTTACTTCTCCCCCCGTGCTATCCTCGGACTCCCCACGCTAACCACCCCAGCGCAGGCTACGAAGCCAGCCGACAGATAGCCTACAGGGATGGCGCTTTTGAAAAAGTGTCGCAGATACGGACAACACTCGCGATAGCATGTGAATGTGTGCGTGCCGTGCGTTTCTCGGCACACAGCTGTCTATATATAGAGAATTTGCTGGTGTGTCGAGCCTTCAAGGCGTTGAGGCCGTCGCGTCTTCCCAGTAACACCATGTGCCCCGTGGCTTTTTAAGGCATTTCGGTAGATCTAAGAATTGATAAAGGAGTGGACGGCTCGGCTGACGAGTGAACGTCGACCGTTGTGTTGTGATAATATCACTCACTCCCAGCTTCTAGAGGTGCGGACAGCTGTGCATGTGTTGCGTTGCCTGCTTTCTCTTTTTGTAATTACAGTTTTGCTAAATAAAACATTGGTACTTTCACACTCGTATCTTGATTGAAATGCTATATATGCTTGCTTGGGGATCGAATAACACCCAGATTATGTTTGATACGTCATCCAGATTACATGGTCCAGCCTGGGGGTACGATAATGTCCCACTAATGGTCCGATGACAGTCAATTACTTAATTCCGTAACATGTATAGGTATCTTGCATGCTCGGTGGTTCGTGTGGCCAGGTTTCCAGGCTCGGATTCTGGGATTTATATAAGTGAACACTGTCCTAGTATATAGCTGTTGACTTAGGGCACGCGAGTCTTCGATTCGGGATTAGTTGAAACCGAAATTAAGGAACACTGAGTGATATCGTTCTTTCCCCGGAAAAAAAAAAAAAAAAGGTTAGCACTGCTGAAACGTAACTAGCGTTCGCTTTCTCTCCCGAGTGACAAAAGAATACAGCAGATGCGGACACACTCTCCAGGTGTCTTGACCTGAAACTAGCTGTGTCACATTTCTTATTCAGTGCTTAAATGTCGTCTGCTTGGAACATGTCCGTACGCGTACACATTCATTGCCCCCCCCCCCCCCCCCTCAAATTCTCATTGATGTGACTGGTTTAGTATTACTCCTTCATAATGAGAGTGATGATGTTTGCGATTACCCCTTTCTGTGTCATTATTCGTTTTCCTTGTATTATGGCGGAGGAAATCACTCTATTTACCACTGCATTTCACGCTGTGGTCCCACGTGTACCATACACATCTCTTTTTACTCCCAATGTGTAATAAATTTTTCAGAAGAGTGGCGATGCGTTCATGCGCATCGCCCTCGTGAAGCCATTCGGAGGGCAGAGCCCTCGTAACTGCTCCGAGCGCTTTGAACCCCCGTGCGAGAATACGTAGCTCCCGGTGCGCCCAGAAAACTGATAGCCAAACAAAGAACAAGCGTGATTCAACGCGTCTGAACGTCAAGCTAGGACTTGCTACGCTGAAAGTACGGAGCAAAAAGAAAAAAAGAAAAGATGTTTCTTTCTCCATGGTTCGGAAGATTGAAAGCTAAAAACGAAGCGTGAATCAACGCGCCTGATCAAGGCGAGCGAGCAGAGAGCCAGCCGAATTCAAAAATGGGAGAGACCGTCCGCTCGCCCTCCTCCTCAAAAAAGCCGCCTGCGCGCGGAGCGCTCCCATTGGCTAGTCGAGGGGCGCCGGCTCGCGCTGATTGGTCCCGGTGGCTCCCGGGCGCAGGGCCATCTTTTCGGAAACGGGCGAACTCGCAGTCGTGAACGTCGAGCGCACGTTGTTGCTTTGTAAGCTGTCCCCTGCTCGTTGCCACGAGAACCCCGACGAAGGTTACAGGAGCGCAACTGCATCACCCATTGCAGCCGGTGAGTTAACGACTACGACTTCATTGCTGCGAATGTGTTTAGGTGATGAGAACATTTTTGCGCTGTTAGCGACGTTGCCGGAGTTTGCGCTGGAGCCGCAGGAGAGGCGTCGTCTGCTTCCGCGCGCGCGCTCCGTCTGTTCCGGCGGCGCGGAGCAGACGACCAAACCGAGCCGGGCGGGAAATGCGACGGCTGAAGTCGCGATATCTGTGCTTGAAAGGCAAGACTCGCTTTGTATGCGCCATTTACAAGCATGCCAAAGGTTCTTCCGATAAATTCTTGGCACGCAATGCCGATACTTATGGATTAGTCGGTGGGCGAGCGTTTTGAGCCTCCGACGAGGGCAACGTGTTTCGTTACGCCCGTGCCCCAAAAGCCAGAGGCGTTTCGAAGAATTTTTCGACGTTAGCAGCAAGCGCAAATAAATTATTTTCTTCGATGTCTCGGTAAACTTAAGCAAACGTTTAGTTAGTTACAACCCCTCATAAACCGTACGCCTACCTGTCGTTTAATGGTGAATGCAAGCGTAATTTCATCAACAGGGTCCTCCAGACGACAAACAGACGGAAGTTCTCCCTGATGATTAATCAAGTGTTGACGCGTTATCGAAAAACGTCGTCCTAAACACACCCTTCCCGGAAAAGCAAATTTGGCAATGGTGGCTGGTAGAAGTATGATTTCAGTGCCAAAGAAAACATAAAATCAACTACCACCGCAAAAGTCGGCTTCTCTTGCAAGCAGCTTCTGCTTAGTCTATTTTGAATTCCTTTCCAGAGATAATCCTTTCAGAAATCATTCCTAAAAATGCGCTGGACAAATGTTTACCTGAATCGCACCAATAAGACAACTTCGCTTCTGTGGGTATGAACGTGTTTGAATGATTGTCAGTGCTCGTAGATGTCACATGTTTATGCATTAACGTGTGAGCAGGCTTGGTGAAGATTATCTGGTGCTTAGCTTCCGTTCATAACGACCTACTTGTAAGCTATTTAGAGCCTACAAGCACCTGCCACGCCCCTCCATACAATTCGCTTTTTGTGACATCAAGTTATTGTGCACAGCTTCGGACATCAATGTGGAAAATGTGACATAAAGCGGGTGGTACCCGCCCATACTGTTGGGTGAACAGACAGTTTTGTTTCAGGCTTATTTATTGCGACATTGTTTACTTTTGTTCGGCACTTAGCTTCGGCCCAAATGTGAAAGCACGTTGTTCATTCGTCCTATAAATTTGTCGAATTGAATCGCCTTTTTCGCACCAATTCCTGCCGACCAGTATTTCCTTCAAACACATCATTTCCCTTTTTAAGCTAAATCTGGCTCGGCGATATTTTGCCACAAACCACGGATCACGTGGTCTTAGTTGAACGCAGCATTGGCTAGAGGAATGTGAACACTACTTGGAAGTTCCAGAAGCGTAGGTGGAGTACTAAACACGCCGACGGAGAAGAGACGACGGTCAGTAACCAGATTAGAAAGGCTTTCATGGTACCTCATTTTTTCTTGGTTACCCCGAATCAACGACATCTTGGCAGGTGTCGTTTTCTAGCTGCAATGAGTTAGCTTGCAACTTTCACTGTCACCGCGCCAGGACAGTATTCCGAAAGGTCATCGTAGCATTGTCGTGTGTCCGAAGCTCGAAGTGGGCAGGTCTCCTTCGCCGAATACAAGTCTTCGAAAAAGGGGGGAGCCACTGGTCATTCTCCGCGCGGGCGAAATTTGCTACGCCCGCGAGAAGCCGAAAGCACAAATGCAGGAAGAATACAGGGGGCGCCATAGTCGGCTGTTCTCTCTCCTACTCCTAACCTTTTTTTTTTCCTTTCTTCTTCTCGTTTTTTTTTTTTTTTTTTCGTGAACTCGCGCGCAGCTCCACCCCGCTCCCTTTTGTACTTCCTCCCGCTCGCTGGTCAGCATTGACCTTCACAAAACGCGTGCAGATGTGAGCGACCGGCGAGGTAAATGAGAGGGGGACCGACCTTCACCGGCCGATCTGTTGTGTCCGTCTGCTGCGTTCGGAAATCGTCTGCCACAAAAACAGGTTGGCTTCGCGCCGTCTCGGCTTGGCTCGAGGCGCTGAACGTGGAGTGACGGAGCTGCCGCAGGGGAGGGGCTGGATGGTCCAGACGGTCTGGCGTCGAGACCTCTAGAATGACACGAGGTTTCTCAAGTCTTGCCAGTCTCCAAACACTGTACTCCGAGACAACTACGTTGAAGAGGATGGCTGTATTCTATGCGCATCCCCTTTAGAAACGGATTGTGGCTGGCGCCATTTATAGCTTGTTCTATTTACCATCGTATGCGGGGTCTGTTGTAGTGTATCTGTGGTTCGTCGTAGAACATAAGCCGTGCAACATTTAGGAAAAGCAGGGAGGTCAAACCAGACGAGCGTCCGGTTTGCTACCCTACACTGGGGGTAAGGGAAAGGGGATTAGAAAGAAGGAGAGAGCGAACACTGCTCTGTGTGCACCGTGACACCGTAGTCCCATAGCTGGTGACGTGCGTTGAAGACATCTGGGATGACCCAAGGGCCAGTATATGAGGCTGCGGGTGAGCCATGAAGCTTACTCGAGATTTGCAAGCACCGGATTTAAGAGCATCCGGCACTTGTACTACACTTCGCGCTGACGGTGTATGCAGTCACGCTCAGAAACTTATGCGGAGTGATCTGGTGGACGTACTATAGTACCAAGTCATGAAAAAAAAAAAAGCGAAAACAATGAAGAGAGAGAATAAGCTGTTGCACGGTATAAGTAATGGGACCTCCCTAACGGTAGCCCGCGGTATAAACACTTAATAGGCGGAAAGTATGCGGCGTCAATTTTCGGGCTACCGCCCGGCACTCGCATATTAGCGGCAATTACCACAGCGCGGCCTTGAAATGGACGAGTCACGCGACGGGAGTGTGAACGCTCCCCTGTCCGCGGTCACAAGCGGCCTTTGAGGAGCTCGGAAGAGCAAAGCATGTCCGGATAACGTCGTCTTTGGCCGCAATAAACACAGCCGTCCCTCAGTGTTTTGTTATGTAACGCGGACAAACATCATACCTTTTTTGTGACATCGTGCATATCGCGCGAGTCGACCAGCAGCTGTTATAATCCGCGCCATATTCGTGTTTCTATCTGAAGTTGTGTTCTTTTACACAATACACTTATTTTAAAGGGACGCTAAATAGTTGTATTAAGTGAAGCTGTATACAATAGCGAAACGGTGGTGGCGGCCCCACCATAGAATAAAGGCCCCACGGTCAAGTTTTCACTCTAGCTGGGCGTGACGCCGTTTTGCTGCGTCAAAGAAGAAAAAAAAAAAGAACATTCCAGGATAAGAATAACAAGGACAACGGCAGTAATTACTGCGGGACTAAACTATTCACCACATAACGTATGATGTTTTGTGGAGTTGAAACGAAACCATTGCAGGCGTAAGGACACGTAATAGTATAGCGGATGCCCCACCTCTGTACTGTACACGTTTTGCCGCGTATTGTCACTACTACGTCCCCGTGCTTTTGCACCTCTCGCGTTGATCCTCGTGACCCGAAAAGTGAGGGAGCGCACCCCCCTTCCCCAATTCATGTTTTTTTTTTTCTTTCTCATCTTGGAGTGCATTCACGCCCCCCACTGACAGCGCTGTTGTTTCTTTGTTGTAGAGGGTGTTATTTATTGAGCGATTTACGCCGTAAGCATCGAGAAAAAGAGCATTAGCAAAGCTGTCCGTACAAGACCGTTGCCTTATTTTATTTTAAAGTCACGTTGAACGTTCTTTTTTTTTTTTAACGTTTCACCTGATGCGCAACCTGGAGGCGACCGACTGCAATATGTACGGCCTGTCTCTCGCAAAGCGTTGTAAAAATGCTCGAACGCGGTTGGCACTTTGTGTGCGCGAAAATAAATGAACGTGCGGCGGCATTCTTTGTGGCAGGGCCGTCACGTTGAGCCTGGTATTTGGGAGGCTTGTGTGTAGGGGAGAGAGACGGCGGTTAGATGCCGAGGGAATGTGTCAGTTTTCAGAAAACAAAATATAAATTAAATAAAGCACCGCAGTAGTATGAACAGCGTTAGCAAAAGTTGTCTTTTCGAGACAAATTGAAATAAGTGGAGGCTATTACAGTGCTGGCGGTCGTTTTTACATAAACGCGGTCTTGTCGGTCTCACTGCTATCTATCTATCTATCTATCTATCTATCTATCTATCTATCTATCTATCTATCTATCTATCTATCTATCTATCTATCTATCTATCTATCTATCTATCTATCTATCTATCTATCTATCTATCTATCTATCTACTTCGTGTGGTTGGTACTGTCCTTTAATAAGCGAATACCGTTCTAGAACCGTTCGGCTGGCTATTCGCTTATATTTACAATCAACGTCGATGGTTTCTGTACAATAATTTCTCTCTGTGCTACGCACACACGCACACGTTTGCAGTTTTGAGGGAAAGCAGAAGTTGATGGACAGTTCAACTTGAGACCGGTGCTGTCGTTTGCGCCAAAGTGTGGCCTTGTCGGTTTTTCGTCTGTTAGTTCGGTGCGCACTTCTTGTGTCGTTTCCGTTTTTTTTATCACTCGACGACATCGATATATCCTGTCTTTCCCGTGAGAAAGACGGTTGCACCAACTCGGCAGGCGGCTTTCTGATAGCTCTCGCGTCCGTCTTTTCTTCGATAGACGCGACATCGTTTCACAAGGATGGCAATAGTATATGCTTACCCTGTAGTGCGAAGAGACAGCTAGTGCAGCCGTTCGAGTAAGCGGGCTGCGGTTATTTGTCACGCCGCTATGGACATCCCTTTAGGTCTGTACAGGATGTGGCGTTCAGATGGAAAGAGATAAACCGATGAATCGTGGCGCACACAAGGTTACAACATTTCTTTCAGCAGATTTATTTCCGTTCTCGGTCGAATCGCATTTTCGCCACCGGTTTCAGGAGACTCAAGACCGACGCAGCAGTTTTGACTGGTAATGGTGAGGCCATTTTTTTTTGGAACCTCATTTTGCATCATTCGGTGGATAAAAGGATAATTGATGCAAGAGAAAATGAAGACCGAAATCCCCGCCCACTTTTTTTTCCCTTCAAATTTCGCGCCGGGGAATTAGCGCCGGTACGCCAGTGTGACGTCACGGATTCCAAGATATTGGCATTGTTTTGGCGCTGATTAACATCTATAAACGCGCTAGGAGGTGTCATCGGTTCCTTTAGAATGCATTGTAGCCGTTATTCGCCGTTAAAAATTCAAGTAGACACCCGAGTAGACGCTGTCAAAATCCATAACACAACGGCGAGCGTTAGTGCGGGAACTTCACGGTGGCGGCGCCACCGGTATATCGTTTTTTAAGCCTATTTTCATGCCTACCAAGCCTCATGTTAGGGTAAGAGTGTCCATTTTGTAATAACGTGCGCATAATTTACTAATACAGCTCGACCTATGCCAATATTTAGTGCCCGCTTGATATTCCTCTTTGGTGTTCATTTAATGCACGAAATGCCGTAATTTACGACAAACCAGACGAGTGGCGGTACACTGTAGTGGTGGGTTCGACTCCCAGTGGATCAGACTTTTGATTGTATGTCGGCAGAAATATTATAAATGTGAACGAAAATAACGCAACTAAAACGAGAAAGAAAGAAACGCCGATTGATATTGCAACACCGTGATTCCGCAACCGAACTAACCCGTAGGGCGCCTAATTAAAGTGAACGAACGTAGCGTAACACGCATGGTGGCTTTGAACAAACAGACGGGCGTTAACGTTATAACTTCCGAATACCGCACGCAACGTAATGTAGGGCGCTTACTTCGTCCGCCCTAATGCTTGTCAGCAGTACTTCGGAGGACAACACTATCTTACTTTCCTGCTGAGTTCGGTAAGCTTGGCGCCTCGGTATTATACTTTTCACGTCTGCAGTTTTCTCATATTTCACATTTGTCGGACTCGGAAATTTGAATGCACATATGAAGTTAAACAGTACCAATTGATTTTTCAGAAGTTTGGGCTTAGCAGCCCAGTGACTCTTTTCCCTTCGTTTAATGAATGAGCGTTTATTTGAAAGATTGACTAGTCGCTCGAGGTGGGAGGGTCCTTTATTTCACCCACCGTATACGACGAATTAATGAAGCTAGTGCTTGTTGTTGTTATTGCTATTATTATTGTTATTATTTGATTTTAACACACGTATACACTTGACAGGAAACGGCAAGCGAGGAGCATGGCTGGCGCATGGTGAAAGCACACCCGTGTTTTACATGCGGAAAAGGGGATCACGATGTTTGCTGAAAACAAAAGTTTTTGGCTCGTGACTTCACGCTTTTGAGATAGTACAATATAAAGGTGTACGTTGTTAGTGGTAGAATTTCAAGAATGCTTCTTGTACTGCGAAAATTTTCAAGCGCTCAACAAATATTTAGCCTATTCTGCCTGAGCGAACCAGGGCAATGACGGTTGTTTGCGGTGATAGCATTAGTGGAGCTATGCAAGGATTTCTACCGATTTTAATACTCTCGCTCTATGTAGGTAGTGGCGACATATGAAAAAAAAAAAAAGGAAAATACGCTGTCCAATTCAAATACAATTTATTATATGGCCGGGTGCGCCAGCCAATTACTCTCATTTCTGAGACGTCAAATGTTCTTGCGTGTTTAGAGCAGCTTGCGTCACTGGCTTTAGGTTGAAACTGGAACGTCCTGGCAAATTTTACGGGTGATCCTGATATCAGTGTTCAGCCAAAATTAATATTTTAGTTTGAAACAACGAGCTTTTATTTTAGAATCGGCCTAACATTTAATCTGGCGACGGAAAAGCTGTGAGCGGGCTCCAGCTGATCGGCGCAGAGCAGCTCTACTGCGGTTTTTCTTTTTTTTTTTTTTTTCTTTTTTGTGGGCGGAGCTTCTACTGAATTCTTAGGTTGTCTCCGACTACAGTAAAGGTGGCCGGCCGGTCGACGGCAAACAACACTTTTGAACGAAGCGATTCGTGAATTCTACCCCAAACCTGTGCTGAGGAGGAGGAGGGAAAACTTTATTTTAATATCGTCAGATGCAGAGTTATTTAAATTACTGGGTTTCTTCTGCTAGGCGGCGTGAGGTGGCCGTAATCCCTTGACTTTCGGCGACCTCCAAAGCCCAGTTGACGGTCCGCAGCTGGACCGCGGGATCCGAGCTGGACACCGCTACCTACCTCCCAGTCTGAAGTGTTATTAAGTTCGAGTTCCGCCCTAGGGTTGAGCCCGGGGCAGTCGCTCAATATATGTGTCAGGTCCGCTTTATAGGCGTCGCAGTTCTTGCATTTAGGTGAGAAGCAGCCCGGATATATTAGTGAATACTTGTAAGTGTTGGCAAATGAGCCAGTCTGCAACTGTCTCCACGTCACCTGTTGCAGTTTATCCAGTGATTTATGCGGAGGGGGATATCTTTGTCTACCTTCGCGGTAGTGCGCAGTAATTTCATGGAAAGTCACCATGCGATCCCTCGCTGAACCCAGGTCGAGGCCTCCCACCGCCCGGCTGACGAAACCTCGGGCATAATTGTGGGCAGCCTCATTTCCTGGGTGCGAGGAATGTGCCGGGACCCAGATGATTTGAATCTGGCGATCAGGTGGTGGCTATTTGTTTAGAATTTGCATGGCCGGTTTGTGGATTTTGCCACTGGCAAAGTTTCTAACTGCGGTTTTGGAATCGCTAAAATGATTTCCGCGGTGGTGCCATTTATAGCCAGAGCTATAGCTGCCTCTTCTGCTTCCTCTGCATGCATGCAACAAATTGTTGCTGCGGAGTGGGCCTGACCTTGATTGTTGACTATGCCTATAGAGAAGGCATCTCTACTTGGCTGTTCCGCAACGTCGACGTGGACTATATCCTGCAGACCAGAGTAGTGTTTATGTAGAGCTTTAGCGCTTGCTCTCCTTCTGTCCTTGTGATGTTCAGGATGCATGTTTTTTGGTATTGGGTCTATCCTTAAATTCCTGTGGTATATTAGGGGAAGCTTAGATATATGGAGCTGGTCGAGGCACACAGGCTAGCCCAACTGGAGATGCTATCCAAAACTCAAGTAGGAAGACACATACTGTAGGACCTGGGGATCCGATACGGATCCACGCACACCTCAATATCTAAACCTGTGCTGAAAAACAAAGTCCTTCGCAGGTGTGTATCAATCTGAGTGATACATCGAAGACAGCCAAGCAGTATGAGCGACTTCTCGCGCTCTTTCTTAACGAACTTAACACACTTTTTCTTAACTTTCTTAAACGGCGTTTTATGCATCGAAGCAGCAAATTAACTGGAACGCCAATGCATTTCTCCGCAGAGTTCGGTGATCCATATCTCGAAACTGGTCTCATCCTGAGAATTCGTTTCAGGTGGATCCGCCTTGCGAACTCCGCGACTAGAATTTGTAAATTGCAATAAGGGCCATAAGGTAATTAGCTTAAAACTTAATTAGTGGATTTTCGTTGATTAGTCGATTATGCAATTTTTTTTGTGCAAGTAATGTCCGCCTCTTCGAGTAGACCAGCTAATGAACTAGAATTGTGCTATCTTCCAGAGGCAACCTTTACAAATTTTTAAAAAGTGTTCGCTGGAACACCCTGTATGCCAGCTAGCCCAATCGCTCCACCCTTCTGTAGTTAGCACGAACTTGGAGCGAACGGGTTGCGTCGGAAGTCGAGCTAACCGGACCCGACTGCATTTGCATGTATATCTTGCCGAGAGGGTCGATCGAGTGAACCCGGTCCTTATCCTTACAAGCGGCTTGACGCAACTCGCTTCGACGCTTGCTCGCGACCCGACTTGCTATGAACCGGAAGACCGGTTTTCAGCCCGACAACCCTAGTCTCCGGCTTTGTCGGATCGGCTAGGGTTTAGCATCTTTAGCATGTTTAGCATCTTTACGGTCCGCTCCGAGTAGCCCCGTTAAGCCACAGCGGAGCGGCAGGGCAATTTTCACGTTTTAGTTATGAGTTTAGCGTAGCATAGAGCGGACCTTTCGTAGTTGCAGCGCCCTCTGGCCAAATTCAACGTAGTGAAACAAAATGAAAAACCGTTTTGTGACTTTTACAAAGTAAAACGAATATATATATAACTTATTTGTTCATGAAGTATATAGACCGGTAACGCTTGTAACGCGTTACCGGTCCATTTTGTCGAGTGGGAAATGAAGCGTCGACTTGGTGAACGCCACGTGATAGCCAGCGAAGACACTGCGTTACACTACACTGTTATAAAGACGCTTCGTAATGCAGCCAGCGTTCCTTCTCTCTGGTGGCGTTACGCATCCACGCCGCTCGTGAGTTGATGGCCAGGAGCGGGCCATCTATAGAGCAAGCAAACAGGCGCCGCAAATGTGGGGCAGTATGCTTTTTTTCTCGAGAGCGCAACGGTCTATGCGGGTGACGCCCGACTCTCTCTCTATTACCCCACCCCTCTACACCCCCCTCACGCTATCGGGCTATGCATCCACAGGTGGTTGTTGTATCATTCGTCGAGTCGAACACAAAGGCGCGCACCGCGGCTCGCGAAGAGCCGGACACGCGAGATTATAGTCTTCACATATCCGCGTGCTGCGCGCTCTCAGTAAAACACACACACGCAGACTCTCTCTTTGTGTCTTTCTCCCTCTCACACGCACCAACACATACACGCGCGCGCACGGTTCTTGAGCAAACTTTCTGCGCAAGTACGTACTACAGGGACGCAGAGCTCAGTGACTGCGCAGCGCAAGCGAACGGTTTGTGTATTTGTGTGTGTGTGTGTGTGTGTGTGTGTGTGTGTGTGTGTGTGTGTGTGTGTGTGTGTGTGTGTGTGTGTGTGTGTGTGTGTGTGTGTGTGTGTGTGTGTGTGTGTGTGTGCGTGCGTGCGTGCGTGCGTGCGTGTGCGTGTGTGTGTGTGTGTGTAAACGCAGGAGGAGGGGGTAAAGATGAGACGAGACGTGCGTTGTTTATCGCGGTCGGCATCGTGTGGGAACCGGGCGTTTTCGACCGCACTGCCGCCGGCGTTCTCTCTCGTACAACTTGCGTGTGCTCACTGCATCGCCATCTCTCTTCTCGTTCTGCTGCAGGAGGGGAAGCAAGGCGTAGGGGAGAAAGATAAAGCCTACTGATACGGGCTACTTTTTCATTGGAAAAACGGGCAGAGGAATTAGCCATTAGCCCTCGCGTACACGGCGCCGGCGAGCCGCTCATTGTGGTACGACTACGTAAAAAACAAGCAAAAATAATGAGAAAACGAGAACATATAGGAAGAAGAAGGGGGGGGGGAGGCGGAAGGCAACAAACAGAGAGAACACGCATGTCTGTAGCAGGAAAGCAAGCAGATGTTTTACTCACTGTAGTAGGCGGCAGATGAAAAGAACACGGGAGAAGGGTGAGCGGAGGACTTTATATTTGTTCGAGGTAGGAAAAAAAGGAAAGAATGAAAAGTTTCACGAAGGTCGAGTAGTAGGGAGCCTGGCAGAGCGAAACATTGCGAGAACTTTCAGAATGGGTACTTGTCGTTCATTCTATAGCGAAAGACACACACACTCGACGTGGGCGTGACGCGCTGGCGGAAAATAAAACAGTATTGCACTGCGGAACACGCTGTATACGCCCTTTAGAACGCTGTCCAAGGAGTAATTTTGCTGGAGCAACTCTGTGTCCAATAGTTGAGTGCATTTTCAAGTGCTCACACTCTTTAGGCGTGAGGTATGTACACCCATGAAAGCAGTGTTCAGCACTCCCTTCGTTTTACGGTGCACGCTTGTCTATACTTGGTATATGATGCGTTGGAACTCCTTACGGAGCGTGCTGACAAATGCAGCAGCAGTAGCAATAATAATAGTAATTGTTAGGCTAAGCGTTCACGAACACACAGTTGGGCCATCAGAGTCTCCGTGTAGCGGGGCAGTGCCGTGAATCGGGTGTCTCAGTAGCCAGGCAAATATGAATATGAACGTCGGAGTATTCTGAGCAAACAAGGACTGGTTTAATTTACGACACAATCAAATGGTCAGCAGCATGCGGAATGGCGACAGAGGCAGAAAGGCTGACTCATAGGTCATACACATATAGGGAGCTTCCCGTAATCGTTCTGTGACGAGAGACTCGGAGAGCCGTTTTAGCACAGGCGTACGTACGCCCCCCCCCCCCCCCCCCCCCCCCCCTCTTTCGTTGCCCCGGCCCCCGATGCTTTACCCATCTCTCTGGTACGTAGGCTAGGGTCTCTCGTATAAAACCTTACCTCTTCGCCCTCGAGTGTTACGTCATCCGCGAGTACGCGGGCGATGTCTTTCTCGTCCTGAATGCGTCACAAACACATCGTCGAAATGTCAGCACAAGCGAACTATGCGTTCTTACTTCTTTTTTTTTTTTACTTTTTTTTAACCGATCACATAGGCACTGTATTTTATTTCATTTTACTTCATCGTATATAATTTGTAAATGGCGTCTTTCCTCCAACTCTACCCCCTCTCAATGTCCTGAACCGGAAGATGTGAGCGCGTGATTAGCTCCGGGTTCAATCTTGATCGTGCGAAGCCGTACGTCGTCGCGCGCCAACTATTCGCACATGTCAAACCGCTTTCCTCGTTCGCATCGGTGGAAACGCACGCTGGGAGCCGGTTCGCTTCGCGAGAACGCGTTACCTTTGGTTATAGTTACCTTACAAACAGTCAGCACAAACCGGACTAACCAGCTTCTTCTGCTTAGGAGTCACGCGTTACGTACACACAGTCGGTTCCGACGTTGACAAAAGGCATAATAATAATGCTCCGCAATCACCGCTGCCAGCAGAGGGCGCAAGCGGCGTTTGCAATTAGCGTTAAACGGCCTCGACGTGCAGGGGGTAACGCGCTCAATGTTTGCTTTCATTAATCGCCGCGCTGACTATACGCACCTGGGAGCGCCTCAAACGCATTCTTTACGTTCGGCTATCTTCTCCCTCCGGATATGCAAAGCGCTCGCAGCGCCGTGCGCTCCCGTGTATATTACTGCGCATGCCCGCAAGGGGGCGGTGAGAACGCTCCTGCGGCGAGGCGAGTAAAGGATGAACCCGGTTCGGACACCTTGGCGCGGCTGCAATTAAGCGTGCATAAAAGCCGGAGGGGGGGTTTGCGGCCGTAAAGAAGAGACGCGCCACCTGCTTCAGTGAGGTTTCCTTCTGCGACTCTTCGTTTTGTATTTTTTCCGGATGGAACTGGTAGCGTCCTTACTGCATCAAATGCTACTGCGTATTTCGGCTGGATGGGGGAAATGAACTGCACCGCTCGAATCCACCGCTGTTCGTTCTCGTGCGCGTACCTTTTCTTTCTTTCTTTCTTTCTTTCTTTCTTTCTTTCTTTCTTTCTTTCTTGCTTGCTTGCTTGCTTGCTTTTCCACTTAAGCGAATACTGTCGTTTCTTTATACCGAGGAATACCGTTCTTTCTTTTGTGCTGTGAAACTAGTTTACTCCAGCGCGACAGCCCTAAGGACGCAGTCTTTCATTACGTCGTTGCGGAAGCTTAGCGGACCGGTAAGCCGGATGGCGAGATAACCGAGAGTGCACGGACACGCTCGAGCGGTGGCGGCGGTGCCAAGAGATGAAATGGAAATAAACAAAAGGCAGTATTGAAAAGACTACAAGATAATACGAAGCTCTGCATATCTGTTGAGAGCGTCCAGAACTCGCGCTTCTTTCTGTTGTTGTCACTGACCAAGTGTCTATAGTTTCGTTTTCGAATAGCAGGTCCCCGCTTAACTGATGACGTCAGGGCGATGAGGTAAGCATCACTGGCATGTCACAAGTATTATCGATGACGTGCTTCATACTTCTTGTGACTCGGTAGACATCTCGGGAACAATGTCTCCTTTCTGTATATTGTACGCGCTTTATCCTTGTTCGGCTCATTATGTCTCCAGCGCTGTCACTCGCTTCACCCGCCACATCTTTCGTTTCTTCGTTTTCTTGGGCGACGCTGACTGTCGTGCTTCGTGCGAGCGAAAGAGCTATCCCGGACGACGTCAGCTTCGCAGTACTACCAATGGTACTACATGGTGTTTGATCGACCGCGAAAACGCTGTGCTCCGGTGCGTTGATCAGAGCACGACCGTACATCCTGGGCGTAGCCGTAGCCAGTGCACTCCCACTTAGACCCACAGCGCATAACCCAGGGATTGCAGAGTAAACGGTCGTCTTCAGACAGACGAGGCGGCAAACAGTGTCACGACCGACGTTAAGCAGCATCGGTTAAAAAAAAAAAAAACCGACCCCTGATGCCTCCCCCTCCCCCATTTACGTAACAGCTGCTCGCCACGACAACGAGCTGGGACTCTAAACACGGCGAGAAATGGCAGTGACGGGAGATCCGTCTCCATTATTGCGACAAAAAGAAGAGAAAAATGTTCCAAGAAGAAGCTATTCGAGAAAAGCGTGTACCGCATTTACACCTATAGGATCCGTGCACTTGTCTGGTTTTTGGGAGTCTTGGCGGGGCGTGGTTCTCGCTCAAGTTGGACTACGCGCGCTGCAAACGCGGGCGACGTCGCGAGTGATGTGCGGAAAAATGCGAACGCTGGCTCACACAATACATAAAGGTTGCACGCTGGGCTTAAGGTTGTACGGCATATTGTTGAAAGTTAATAGCTGTGTGTGTGTGTGGTGTGTGTTGTTTCTGTGTTCCTTCGTCATATAGTTGCATTTACTAAAGTTTAATTCAAGTAGCGCTGTGTTATTATTGAAAGTTAGCACAGGAGCTTTCTGCGTCATCTTTGCTACTCTACCATAAGATGTGGTCGTCGTCCATGCTGTTAGATAGTCCAGTAACTTCAAAAACACGCGCCTGTCCCGTCCGGCCGTGGCTGTGTATTGTATGTTAATTAGTTACTTAATTAGTTAGTTAGTTACTTAATTAGTTGGCTAGTTAGTTAGTTAGTTAGTTAGTTAGTTAGTTATGAATGTTTTTATGGCGCAATAGCAAGCGAGGCTAGTATGCGCCAACCACAAGATAAGATTTTATAGTTGCATAGAAGCGCTTGTAGCAACACCGATCACTACTTCACAGTTCATTAAAATGCCCGTTGCCTTTCAAAGCTCAAGAACATCGTCAGGTGCGTTTTCCGACAAGATCAAAGAAGAGTGAAGCGGAGTTAGCGTTTTGTAAAGTTTGTGAAAACACTTCCGTCTTTCCTTCTGCAACTGCCGCACGCGTTATTAAGGCGTGCTTCACGGCAAGAGGTTGCTGGTATATCGATTACACGCCGGTTTTTCTTACGGTACGTTTTAATAAGCAGTGGAATAAACATCTGGCGAAACTCGGACGTGTGCGCGGGTTCTATTCTACACGAGTAAATGCGGTAACTCGCAACCTGCCTGCGCACGATTACCCGCATCGCGCTTCGGCTCGACGGGCTGCGCGGGCTCTGTCCTCCTTGCGTGCTCGATGACCGAACGATGTCTGGCCTGCGGGTCTTCGGTCATGGCAGCCTCCCCCCCCCCCTCTCCTGTCGGCGACGGGGTCTGTCGTTTCGCGCTCCATTGGCTGGAAGTCGCCGACTCTATAGAGCTTGTCCCTGCCTCGCGCACCGCGCAGCTTTCTCACATTAATTTCCACGGCGGCTATATATTCGAGCCACTGTCATGCCCATTTGGCAGACCCACGGGAGTCCAGTAGATGAGAGATTCTAGCGGGCCATTTAATGGCCAGCTGGATGCGAGCTGTAGCACGTCGTTTCGTCCCGTCTTTCTTTGTTCGCCGTCTTTTGTACTGTAGTCACAAGCGGTGTATGTACAGTCAACCGCGAAAGTTTACGGACCGCGGGATCAGAGAAAACGGTGAATATCCGAGATGTTCGTGACTGTAGCCAGTAAAACCTTACAGCACTATGTTGTTCACAGCGTATATAGTGCAGGCTGGAAATGCAAATACCAGGTTTTGTTCCCAGGCTGCGGAGATATTCAGCTTTTTTTCCGGATCCAGCGGTCCGTTAACTTTTGCGGTTGACTGTACATCAATATTACTGTTGTTTCTAAACCGTGACGTCAATCCACCGTGACGCACCGCGACGCACAGGCTGAAAATTGGTCGCTCGGAGAAGAAAGACGAACATTAGTTATAGAAGATTGCTAATGAAGCCAGAGGAATGCGTAATCGAACGACAAGACGCGCAAATCCATGCGTAATTAGTAGTCATTGCAGCGTCACGATGAAAACAGATCCAGTCGAAACACCGCAAGCGCGCTTCACAGCACTGAACGGTTCCGTAGGTAGAGTACGGCGTCTTACCTGTTTAAACGACACCATTTTGTCTCTGCGTGCTGCTTGGAACACTTTTGCTTCTATGAGGACAGATGCGTACGCTCATTAGCGCGTTTGTGAAGCGACGTCCATTGTACAATGTCACTTTCTTGTTACTCGGCGTTGTATTTCTTCTTCCCTCACGGTTATCTTTTCGCACTCGCCCATTTTACCGCCTTAAGCTGCGATTTATTTTACAGAATTAAGATCTACCCTTAGTCGATTAGGATAATCCGAAGCCTTCCACTATGATTCCCTCCACTGCAAAGCCAGTTCGAATAGTTTTCAGTCAGTTCGCCACTGAATTGTTAGTCATTAGAATCACTGGAACGAAGACGAACCTGTGGTATGCCGGTCTGGCGCTCCCGAAGCGGTACTAAGACTAAAAGAAGCGCATCCCACGGTATCCGAATGAAGAATGCTGTTCATTGGTCAGTGGCGGAAATAATACAGATGAGGGGGCCACTTTCAGCGCCATATAGTAACAAATGCGACAGAATTACAACAAAAACTATAGATAATTTAAGGCACAAAACAAGCGAAACAGCAAGTTTAAGGAAAGAACAATGCTCTAACAGCGTCATTCTTCCATCCGTCCGCTCTATTCCGGTCCATTGACGTTCAAATCGAGTAACGTCGGCGTTGACCCCCCCACGCAGCGAAACGCACACAAAACAGACCTCCCTCCTTCAAATCGACATTCTGGCTCGTGAAGTTCAGTAGGTCTGTCGTGAGCTAGGGGGGAGTGTCTCCTGGCTTCTCAGCAGATAGTGTAGAGTACAATGGCTCGACTTCCGAACGACCGCCTGCCTCTCTCTTCGCCGGTCAGCCACTTCACGGAATGCCCTTCCGAGGAAAGGTGGACCAACTTCACAAGACGCGGGTCACTGCATCATTGCCGAAAAAAAGAAAGAGTGAGTGTCCAGGCTTTGTAGAAGAGAGAGGCCGGATCCGTTCGAGTACCATGATGTCGAACCCAAGGCTGGCGACGCTGTGTCTCTCCGTCCGAAGAAGAATACGACGAGCGAAAGCAACAAGACGATACTCCTACAAGCAGCGACGCAAAGGAGGAGCAGACGCCGCCACAAACCCTCGAGCAAGTGACTTCGGCGGCTCTCCCTCGCTACCTCTCTTCTTCCATTGCTCTCGGAAAACGAGGCGGCGAGTTCCCGAGAACGCGATGCACATTAGCCGCCCATCGAGCGAGTCTTTTTTTTTTTTTTTTCCTTTACCGAGGCGGATCTGCTGCTCTGGCATACGCTTGATGACACGACGGCAGCGCAGGAGTCTCCGAGGCGAAACGGGCATCCCCCGATGACTTCTCTCTCCCTCTTTCTGTCTTCCACGCTTTAACTGCTGCGCCGTCAAGGGACGCTTCACCCCGAAGCTGTGCAGTCGAAAGTCGAGTCTATAAAGTGTACGCGGGCTCGAAGCGCGCTCTCCTTCCCCTTACTTCTTCTTCTTCGCCCGCCATGTCTTTTAGAGAAAGTTACATAAGGTAGCTCTGGAGACGGCAGGACCACGTGACGTGGACGTCACCCGTCCTCTGAATGCGCATTCGCTTTGACTCTCGTAGTAGCGTGCATCGTTCTATGGCAGGTAAAGCTGGCGTCGATCAACTGGACGGCCGCAAGATCGCGAGATCTTGCGGCCCTCAAGTTGGTTGGTTAATAACACCGGCTATTATCTCATTGCAGCACGCTTTTAGTGACTCGAGAGGAAGGAGACGGAGAGAAGAAAAAGGATGAGGAGCTCGTTGCGCTGAGATCAAGGAGAGAGAGGAAAAGCTGAGAGTGAGCGAGAGTCTCGGAAGAGGAGGAAGGCAGTTCCATTAGGTGGGTCCGTCCAGCCAGCCAAGCAGCAACCGGAAGTTGAGCTTTTGTAGCTTTTCCTGTTCTTCCGGCCGTCCTTCGCTGGTGCCTCTCCGTTTCCGGCGAACGTCCTCTCTCGCAACGTCGACGACCGTCACTGCATGTATTTGCGTGCAAAGCTCGCCTGTGTCTTCGGGAGTACGCGCTCTCTCTCTCTCTCCCCCCCTCCCTCACCCCTCTCCTCCTCCTCCTGTACAGAAGCTGCTCTTTAACCGAGGGCTCTCGTTTCGTAGTTTCCCAAGGAGTCTCGGGTGTGCTGCGTCGGGCGTACGGTCGTCACAGCTGGCTGTTGCGAGCCGCGCCGTCTTTTACAGGTTAAGCGCTGTCAGTTCACGGAGCCAGGACAGCTGCGGACGGTCCCTTAAACGGCGGGTTATAAATGCGAACGGTGAATGCACGCGGAGTTATTCAGCGTCCGGGGCTAAATTAAGCGGTTCCGTGCAGTCGGGGTCCCGTCACGCTAAACGTGTAAAGTCAGCGTTGCTTACGAGGAGCTGTGCAACTCCCTCCCCACTCGTACGCGTATGTACGGTTTGCGCGGTTTAAGCGGTATTCCGGAGATATGCTTTAGCTCCGCCACTCCTTTCCTGAGTTGCGCTAATTAATGAAAACGTCATAAAACACCAAACTCGCCCAAACTGCCAAACTTGTGATTTAGCTATCGTGCCTAAATGGTTACGAGAAAGCGCTCAACTCTTTTGCGCTGGGATTCGGGGGCAACCGCTGTTTGTAGCGCTGCGTAACTTTGTAATCATCACAGCGACCGAACAAATGACGAAATTACAATGGGCCATAACTTGAACAAGTAGTGTGCCATGTTGCCGCTGCTCGTATTGCAATCATGGTTCAGTTGGTTGCAGTGGTTATTTTTACGGAGACGAGAGGGTGCTCTGCAAGAAATTCGAAAGTCTGCGCACCTCCTACATAGAAAGAAACGTATGAAAGCCGTTGTGTTTCTTGCTTCGGACTACAACGAATGATTAGAATTATTTTCATCCTTATTTTACGTTGCTACGGCTTCGAACCGGAGGTAGCTAGCAATGTTCAAGCGGGCGGGGGTAAGCGAAGACATAACTGCTACTGCACGCAAATGCTATTTCCGTATACAAAGTACAATTTTGTATTCGGCTGACTAACGTAGTAAACTATTTTGACAAACGTAACCTACGTACGTGCGTTGGTGTACAGCTTCGAGGCCAGATAGCCAGACGCACGAAAGTAGTTGGGGGTACGCAAATTTTTTTATCCC
Organism: Dermacentor silvarum; assembly: GCF_013339745.2. Classification (NCBI taxonomy): domain Eukaryota; kingdom Metazoa; phylum Arthropoda; class Arachnida; order Ixodida; family Ixodidae; genus Dermacentor; species Dermacentor silvarum. Next base: position 61,727,265 of record NC_051163.1, on the reverse strand, counting down.
ATTTAAAACGTTATATAGGTTTGGGAGTCGCCGCTCCGTTCCATATGCTTCCGACTGCACACGAGCCTTACGTCTACAACCTCAGCAACAGGTTGCCGTAACTTCCTTTGATCACATACTCAATTCCGCCGCTACGTCCTGTACTTTCTTTCTCATGGTCCGTTGCAAACATCTCCAGTTTCCATTAATGAAGTCTCTCTATTTCGCTGCGTCATCATCCGTCAGCGTTGATCGGTGCAATGCGTTTTCTATGCTCAGGCGTACAGACAAGTTGTAGTCGTTTCACACCTCGCGTGGCGTTGTGAGCCCTATTCGCATATCTTAATATAATCGCACTCTTACGTCATTCTCGAAGCACGGCGGCACACGCAACCTCGTGTGGTGTGATCCGAAAGTCCCAGACGCTGACGGCACCGCTCGCGACGTATCGAAAATCATGTCGTCGAGGTCCCTGTCGCGCTCGACAATGGGGCAATAAAACACAAGACGCGTTCGTTGGAGCTACGCGCGCGTGAGATGCCGCATGCGGAACGCGAACGGATTAAACGCGACACCTCAAGTGACGTCACAGTCGTCGCACAGTTCTGTAACCCCTCTCTCTTCCCACTGCGTGCCTCTCGAACTCGTGGGCTCCTCCTCTCTGTTTTCCCACGAGCCGTTTGCGAGGAATCGGAGACACCTGGAACGAGTAGTCTGCGGCGGCTTTGCTTCGGGATGGAGACAAAAGGAGGCGCCGGACGTACGTCACGGCTGATATTACGGCTTGTTTTCTTTATTTTCCCATGCGTTGTCTATGGGAAAGACATCGTTTGGCGTCGCGGCGGTATTTCATATCCGTCGCTCCGTGACGAGCGGGTGACAGGTTTATCTCTCCCCCTCCCCTCCCCCCCCCCTTTTTTTTTTTTTTGACGGGGTCAGGCGGGGGAGGGTTCGTCGGTGTCGTCTTCAACAAGCATAGACTAGGTGGTGAGGCTATGTAAAATCATTAGTGTCGCGCTGCTTAGAGCCAACCGTCGTGCGTTCGTCCATCGGCGTGAATTCCACTGACCTGTTGGATTAGCGGTCAGACCACATCGCTGTTTGCAAACGGAGACATTGAAGTACTTCCGGTTGTCCTCTTTGCAGTTTCCGCTAAATCTGGGCAACAATAAAGATGGGAGGTTACGATCGGAGTTCCCCGCGTATGAAGCGACTACGGCTTGAGGGGCACGCTTCCGTCCGTTTGTTCCCTCTGTCTAGTAGTATTAGTAGTGGTAATAGTAGTAATTGTGGTTGTTGTTGCACCGTTCAGTTCCGAATAGTACCGTAATCAGCAACCCCATATCTCGAGGCACGTCTCTCACGTGCTTTTCTAAGCACATATATGTTTCTTCTAGCGTTGTTTGTGAAAATATTAAGGGCTGTTTTGGGCGCCGGGATATATCTCCGACATATCGTGATGCAGCGCCAGCGGACTCGGAAGAAAAACTTTGCGAAAGAATCAGTCAGTTCGCGCACTCAAGCCTACGCATCCAATACATGGATTACAGAGGCAAGCAGCGCGCTCGCGTTTGTAGTTTATCTCACATCTTCCGGTTCTGACCTCAACCGCCCACCTCCTCGGATTCGGCAAAAGCGATGCGGAGAAGCGAAGCCGTAGCGACTCTGACTTGCCGGCGCTTCTTCGACGGCTTCGAGCCGGGTGCGAAAAAGTGAAACCAGAGTCGCACATAGGGGTCGTCCTCCCCACGAAATAGCCAAGTCAGCATCGGGTCTCTTGCTTGGGGTGGGGGTGGGAGACACCGCGCCTGGCCCGGCCTTATTTTGAGGGGCTTCAGGCTTTCTCCCTTCGCTCGCTTTCTGTCTGCAATTCGGGCACGAGCGACCACAAGTGCCAGCTAGGACTATCTCCTCTCCCCAGAGAGCGGCGGGGGCTGCAGTGGGACAGGCAACGGTCGTGAAATGTGGAGGGGGGGGGGGGGTGCGAAGCAAGCGTAGGGGGGGGGTGTTCGGCTCGGGGGGTGGCGAAGATGCACGGCGGGGTCGCGGGACGTTGACGTGACAAGGTCAGGCGCGCATTCCCTCCCCACCACCCTCCTCGACGGGGTCACCGGGGGGGTGCGAGTGGCTCCTTGCCCTGCGGCACTCTCCTCGTGCTCGCCCGGAGACCGTTATACTCCTTGAAATAGAAGTCTTGGTTTGCAACGTTTCAAGTGGCTGTTTTTCACGTGCGCAGAAATCTGGCTCGGGACACTTGAAGTGGCGGCTACCACGTGCTACTAGAAAGTGTGTGTGTGTGTGTGTGTGGGGGGGGGGGGGGGGGGGGTGGTGCTCGGGAGTATAGAAAATGAAACACAATGCAAGAAACGTCGTCACTTGGAACAACGGATAACGTTGCCGTCAACCTAAAAATAATCGTCCATTCGCCAGGTATGGGGCCTCAAATAATTAATTAGTACGTTATTGACTAAAAAAATTAAAAATATGTATTGTTAGAAGAAAAAACAAAGGGAAATTCTTCTGGTCGCACCGTAACTGCCTAGCCGACCTCCGACACCTGAACATTGGCCAGCGAGAAGGCGTGGGTGAGGAGGTGTAATGGAGTAAAAAGCGAGCAGACTAGAAAGAGAGAGAGAAAAACTTCATTTTCATGTTGGGAGGTGTGGTGAAAAGGCCCTCAGTCCAGAGCCTCGCTTGCGTCATTCTTCAGTGCAGCACCGATAAACGCCGCAAGGTACCGTTGGTCGTCGGTGCTGGTGGCTTCTGTCAGCCACCCGGCATGGGGTTTAAGGGAAAGATTTGTAGGGGCAGGCAAGGGAGGTGGGGGCGGTCCACAGGACCAGAGGATATGGGATGTGTTCGGGTGTTCGCCACAGTGTCGGCACGGTGGGGGATCCTCAGGTAATAGCCCGCGGAGGAGGTGCATTCGCGCTGGCATAGGGAGTGTTTCACTCTGGGCCTGACGGATGAGTACACCCTGATCACGGGTGAGCTCTTTAAGCAGACTAGAGGAAACCCCATTAAGCGTCGAAGTAATCTAAGCAATTGCGCATCTTGCTCTTGATTGCGTCGCGTGCGTTTCAAGCCTTAACTGGCTGCTCCGAGTCAGCGGCGCTAGCTGGCCTTTTTGCTCGCTGATAGACACGCACGAAACGATGTCAACGTTTCGGCAGGAGTCAAGAGAGACTCCGTTGTCTCTCTCTATTAGGCCTTCGGGTGAAAGCGACGACACGCGTATAAACCGGCAGAAAATCAGCGTGGCCGAATTTACACCCTAACATCGATTAGGTCGCCATCATCATCGGATACGCTCGCTCATACGTGTTATTGGAATGTAGCAACGGTGGCAGTTCGTGAAACGCATGCCCGCTGCTTCGCCCAGCTCACGCGTCGTCTTGTATGTGTCACCCTCGTTACCGACCTGTCCTCGGTGACAATACTAAGCAGCGCGTCCGTAGCTACATACGTATAGGCCCGTAACCGATTCCCTTCACTCGCTTTCTCTCCGAAGGTGCTAGAGACTAGCATCTCGGGTGTCGTCGGGCTCGATCAAAGTGCACTCAAAGAAAAAAAAAATACGCTCCAAGGTCTGTCTTCACAACAAACGCTGCGCATCCAAAACGTCCAATTGGGTTCGCTCCGGGCCCGCTCCGTCGCGGTCAGCGCGCCCGCATGGCTGCACCTCATCGCCGCCGGCGCTTTTCTAGGCCACGCTAATGCGCCCGCGATCCGCTCCTCATTCACGCAGGCTAAATCCGTTGAGTCGTCGTTGTTCTCTTCTAGGCGCTAACTCCTCGGCGCTGCCGGTGCGGGTGTATATACAACACGGCGCGTCGCATTCGCGCGAGCGCGCGCCAGCGGAGATCGACGCGCCTGTGTGGTTGGGTTCGCTCGCGCCCGGCTGCGTGCGCCCGCGGTGCGAACGGCCGTCTCGCTCTGTCGCGCACCGCCAAGCCTCGCTGCGTCGACGCTGCCCGCTTTTTTTCTAGGCGATGGCGCCTTTATTCTTCAATGCCGAGGTCTTCTCTATACTGTGTACCTCGTTTTCGTTGTCGCGTCGTCGAAGCGGACCGCAGCGCGTATATATAGTCCCTGTGGAGGTGCGCGTTTGTCTCGGCGAATCCTGCGTGCAGCCTTTTTTACAAAGCATGGAGCTCGCCTCGTACCTTTTCAAGCGAGGGGAGTGTGAACGAGCCTGGCTCGAGAGCATGCAGGAGAATTGCCAACACGTGCGTTTTGTATTGACTTGCTTCTTGTTCAACAAACGCGTGTTGCTAGCGATCCGGTGTTAAACATGGCAAAATTATACATGTAACTATAGTATATACGCACGTGGCACCTTTTCCGAATGTCTGGCAGCGCATCACCAGGCTGCTATAATTAACGCGCGGGTTTGTGAGAGTGCATTGAGAATTTGAGTTGTACGCGCTGGGTGCAGTGAAGCTGGGTGCGAACTGCTACCGCTGGTGCAAATATTAGTAGTAGTATACTTGTACGAAACGCCGATGGCGAGAACCTTGAGAACTGTATAGTGGATGTGGTTTCCTTGTCAACAGCAGTTGAGTGATGGTCAGTTGGTCTTCAGGCATATAGGAAATGTTTAGTAATCGTAAAAAGAACACATCGCATGTCTCTGCAGTGTCAACTATATGGAATAGTGCATATTTATACATCGATAAGAGGACGGACAGGTATGCGTTGCGGCGCGTTTTTCCGAGACGTGTACAGCGACTGTGAGATATCTGCGTGTTTATAGCTGCGCGGGGCCTCGTTGGGCTCCTGCTGACTTGTCTCTATAGAAGCTTTAGCGCATGTTTACTGTCATCGACACCTTTCACGTCAGCTGACCACAGCCAAGCCAATAGGCTTCGAGCGTGTACCGCATTTGCGCGAAACTCGTCGCCGTGCTATCCACACACTGTGCGCAGACATTCGACCCCGCAACGCTCGCAGCGTGTTATCACGGGTTATTCTCTCGAGCACCTCGAGCAGTAAACAAGACTCATTGGCAAAGAAGTGAATCGGAACGATAACGATGTCACGTGCCGGTGAAGAGGTAGTTGTCCCATATTCTCGTCGACAGGGTCTGTTTCCGTGAACCAGTTGACGGAGCCTATATATACATATACGACGCGGGCCTTATTAAGCACAAGCGCTGTCGAGCTTCTAAGCGTGGCGGGACCCGGCTGCCTGGTAGCGGGTCTTCACCCCACTGCACGGTATTAAAGTGCGACACAGAACAGGTGATCCGATCCTTTGGTTGGTCTCTTGTGGCGCAGGGTTGGCCGTAACTACGCTCGCCTCTAGCTCCGCGATACCGCGCATCGGGCCACTCGCGTTCTGCATTTTTTTTTTTTTTAATATTGGGTTGGGGAGACGACGGAGTGCCCGCGGCGCTCCTTGACTGGAGATCCATCAAGCACGTGGCAGGTACACACGATGGAAGGTGGGTCTCGTGAACGCGCCGGGATTTGGTATTGAGGAAAGCAGAGGGAGAAAGAGGGGAAAGAGTTCACTCCACGCCTCGTTAGGCTTTCGTTTCGGCAAGCGTTGCGAGCGATGCTGCTGTGTTGCACTTCGACGGAGGCGAGGCAGGGGCTTTCATATAGTATAGGAAGTAATGGTAGCAACAAAATGACAGCGCGAATTATATAGAGAAGCGCGAGAAGCAGCGGGTACGTTTTTTTTTTTTATTATTTCTATTTCATTATACGGTGACGGCGATTGACGAGTGATCGGTCGACCCGGTAACCCTGAAAGCCGGCGATGCAAGCAGCGATGCGCGGGCCTTGCTCGAGCGGGTGACGAGAGAAGGCGATGGAATGAAAAAAATATGGGCTGGGGGGCGTAAGACAACAAGCTGGATACCGTGGGAATGCAACGTGAATAAGGAATGCAGTGCTGGGAGAGAAAGATGCATGTCATGTGCGGCTAGCCTGGTAACCCACTGTTGTTTGCTTCGTTTGAATTTTCGCCCGCATTACGTGGTAGACCAGACTCTGGAGTTGGAGAGAGCGTTGACGCAAAGAGGAACGCGACGGCCTTACGTAATGATTGCGGTATAGCGTTTCTCGAGACACCGATTTCGCGTGCAGTGTTATCCCTGCTTACAACTGTACAAGAAAAAAAAAAGGAAAAAGAAAAGAGACGATGTGACGGAACGAGCGATATGGGGAATGCCATTTATTGGGGCGCTACAGAAATATGTTATGAGCTAGCTTTTTCTTTTCAATCTCCCTTCAATTTTACCTCTTTTTGCGCGTTTACTACATTCCAAGGACATACTGTGTCCCTACGACGCTTGCTAACTATAGAATGGTGTGCGTGCCGTGATACGTTAGGGATTACGTGCTTAAGTCAGTGCGCGAATAAGTAGCCGTTTATTCACGCTATTATTTGTCAAAGTCAATCAGTTGTATCGTTAAAAAAATATGCATAAGGAATGCGACACTCTGCATCCGCGAACAAGACCAGCAGATTAGTGCCTATATGTTTTTCGCGTTCTTTAAACCGGCTGGACTCCAGACACCGCGGCCACATCCATCGCTGACACGGAAAGTTATCCGCCCACTAGTGCTGCTCTCGAAACGCGCCGGCCTGAGTGACTGCTTGTAGTCCTCCTCCTCCGCATCCTCCCGCGTGCACACAATGTTCACTATCTCTCTCTGTCTCTTTCTCTTCCCCTTTTCCTTATCTACAGTGTAGTGTGGCGAACAGGACGATCTACTGGTAAGCATCCCTGCCTTCCGTCTCCCAGCTGTCTCTCTCTCTTCCCGTTATTTCCCTCTCCTCTCGCCTTTTTAACGAGAACACGGGACTTGGCATATCCACTCCGTCTTGTTTTCACCTTCGCCGGATCTCTGATTTTATCTTTCACGGCTGCTGAAAAATTCAAGTCCCGCGCTTCCTCCGAACGAAGCGTGCATCATCAAAAAGAAAGAAAGAAAGCACACAGAAGCAGCCAAGCAGTCGGGGATCTGCCAGCCACGGTTACCCTTCCCCTCGTCTCAGCGTAACCATCGAGCCAGCACTTGGGGGTAGCCATCTTTGCTGGGTTAATCTCTGATGGAATCCCCCTCCCTTTTCTTTTGCACCCCCCATAAAGGAGGAAGTGTTCTTCTTGGTCGGCGTGTATGGCGCAAGTGGACTCCACATGGCGTTCGCAGTCGCCCGGATTGCTGCAAAGCATCGGCGAAAGGGCGAGCTTATGTGCACCGACAGAAAGCACTCCGCGGTCGGGTCCCCCCCCTCTTCTTCGTGTTGGCGGGGCGGGAGGGGGGTCTCGTCGTCCAAGCCCCCGACGCCGCGGCGCGTCTTTTGAGCGCCACTTCGGCGTGCCTGATAAGGCAACAATGTATCTTTTGATCGACCGACTTCCTCGTGGGGGGAAAACGGCCCCAGCGGCCATCGTCTCCCGCCTTACTGTATACTCCGCCCTATCTTCTTCCGTCGCCTTCATCCCTCTACTATCTTTATATGTACATGTATATTTTAAAGCCGTCAAAAAGGACACTCTCCCCTCACTTGAGAGCGCATAAGTGACCTTGAAAACTGGATGAAAAGAAAGAATGTGGCTCCCCTTCGCGATCTCTTTTTTTCTTTGTGAGTCTTTGTCGCACTTTGATGTATGTTTCTTGTTTTTCTTTTTTTTCGCCCTCCTCTCAGGAGGTCAATGTTGCAAGCTCGCGTCGTGTGCAGTCGTTTTCCTCGCTCGTGTCGTTAATGCCCTCTCTTCTGTATTGTATGCTGAATTCTTCCTTCTTTTTTAATATATTTGCTTGTAGTGCGGAGGGGTCTGTTCCGCGTTCCGCGGAGATTACGTCACTTGAGTCCGCGTCACGGCTTAACGGCAGGTGGCGCTGTTTTGAATAGCGAAAAAAAAAATTTATAAAGAAGAAATAAAGAAAGCAAAAACAAAAAAGGAAGACAGAAGGAACTAATGAAAGCAAGAGAGGTGAAGTCGTTGGCGTGGAGTCTTAAAATAAGAAAGGTGCCAAATTATCATGCAACGTCTAGAGTGACGTAACTTTAATCAGGCCAGTTATCAAAGCACTCTGATCCGGCCTTAGAGAAGTTGATCCTTGCATAGCAAAAAAAATAAACAAAAACGAAAAATTCGACGAAGGCAGTTTCGTAAAATGTTAGCCGAATACGCTGACGTGTATACATGTATTAAAAATAAACGGTAGTGTTAATTTTTACCTGATAAAACCGAGAAAGAGAACAAACCAGCCTATTAATAGGACCTCAGTCTTTAGTAAGGGAACGACCTGCCTGACACGCTAGGTGTCAATCCTAAGTATCTAGCGTCTATAGTATCAATCTTGAAATTGCGTCACGAGCAATACGCGTTAATTGACATATTTTGCGCCTTCATGGCATTCCGTGCGCACTCTATATTCACAGGAGTACGATCATAAACCAGATGTTTAGTACAGCCTCCAAAGAAATTATACGTATTGAGAGAGATACATAGTGTCAATGAGGCGGTTGGAACTTCCGGTTGCAAAAGTAAATGTTTATTTTTTTTTTCCTCGTGCATAAAGACATTTTGCAAACGTTTAAACAAAGTTGACGGGAAGGCTTTTCTGCGATCACTTGTATAGCGCGAAGCGCTGCTACTTGTTTATAATTCATTTAGTCTCTCTCACTGAATGCTATGGCGCTTACGAGGTTTCAAGAGTGCAAAACCCTTCGGCGACGAATTCCGCGGAGCTCTACACAGGACGAGTTCCGCGTTTAAGGTTTAATGCCCTTAAATTTCCTTGTATCACCACGGGAATGCCATTAACGCCGAAGGATTTAAGGCAGCATGTACGGCCATTAACATCGGGCGCAAATACGCGTAGTGCCGGAGAGTATAGCGGGCGTCCCACCTCGATAAGAAAACGCGTATCAACAAACTGCCTCTCATCTCGTGAGAGATACAGTTCACGGAAAAGACAACACGCTCGACGCGGCCGTAGTAATTTGTAATGCCATTCAACCCGCCTCGGCCATCTCCGACTTTGAAGAAAGATCTGGCTCCGCGAAGCGGCGTGTGTCAAGACCAGGGCATCCTCCAGTGTTTCGTTTGCTTCTTCATTTCTTTATTATTATTATTATTATTTTCTTCCGCCAGCTGGCATGCTGGGCCGCGCCTGGCTGTCTGCTCGGTTTCTGTTCCTGGCTTTGGCTTCGCCGCCGGCTTTTCCACTACCCCCCTCTCGTGTTTACATTCCGCGCGAGCCTCGCTTTACGAGGAGCCGCGGGTGGGTTGCGACCCCTTCGAGCTCTCCAGTTTGCCTCTAGGGGGCGCTCGAATAGGGGTTGCCACATGTACGGGCAGCGGAGTGTGACACCGATCCGAGCAGAGAGGAGCAATTAGGGACAGGACCTTGTTATGATTAGCCACCCTTACGGCTCTTGCTTGTGTATAACTCATCTCGGTCGGCTGTCCGGGCTCTTCTTCTGTACACGGTGACTCTCGGATGCGCGCCCCGTTAAAAGACGAACGCGCGGCCCGAACTGGGTTCGCCCTGGGCTCGGGCGAACGTTTATTATATAAACTATAGCGTTCTTTTCGTTGCGGAGGTCAACGCACATTAGCCTAGTTAGACGGTGTGTGTGGGCGCGTTGTTATGCTTCGCTCGTTTGCGTTTGGTCCTGTAGTAATTCGAAGGGGGTTCTCGCGAACTGCGCTCGGGGGCTCTCGGGTCATGCTAGTGTGCGTTCCGGTTTACGACGCGCTGTACCTGGTTCGCCTCGGGAGCTTGAAGGTCCGTGAAGATTAATGTTGTTTTTGTCGCGCAGAAACGATATTCAAGAGCCGCGAGTGATCCTTCAGCGTTTTGTGAGGTCCCGAAGTTAAAGAACGAACGAAAGAAAGAAAGAAAGATCTACTGCCAGGTGGCTTCCCTTCATTGAATGTTTTCTTTCGCTGTGAAGAGGTCGATAGTTCTTAGCCTAATTATACTTCCTGAAGCGTTTTATCTTCACACTTTTTTTTTACCGATTGAAGGCTTGCTTTTGGTTCAACTGGTCTGTGCTATCGCTCCTGAGATAAGTGATAACCTATTCCTCCGCTACATTTACTTCCTTTATTTTTCCTTTTCCTCCCTTTTTTTCGTTTGTTTTGATTATTACACACATTCCTTAGTCGCTGGAGCTTATTTGTGGCGATTGGGATAGCCAGCCTGTGGTGGCCTATTTCCCCATTTGCTCGTCATTTAATAAACAAGAACAACAACAACTACAAGAACAACAACAACAACAATAACAATCTGCTCCTCTTTCTAGGCTTCCCTGCGCGCTTCGTTTACGAATCTCGCGGCCGTAATCGGGTTTGCCGTGAGCTTGGTCATGCGTGCGTGCTTTCTTTGTTTTTTAAATCTCCTCCAAGAGTAAACGTATACATTAGCCTAGTTACGCGCGGACTACCACATTGTTAGGATTACACGCGTTGCTCGAGCACGTCACCTCCAGTCGGCCGTGTAATTCCCGCCTCGGGCTGCGGCCTTGCCGACATTCCGTCTAACGTACGCTTCTGCTTTATTTTTGGGAACACCGTGGACATGCTAGTAAAGAATACGGGACTTCTCGCTTGGACGGGCCTCTGCGTGAGCGTTGTTATCGATCGAGGCGTCTAACTGGGCGGAGCCTGTGTAGTTATACGGCGGCTAACGTGTTGCTATACGATTAGTCGTTCCTTCCAGCGATGGTCGAACGGGCTTGACGGCACGATGCGTCTCTGACGCGTCGATAAGCTTTTCGTGTGAACGTTACATATATATCATCGGGAGGAAGAGGTGGGAGCCATCGTCTCGGATGGTTGCTCTTCTCGGCCCCGCGGGATCGTTTACTGTGATTCCAGTACTGGAAGTCACAAACGTGTGAGCTCGTAGCTCTCCTTGCGTGGGAACCGCGTTAGCTTAGCTGTGTAGTCGAGTTAAGCGCTAACCGATGCCCTGGCAAGACTGAACGTCTCTGCCACCTCTGATTTTGAGATGCCGAAATGACGACGCTCTTCGAGAAGGAGGTGCTCTATATACATGAAGCGAGGTTAGTTGTCTCTGGTGTAGTTATACGTGCGTCCTCATTTCTGTCCCGAAGGGTATCACGTTATTTAGGATAAGTCGCCCATTTTGCTCCGGCGCGGAGTTTCTCAAGACGTGGCTCGAGAACGTGTTAGCTTGTTAACTATTTAAATTCGCGCGCACGCGCACGACAAGTGTGTTCTCGCGTATCCTCATACCTTGTGCGTTCTGTAGTGCGGCTGTCTGGATGGTTTTATTTGCTTAAGAATTCGTTGCCATTTTAAACTGCTGCTATTTCATACTTCGAAAAGTCTGAATAAGAAGAAGCTTTAAGAGGAGAGTCGAGGAGGTACGTTTGCGGGAAGGGACGAAGTCGCAAATCGCCATAAGAGAAAGCGCACTCTAACGCAAGGAGTGTCAAATTGTCAAGGAAGCAAGCTGTTCTCGAAGGCAAGATATATGCTGTATGCAAAAAGAAAGAAAGAAAGGAAGAAGAAGAAAAAGAATAAAAAGCGATTTGGTGTTCGAGTACTGTAAAGGTAGCTTCACCGTGTCACTTGCGCGCGTGCGGAGAAGGCTAACGATGAGCCCCACCTTCGGTGGACATGAGAGAAAACTCCAGCTTGTCGGCGCACACGGCAAGGAGAAGTGACGTAGAGATGGACCGGGATAACGTAGCGATTATATATTCCGAAAATCTATTCCTTCACTCGCTTCGTCAGTGGTCAGAACGGCGCTGCGCCTGCGTTATCACCAGGATCGACCGGTCGTGAGCGGTAAGTGATAAGAAAGGAATAGAATCGCGCGAAAGGAATCGCCACATTATACCGATCGAGTCACGCAAGCTGATGTCCTTCACACAATCTATTCGAAAGCCAGATTTAGGAATCGCTGTTTGCAAGCCTGCAGTATCTTAGGTACGAGCCAACGGCTATTTGGAGATGGGGAGTGTTCAGCGTCGTCATGTTTCTGTAATAGTCGCTGACGAAGGCCGCAGAAATCTAACGCGATAAGAAAAACTATCGCGCTCAGAATCAGTTATACAACTCGAAAGCGTGGCAGTGCACTCGCGAGTTATTGTATCTCATATTCAGCACGATAGTGCCTGTGCCTCTCTATGTGGAGATGAAACTTTGTTCAAGAGTATGACTGACAGCTTTGATAACAGGCTGCTGCTGCTGATAAACAGGGTACCAATGCGATAACAGAATGGCATTCGTGTGCCCGTTCATATCTCTCTCGCGAATGCGGCAGAGGGATAACGCGATAACGCGAAGGGATAAGTCGCGCGCGGATAAGACAACTGTGGTTTTCTTGCACTGGCTTGCCAAACACGGCTCGCTTGCAACACGGATTCCTTCGCCTCGCAGGAAGCATGGCATCGAGAGAGAGAGAGAGAGAGAAAGATAAACACGAGGAATTCTCTGCAGGCGGTCGCGCTTGACGTGATACGGATGCCCCTGCGTGAATCATTTCCTCGAGGCATTGCGGCCGAACATGCGAACTCCCACCCACGGTGTGCTCACAACGCCGAGTTTGCACACCCTGCGTCTTTAGAACCGTGCAGTATACAGGCTATAGAAGCTTGAACGCATACAGTACGAGTCGCGTTCAATACGAGCTGCAACACGGTCCCCGTGGTCGAAGAGGGACCGCGTTGCATGGCGGAGCGAACATACGAAAAATTTGGTTTAACAAATGCCGGTAATTGGAACAGGGTTTAACTTTCCCATCTTTTTCGTATGCCGGCACCGCCGTGTGCGGTCTTGGGGCCTTATTTCTTCAGAAATTTGGAGGAACGGAGAACGCCTATATACAGTGTTGGCAATGGTTCATCTATCATAGCTTGTTGTCAGCGCATTACCTATTAACATTTGAATCCTTCTATAGTAAAGTACAAATGACTTCAAAGGGAAGCTCCCGAACCCGACATCATCGGTACTGAGGGTAATGCATCACTAAGAATCACGCAAACCAAGAGACGAGTTCCAAGAAAGGCTTCGCGTTTTCAAAAGGCGGCAACTGCGACATATCCACTGTGAGAGAGACAGTCTTTGAAGGTGACACTACACTTGCAGAGGGACGCGAGCTTTGAACTGCGGCGCATTTTCGGCCCGTAGCCATATCATTCAAGCCTGCACCTCTCTCTGCATTCACTCTTTTCCTCGTTTGCTTGATAATCAACCTAGCCAATTATACCTCGGTGTGGTCTGTCAAGGATTGTCGATCAATGGGGTTATAAGAACGTTATAACGCCAATCCCGGCTGTATACAGTTTTTTTTATTGCACCGCGCGGCTTCAGCTTAGCGGTCCTAAGTAGGTGTTGCCGGAAAAGCAAAAACATCCGGGACCCCATCACTCCTAACTTGAGAGTTCTCGAGCGAGCGCACGACTGGGGCTTGTGTGGTTGTTGCTCGCGCGACATGAGCTCGTGCACACACATGCCTCCTCGGAAAACGAGAGACAGATACGCTCCCGTCATGTTTCATCCGTCTCTTTAATGACTGTATGCGGCGGAATCCCCGGAATGCGTCGAGCGAAAACATTTGGCGTTCGCACCCCCCACTTCGCGTTCTCGCGTGTTTTGTACGCTCGGTGGGGGGGTATTGCCGCAAGCCCTTTTTACGCTCGCGGCTGGCATTTGTCACCATCGGCGCTGTCGGTGTTGCTGATTCCGCGGGTTCGCCATGTGGCGGTTTTTGTGTGTGTTACAAGCGGCGGGGAAAAACTGCGCAGTTGCGAGTTGCGATTCTTATTTGAGCCGCGCGAAGGGAAAGCCCAGAAAAAAAAATACATTATTGCTGTGTTGAAAGGGTCACTAAAGAGAGAACAAATATTAGTAGATTACTCTTCTATGATACCAAAAATAAAAAATAAATAAAGGCCACTCTTATGTGACTTGGCTGCGTGGTTCCGTCCGGGCATGTGCGCGCATTCACCGTTATCCTCTCCCACTTCTTTCAACTCCCCTTTTCCTTTCTTCCAACGCAAATATACGTTTATGGTTAACATCCCTGCTTTCTCTCTTTACTTTTTTCTCTCTCGTTTAGCTGAACCGCGTGACAAGCATACCGCCGTGGCTGTCTTCATTTAAACATTCTCACATGTGGACACATGGGCGCGCAGATAAACCAAATCAGCTGCCACCATCAGTCTGCAGACAGCAGCGCCAGCCCAGTCGTGGTGTCCGCGCTTTAAGCTCACGCGAGGGCTGAAACACAAATGTCGTCGAAGCGACAAATTATTTCGCGGCAGTATTTTTCGTTTGTTTAACTTCTGTCGCATCTGATCGTAAGAATTAGCCAACAAACAAAGACACCAAGGACAACATAGGGGAAATTACTTTTGCTTACTAATCCAATTAAAGAAATTATAGAATAATCGAAATGAAAATGGAAGAAAAAAAACAACTTGCCGCAGGTGGGGAACGATCCCACGTCTTCGCATTGCGCGTGCGATAGCTCTTACCAATTGAGCTACCGCGGTGCCGTTCTCCCATCCACTTTCTTGGTTTAGAGTGTTTCCCACCTGAAACACTTTAAACATATGCGTTTGTTATTTCGTGGCATATCTGTTACACGCACTTTTCTGAAGCCGTAGACCCATCCGCGTTAATGAAGGGAATTAGTCAATCAAATAAGCAAGCACTTCTCGCGACCCGGAAGTTTTATTTCGCCAGAGGTCGGCGACACCCGGCGACACCGCCCCCCCCCGTTTCGAGCTAATTCCTCCGTTTACGACATTCTCTCCTCCTCACCGCGATCGCATCCTCCATACCACGCGAGAGCATTTTTTTTTTCTCGCGCTAGGAAATTCGATGCAACACGCAGATGTTTCTTCGCCCCTTCGAATCGTGTTTGGGAGTCGTGTCCCAACTCAGGGTGTGGCCCTGCACCACCGGGTCGCGTGTGTAGCTGATATCAGGCTGCGGGGGTGGCAGACGGAATGTCCGCGCAACATCCCCTCCCCCCCCCCCCTCTACCTCCTTTCCCCATGCCTCGAATCGTCGCTCGCGTCCTCCCATCTTGCCTAAAACGTTCGGGGGGCGAAGGGGGTACAACGCGACGTATACCCCGGGATCGACTCGACGTGTGATTTGCGGTGAAGCGCAACCTCTGTACGGTACTATCGCAAGCTTAGATCTCCGCGAGCATAGGCAGGACGAACGCGAAAGTGCTCGAGCCCTTCGGCTGATTGCACCCTTTCGCGATCGGAGTGAACGAAGAATTCTCTTCAGCTGGGGCGAGTGGTATAAGGAAGCGAAATGCCAAGATGTGCCGTTCTGGTGTTTTTTTTTTTTCTTTATTTTTTTGCGCGACCCTTCGCGTGCCTTTCTACGTGGTGGTTTCTGTAATTTTCGGCACAATTTGTGGCGCTAAGTGATTTGTAATGATGATTATTGCGTACGTTCTCGTTCTGTAAGGAAAAGAGAATAAATAAAGGAACGTTAGCGGCCCTTATACTCTGTTTCTCGCACCGACTTTCAAACAGCGCTTCCTTCAATCTAAGAGGACTTTTGCTTCGAGCTGCGGTGCGATTGCTTCCAATCTCTTATTTTGGCTTTGAGTAGATCGTGACGATCTTTTGTTGAATGCTCTTAGGTTCCGATTGGATTCTTATCCACTTACAGCGGATTATCATCGAGTTACATCGTGGATAGCGTATTGATACAGCCCCCGTCCGCATAGCAACTGTAATTTCTTTATCAGAATTGTGGCGTAGCAAGACAAAAGGGGGCGACTAACCCAGCAACGTGTTTTACCGAGATCTCTAAATTTACGCAGGCGTTCAACCGTATCGGCAGTGTTGCAACGAAGCGGGAGAGACTTGAAGGCCTCGGAGGCAGAGAAATTGCACTTTGCAAGAAAGGCTACTACAAGGCGCCCCTTGAAACTTCAGCGTGCAGACTATATTATTTTTCTTTTTCAAGAACGCTAAATGTTAACAGACGATGCACTTTTTTCTTTCTTTCTTTCTTTCTTTCTTTCTTTCTTTCTTTCTTTCTTTCTTTCTTTCTTTCACTTCTCTCTCCTTTCTGGCAATTAGCCCTCCGCATCGCCGGCCCAGTATCTTCCCAAAGAGGAGCCGCGTTCCGGCTGGGGCCGAGGTCGTATCATTTTGTCAACAGGGGACACGCCGTTTCGCAGCTGGAGTGCGTGCGTGCGTGAAAACAACTGTAAACTATATATAAAAAAGTAAGAAACGAGCTATAGGGAGTGGGAGAGAAGGGATAGAAGAAGGGAAGAAGGAGAGAAGAAGCGCCAGTGGGGCTATAGCACCACTGGCGCTATAGGATCAAGCCAGCTGCATGCGTGCGACTCTTCATCAGGCGTGCCTTCCTCCTCCTCTTTCGCTTGCGAAGTCGTGCCGTCCGTTTTGCCCGTCCAGCAACTTTGCGGGCGGGGCCGGCGGTTTCCGTTGCTTGGGATTCCATTCCGGAGACCCCCCCCCATCCGCGTGCGTGTTTTGCGACGCAGCTTTGCTGCACCGCCAACACACAGCTGGGACCCGACCGCAAGGCGGTTCCCTCTGAGCGGCAACAAGCAACAGCTGGCCTTGGTCGGGCATATCGAGGCAACAGGGGTGGTTGCTGATGCGGGTTGTCCGCTCCCTCCGGCGACGTTGTCACGTGCGACGCGGTCGCGTTTTGTTTGGGGTATAGTGTTCTAGAATAGGGGTAGTGGGCTCAGATGACGGCTCCCCTTGAGGTCCTTGATGTCGCCTCCGAGAGATGGCGCTTCAAACATTCTCACCTGAAACGTTTTGCAGTCTTGCGCCTACGCTATGCGGGTTATTTCACTGCATAGCGTAAATCTAAAGGAGTTCTTGCTATCCGTATTACCTGAAAGGCATAAATTCGCATTTTGTGCTATATATAAAGTTTACCATTGTGACTGCGACGGCTCGGGCGGCGTTATCGATAGCCTCGCGAGTGCATGAATTTGGGCGCTGGTTCGCCACCGCAGTGGGCAGCTTGCGGTAGTTTGTAGCAGTTACTGTGACGATAATGTGAGCACGATGATTCGTTTTATATATATGAGCACGATGATTCGTCATATATATTGACACGTATACATGTTTATCTTTCACCGGTGGCCGCTTTCCATAGGCTAACAAATGGTTATTGCTCGCCTGTACCGGAAGTTTCTAGAACGTTATCGATGCTTCTTTCCGTTGCCTGTTTTCACCGACGCAATGTTATCTGATTGTATGACCGACGCGAATTGTCTAGAACTTTCTGGAAGACACGCAGGCACCAGGGAATAATCTGGAACGTTCGATGACTCATGTATAAAAGCCGACGCGTTTCGCCGCTGAGCAGATTTTCGACGATCGCCGACTGTGTTCGCCGCTTTCGTTGTGCTTCGAGTGTAGCTTGCTTTTGTGGGCACAGGTTCGCCCAATAAAGAATCACTTTCGTCATACACAGTTTTACGACTGTTTACTTCAGCGTCACTACTACGTGACAATATATATATATATATATATATATATATATATATATATATATATATATTGTCACGTAGTAGTGACGCTGAAGTAAACAGTCGTTATCACCGTGTAATCGTCCACTGCGGTCCACTAAGGCCAGTGTCGAGCTCGCGCCGCTCTCATTAGCAGTGGACTGCTGCCCAAGCTGACCGCACTTGGTCAAGTTGCGGGCAGTTTTCTTGCATCATAAATGCATATACACGACGTGTGGGTACACATCTCCGGAAAGAAAAACACGGCGCATATATTTATGCAAAAATTATGTTCCTTAAAATATCAAACAAGCTTATTTCTAATTGTATAATTGTAATTGAATTCGAGCAATGATTTCAGCGGGCAGGCGGCATTGCTCTTTGAGCGCATAAAATTGCTTTTGTTTTCGAATGCACTTTCAAGTTCGTGCAAATTTATTAGGAACAGCATCGAAACAAAAGCGATGTACACTATTGTTGCAGCAGTGAAAAATAAGCAAAATCAGCACAACCAAATAAGAATACTCAAAGTACTGCACAGATTCCAAAAATATTACAAATCTCCCTGCTAGTGCATGTGGAAAATATTTCTTTTTACGTACAACAATAACAATGTTTACAAAATAAAACAAACCATTTTTTTCTCAAAGAGCACACACTAGATACAAAGCACTTTTAGAGCATGCCTAAGAATATGCAGTACGGCGAAATGAAAAAAAAAAAAAAAACTCTTTGCCGTTAACGACGTCAACGAAGTCTCTGATTATGTAACGCGGCTCAAAGTGCAATTCGCACACGGCAAATGTCTGATCAAGCTTCTTGTCTTCACGGTGTAAGTTTCTTTCTCACTGATGTCTCCTTTTTTCGTCTTGTGGGACGGTGAAAAGAGACGCCTTCGGCGAGTCTTTCACTCGACTATAGCCTGTCCGGCACCCTGGTGAAAAAAAAAAATGTGGTTGATCCCTCTTATATAGGAATCGGTATAGAACACGAAAGTGAAACGTGTCTTCACAGAAGTAGTGTAATGTTTATTGCACATTGATATATAATGTCTATTGGTGTTTTGTGGCTAAAGCGCCCTTAGGCGTTGATGCACCCACGCTGACGCCTGGTGGCACGTCTCCTCCGTCACGACTACCAACGTCGATGACCATGAGCAACCGTCGTGCATATGGAAGCTGCACTACGCTGCACACGCTAGCACAACGCGAAAGACGAAGCACGTAACTGACACACAATACAACGCGCAAGACAAAGCACGTAACTGAATCGTCACCGAGTCAAATCAGCGCGTACAGCGCGTCGTAATTGCAGCCTCCGCGATCAACTTCAGAACCATTTTCAGCGCTAATTGCGGAGGCCAAGCTCCGCTGTGCTGAGTACGGTGAACGCCACCACCTAGGTGGCGTTGGTAGTGCTTCTTGATGCCAGCGTCCCTTCGAATGCTGGCATCGAGACGTCGTTGTGCTGAGACCACCGAAGCGTTCACTGTCGGTGCGCGTTAGTGTCATAATGCAGTACTTCTCTTTTCTGCTCGTAGGCGGCGGCACCGCCCCGAGCAAGAGCGCGGGTACACGGAGGAGTGTTAGATATATAAGGCGCGTCTGTGTAGCTCTCTGCAGATGCGTTTGTGGCGCAATGGGTTAAACGCTCGGCGATCTATCGTCGCGGACCGAGAGGTCGTGGGTTCGATTCCCAAATTTTGCATGTTTGTGGAACTTTTTCTTCTGGTTTCTTTCTTTGTATTATGTTCTATGACGTATTTCCGTGACGGAAATACGTCAGTGAAGTCTTGGTGGACCCCGGCATAAAACACTTTCGTGTTAAAACAGTAATTGCGCCGGAGTTTCTTAGCGCACCGTAGAACGAGCACAAAGGAAGTCCGAGGACGTTGCCGAGGCAAGTCGACGAACGTTGCACTTTACAAAAACAATCAAAATCAAGTTGATTCGCGTCCTCGTGTGCAGACTGCAGCAAGTGAATGGCAGTGACGGGAGCGCACACGCTGGCACGGGTCTTCAGGTGGAACTAGCTCCAGCGCCCCTAGCGGCCTCCGGCTCCGGCGACATGCGCGGCTTCAGCTGGAAGCGTGCGCCGCATAGGGCAGAGAGCACACTGCCCAATATTCTAGTACACTGTAGTTTGGGGACACGAGTCGCTGTGCGGCGGCACCGCACAAAAAAAAAAAGAAAAAAAAAAAAGAAGCGTTAGAGAATGGGGAGTGGGGTGTCACCTGCTAGCTCTCCGGAAGAGAATGCCTGCCGCCCTGCCCTGGTGGCTCGCTCTGGTGTCTGCGATCTATCGCTCATGCACGAGGTCGTGGGCGCGATTCCTGGCGGTTAGAGGCCGCGTTTAATGAGGACGGAACGTACAAACGCTTGTGTATAATTAGACATGTTACGTTAGATATAATAGATACGTTAAAGAAGGTCCAGGTACGCTCAAAATATATTCCCGAGCCTTCCACTGTGGCGACTTCCACAGCCACTGCAGTGAAACATTAAACCAATGAATGAATGAATGAATGAATGAATGAATGAATTGAAAGATAGTGCTGTACGCGCCGCGGTAAAGTTTCACTCACTTGCTGGCTTAATTGCAAGAGATGTTTATTCATGAAATGCTGCGATCACTCCTTGACCGAAGTATATGCATATGAGTGTGAAAGGGGCTGGCCTGCAGAAGTTACAGGCCAGCAGTAGATGATATCTTACGATGACATATTACGAACACAGGTACGCGTGTGCAGTATCACGTACGTTTTCGGAGCGCGGGGTCCGCAAAAAAAAAAAAAGAAAGAAAAACGGTATTTCTGAATATTTGTAGCTCGTATACCACCATCCATTTCGCATAGATAGCGTGCCTCATAACCAGGTTGTGCTTTTGGCGCTTAAAACCCCGGATTTTTCATGTTGATCCTCCAGATCACTAGAAGAATTAGATTTCTGTTTTTTTTTACTCTCTCTCTCTCTCTCTTTTTGTGGGCAAGCCTCCGTGAATGTTCTGCACAAGTCATTCCACACATAGAAAAAAAAAAAAAGAAAACGTTTATTGGGGGGAAACCCAGGCTCAGTTGTTTGTTCGAACCATCTGTAGACACTTTTGGTCAACGCTGTAAGACGCTGGTAAAAAAAAAAAAAAAAAAAAAAAAAGGAGAGAGAGAGAGAGAGAGGGGGGGAAGAGAGAGAAAAGAGAAAAAAAAATCGGGCTGCACCAACACACGTGCGCTTTCCGACTTCCGGTCAGGCGTGGCGGCTCCATTCGGGGGTAAATAAATACCGTGAAAAGAAATAAACATTTGAAACCCTCCGGCGGAAAGGAATTCGTCATACGGTTGGGAAAAACACGGGCGGATATAGAGGGAAGAAGAGTCTGGCGGAAAAGGAGGAGGAAGGCCTGCTAACCAGATCAGCTAATGAAAAGGGGAGGAGAAGGAAAGAAAAGCAGAGCGATGTTCATGAACGAACTTTAATTGTATGAAGTATCCCGAAATTAAAGTTGCCGAAGTCGGCTGTTTTCATGAATGAGTGTTATTGCTTTCTCATTTTATTAAAATTTATTGCCCCCCCTTTTTTTTATTGTTTCTTGTCTTCATCCTTTTCTTTTCGCTCTTTCCGATTCCTTTCAATTTTATTTTTAAATTTCATCTTTCACCCTCATTATCAGGAGTAGCACGTAAGGCACTTCGCTATAGGCTAAACATCAATGGCCCTCATTGAAGTCTCTCTCTTTCTCTCTGTAGTTTGAGTTTCGTGATTGGAGACCGAACGCAGAAAGTCGTGGAAGTCCTGAACGACGAGCACTTCGTTGGAAAATTGCACAAACTCAAACCGGCGACGTGTTGTGCATGTTACATTGAATTTCTCGTATGTGGAACCACAACTGCGAAGAACCACCACAAGACCAAGCCAACTAATACGAGTAATCGCACTGACCAAGTGAAAAGTTAACCTTGAAAGTGCATCAACATCTCGTGTAGCAGTCCTGTGGTGAAGGCCCGTATTTGTATACTTACCGAGTATAGGCAGACATAAGAACTGCTTTTAACGGGTACACAGCAATTCCGGAATCTAGTAAGGCTTAATTTTAGGGCGCGTGCAGGGAATTAAACGCTAGGCAAATTAACAGCTTTTGTAACCTAGTCTGCACACATGTCGCAGTGATCCGCACACATCGAGGTCTCGCAGGTGTTGGAACGAATCGCCAACACGGCTTTTCGGCAACACGATGTTTTAAAAAAACAAATACTTGTGGAGTGAAGATGACGTTCCGAAAGTGAAGCCGGCCCGCCGCCGCCTTACCAGGGGAATTGAAAAACGCTGTAGCATATATAGCGAAGAATAAATAGGAAGTTCTTTGCTCTGACTTTCGGCTGGTTTGAGATGGCTAATTTTGCACTATAGACACTGGTCGACGTGTACCTTTGTGTGCACTTTTTTTATGGTGACACGTGATCGTATTGACCAATGGTATGGGAGGTCGTGATGTCGCTACTCATAAACAGTAACATTTTAAACTTCCTTGGTTGCGATGAAGCACGCTTTAGGACAGAACCGGAGCATGCCTCGTAACGGTAAACTTCTCCACCTTGGAACGTTCGCTCTTATATACATATTGAAATAGAACGTAGCTGCCCGCAGAGTGAGACGAATGAACCCATGATCCGAATATGCTTTGAGGTGAAGAAGTTGAAGCTTTTCTTTTAACCACCCGAGTCTTGGCCAACACGCCTCGTAGGGAGGGGGGGGGGGGGGGGGGGTATACGTGCCACAGCATTTAAGATCCTCATCATCGTCATGTCTCCTCTTAATGTAAGCTATAGAACTGCGGGACGTGAAAATAACACCGACGGGAGGCATCGTTCCTTTTGTCATGCCAGCTTGCCCTGGCTTAGCGAATGAACGCGCTATGACAGTGACACGCTCGCAAGTGGCCGATATGGAATCGGGACGAAGCATTGAGGATCGTATAAAGCGAACAACCGTACAAAGCGAACAACCGTACGAAGCCAACTAACCAACTAACAAAGTGAGAGTTTCCGCTGGCTAACACTTCCGTGACTATAGGTTATAAATATATGCGCGTATAAGTATCATATACGTATATGCAGTGGAGTGGGAGCCACCACCGTACGTCAGTTAGGGCAGTACCACACGCGTCATGCTCCGGTTGCGGGTTTGGCTCATACCGGCGGCAAGGTTGCCTTTTTCTTCAGCTTTCGTTTCCCATTCTTTGTACATGAAGTATATGGCAAATTTTGCCCCCATGTACAATTAATCGTACAGTTGAATAAAGCGATCAGTTAACTCTCCCCCTATGCGGTTTGCTTTAGGCTTGGTATGGTTAGCAAATATCGAGCCCCGACGGGTTCTCCTATTTTTACTCTCTCGTATACAAAACAGTCCTGGGCTGTTTTCTTTTTTCTTCTTCTTCTTTTTTTGTTTGCTGCGGGACGGCTTTTGCCTGGGCGTGTACTGTAGCGGTTGTGTCTGTGCCGACACCCTCATTGTGTCGTCGGCGTGATGGCCCCCTCTTTCTCTGGAGGCGAGCGACCACCGCTGAGACTCGGGCGACCTTGGCGCCAGTTTGGCAGCGCGCGCCGGAATATGCGTATGCATAAACGGGCACCGCACTGCATGCTGCGCCGCGCCGTCCGCGTTGTGTACGGGCGCCAAACTTTATGGCTTCCTCCTTTCAAGGACCCGTTGGCACGCGTCACAGTGCGTCACCCTCTCCTGTACTCTGTCTGATCCGTCGTTGGGCGCGATTATAGGTCTTGTTAAAGATGGAGCCGGCGCGTGTCTTTCAGGGCTGTTGTTTGTGGAATGGGAGAAGAAAGAACTGCGTTAATTGCGGTGCTCGCGTGTAGAGATGTGTCCTGTGAATAGCGTAGAAATTTGAAGTTGGGCTATATTACTGTGTGTTGGGATAGCCGCGGCTCTGGTGTCGCCTGTACCTTTTCGTTTCCTCAATTATCACTAAACAGCGACAACAACAACAAGCCGGTGCATCGTTTATACAGTAAGTTGAGCGCGAACCACGTGATTACCTTGCAGACTAAGAAACACATCGCTATCAAGTTGTGTGGAATAGAGCACGGGCTGTTACTAACGAGTTGTTGTGTTGACCGTGACTTGGCATACCCGCCATATGAACGAAACAAAACGCGTCACCGATTTTACAAAAGTTTCACAACACGCATATATATATATATATATATATATATATATATATATATATATACCTTGGA
Source organism: Dermacentor silvarum (assembly GCF_013339745.2). Taxonomy (NCBI): domain Eukaryota; kingdom Metazoa; phylum Arthropoda; class Arachnida; order Ixodida; family Ixodidae; genus Dermacentor; species Dermacentor silvarum. The sequence continues at coordinate 61,703,556 of NC_051163.1, read as the reverse complement.
ACCCACTTCGCCACGATTTTGCAGATGATATAGCCTTAATTAAACACGTCATGTTCGTTGAATGGAACACACAAGAGAAGCACTAGATTAGTTTCGACTCGTAGATGGCTCTTTCAGAACCATCTCTTCCGTTCCTTCCGCGAAGAAGAACGTTTTATTATCCTGGAAGAGGGAAGGAACAGCTGGTCTCGGAATTTCTCCCGCTAAACGCGGCGCCGATGACGTCATGAGGGTGTCGCGAATTTAATCGCAACACCCAGTCGATTGTGGCTGCTTGTGTCCGGTGGGAGAAGCCACGATCGCGTTTTTGTGAAGCAGAAACGTCCCAAGCCGAACACCCCACTACCACACACCTTGATGCCTTCTGGCCTCGGGGACTTTTATCAGATAGGCGTTGACATCTTCACGGGCGAACGGCCACTGCGACAAGATATATAGATATAGACACGCCACTGGCCTATATACAGTGCATGCTTGAGGAAGTGGTACTTGAAGTGAGAGGGGAGAGAAGCGATGGACAATGATGTTCGCGATGCAACTACTCCATCTGTTTGTATAGTAGAAGTAGACGCTCTGCCTCTTTATACTCTACCGGCGCAACATACGCTGTTCTATTGACACGGCCGTATTTATTTGCACTTCGTGTGCAACTTTCGACTGTGACGCTATGAATCATGTCGGTTCTCACGCACAGCTCCGTGATTGCAGTGGACGCCCACATCTAAATTATACAACACAATGGACAGTATACAGAGCAGCAATCCTTTCAGCTGACACAACCTCCAATCTTACTAATGTCTAGGAAGCAATGCGAGCGAACGCTTTTTCGAGCATTTTGTATATAGCTCTGGAAACATCAACCTCGTTTTCATTCGTCTGTTGACTCACGTAGCAATCGTTATGGGTCGTTCAAACTGAAACAGCCGTTACATGCGAACACACATGCCCTGCTTGCTTGCTTTGTGCTTTCGTTCCCCGAGTGCTTCGTGGTCGCTCTCAGCGGTGATCTCAGCGTCGGCACTCGGTACACACACAGCCGCCCATCTGGTACATGCACCATCCATTCGTAATCTCATATGACCCCCCCCCCCCCCCCCCTTCCTGAGGGACGCACTCTCGCGTCTACCGCCGCTAGCTGTCGTCAAAGCACGCGACCAGCGCCAGACGTCGCATAGCACGCGGCGTCGCATGAAAGCGTGCCCATTAATCCTAATTGCTCTCGCCTCGAGGTAATGGAGGGCCAATCAGCGGCGGCGCGTGCGCGTACGTGTTCGAAACCGCGCGCTCGCTCTTCGCCGCTAATGAGAGAGCCCCGCGCTAAAAGGGGGGGATTGCAAGTGGGTGAGTGCGGAGTCCGTTGACTATAGTCTTCGTTTCATGTTGACGAGACGAGCGATGTGCCGCGCTTACCGTATCGGCTCGTATGAGAGCGGCACTGCCATCCTTTCCTAGCGAAGGAAGAATGTAATCATTAATACTAGTAACAACAACAACAACAACAACAACAACAACAACAACAACAACAACAACAACAACAACAACAACAACAAGAAGAACAAGAAGAAGAACAAGAAGAAGAATAAGAAGAACAAGAACAAGAATAATAATAATGCAGTTTATATATTCACGGAGACGGCCTCACGATATGAACCCCAGCTTCTATGGCCCTGATTCAGCCTATCTCTGCCTGCGAATGTCCTAAACTGCACAACGCCAAATCCTGTTTCAGTAATAGACAAAAGATTTGCCTGTTCTGCCTATTACATAGGACCTGGCCATTTGCACTTGCTTTTTTCTCATACGAACATATCTTGCACGGGAATGGGAGATGGATTACTCCTATGGGGCTATGTTTTACCCCTAAATCCAAGACTATGGCGACGGTATTCCTTAGTTCTTCGGAACGAAGTTCGGAAGAGGAGGAAACAACTTTATTTTCTTAATTTGGCTTAGTGAGGGGTGGGGCTACCAGGTGATGCCTTACAGCCACCTCCTCGACTCTTTTGATGGCCCGAAGTTGAACCTCCAGGTTCGGGTTCATGAGTATCGCTTCCCGCGCTTCAGGCGAGGGAGGAAGTCCCCGAAGTAAGTTCGCCAGGGAAGTCGAAGACAACGTGCGGAAGATGATGTTCATGACGTACATCTTGGTTGACACGTGTCTGTACACGCCAAAGAGCCTTTTGCGATGACAAACACGGTAACCTTCCGCCGAAAAAGAAAAGGAAATGAAGAACCTAAAGATCTTAGACGCACACGCCAGGGACTGTGCTCGCGCAAACGCGGTATATCTGCCGGCACGCCGGGCACTCTGCGTGGTCGCCCTCCGAGGCGCCGGATGTACGCCCGATGAGCACGAGTCGCAAGGCCGCTCCGTTTGCCTCCCTTCCTCCCTTCTCCACCCCCCCCCCTCCCTCCTCCAACGCTCCCTCCAGTTCCTCGTCTTTAGCGAGCTCCGCAAAGACAGCGCGACGTGGTTCGAAGACGCCGAAATTGCGTCGACGCTTTTGCCGCTACGCTCTCTTGAACAGCACGTCGCAGAAATGTTACATATGGCACGGACCTCGGAACCAAAGGCGCCCAACGAACCCTGCAAGATGCTTTGCGCAATGATAAGCCGCGGATTGGAGAGTTGTTTTTCGGAGCAAGTGTTCCGCTCGAGGAGCCCGGCTAAAGGGGTTAACCCTGCTAACCATGAAGCCGTATGGGTTATGGTTAGTAGTAAAGGGGCCAAGTTTATACAAAAGGGTTTCTTTTGTGAGATTAGTTCCGCCATCTTATTCCCGGTCGCCTTCGCTAATAATATGTCTGACGTCAGGATAGGCTGGGACTCGTTCTTACGAACAACGCTTGCGTGTAAACATTTTTTGGTATGCCGGCCAAGCTGGGCGAAGGTGCGCAGTTTTCGAAAAGCCATGCTGTTAAATGGTACAAACAAGCAAACAGCAAGAAAGCGATCAAACAAACGAAGGAACGAACAAACAGGAACGGTCTCTACGAGAAGCGACAAGGATTGCCTACGACCACGTACACCCCCCTCCCCCCTGGCAGTAGTTACTTCGGGTCATTTGATCGTGTACTTAAATCTGCTCCTGCTAATCATGTATCGTACTAATTAAAATGAAACGAAATGATTAGACAAGAGCGAAGACTACTAGCGTTGGTCTAGTTCATTGGTTAAAGTCGCGTTACTGTGTCGCTTTTCATGTAGCGCTCTTCTTTGTTTGCTTGCAGTACCCTTTAACAGCTGTTTACCAGTACCATTAAACAACAACTACTACTGCTACTACTACTGTTGCTATACCTTTACTGTCACTAATGTTATTGCTACTAGATGAAAGAGTTCAAAGCAGTTGATGAAGACCGTATTTTTTACCTCTGCTGCCTTCTTTTGTGCACAGGTGATACCGTCACCAGGAACACGTGCAACCCGGAGATTGCCGAGGAAGTTCGCTGACATCTAGACCCAGTGTTCTCCGACAGTAGCCACAACAACCCTAACACCTCAATGGAGTCCAAAGACAAGAGCTCCCGGTCGGGCTCGCGGGCCAACCTGAACGAGTCGACGCTTCCTCTGCTCGAGGACGTGGGCGGCGGCGACGTCAAGGCGGCCGAGGAGTCCAAGGAGAAGATCGAGCTCGAGCTCAAGGGAGGCGACTCGGGCTCCAAGGGCGAGGACTCGAACGCGGCCACGGCCGAGCCCGGCTCGGACGCCGGCGGCAAGGAGACCGGCGAGTCGGACGCCGAGGGAGGGTCCTCCAAGAAGGACAAGAAGGGCAAGGACAAGAAGTCCAAGGACAAGAAGGAGAAGAAGGAGAAGAAGGCGTCGCACAAGCGCTCGCCGTCGTGCGTCGAGACGCTCACCATCGGTCTCAACCTGCTGGACCGGGACGAGAAGCACGTCAACGACAGCGTGAACGTGAGTGTTAATGTGTTTGCCCTTTGGTCGTGGGACTGCTGGGTCATGTCGCGTGACCTGTACAGTTTTCGCTTTTTCTCAATTTATTTCCGTCTAATTTTAATAATCTGCGCAGAAGACGATCTCTTTTCTTTTTCTCCTCTATTTTTGCAGGAAACGGAAGGACAATCGGTGTACTTAAGTGCTTTTTCTTTTCTTTTCTGACCAGTGCTCAACTTATCCTGTAATGGTTCCGCGTATGGTTCCATATAACTTACCAGCCGATTAGTATATGACTGATAGTATCACTAAACGTGCCGGTTACTAAGCAACGTCGTTACGATACAGAGAATTCAATCGGAAATTCAGTGGGGGCTGACAGCTACTAAGAAAGCGGGGCATTTCTTTAATCGTCTCTCCAAGAGTTCCCTTTGTTCCTTTGCTGTACTTCGGTGATTAGTATGATCCGGTTCCTCAGGTTGCAAGTTCACTTCCTAAGCGAAGATTCGAGGTGAAATATCCTCCTGTCGGTACGACTTCTGGGCAGTGCCGTCGCGTTTGATGAACTTGGTATTTGTCGAAAATTCCGAAGTTAGTGCTCGACTGAGGGCAATTGCCAGAGGCAGTGGTGTTGAGAAGCTTGATGATAGTAGACGACGTTAAACGACTGTGACGGAAATGAACGAGAAGCGTGTTCTCCTGAGCCCATATATGTTCACAAAAACGCTTTATTACGCCAGAATTTATCGTAAGGGCAGGCGCTGGTTGATTGTGGTGTTTGACTATATACTAGCGAATGCGGCCGGCGAATGGCAAGCAGATCCTCCCAGCGACAAGCCTAATGAACTTGGTCCCCGATTCAATTATCTCAAGGAAATGCCATTTGTTCTTCTATATGTCTTTCTTTCTTTTCTCTTGTTTTCTTTGCCCCGTGCATAAAGTTTTACGAGACATTTGCAGCAAGTATGGCGTTCAACGCAAACAGCGATCGTGGCGGACACGTCTCTCACGGTTATAGCCATCCCGCGCCATCCCCGTTCAGGTATATACACGGGCGCACCTATATATATATATATATATATATATATATATATATATATATATATATATATATATATAGCAGCTAGTGTTTATGCACGTCTACTTCTCAGGTGCGCGGTTATATCGTTGCCCCTCTACAAACCGGCTACCTGTGCGCATCTCAATTATTTGAGTGTTCGCGCACGAACGCGCACATTTCACGAGCTTGGAGACCAGCTTACTGCCCATAAACCAAGACGTGTACAATTATTATTTTTTTTCTTATTTGCTCATTGGTCGAGGTCAGTGTAAGCGTGCGCGCCGTGCTGTGCGTGACATGCGCGCATGTTTTCTCATGCCATTTCTCTGCACTTCATTCGCTGCCGCCCCTCAAAGGCTTTTTCGCGATCCCGCGCGAGTAAGGATTTGACCTGGATGTCTCGATGCGAGCCTCTATATAGCTTCTTTACGGCTTTGTTTACGTTCCAAAAAACCCCCACGAAGGGCGGGCGAGGCAGCGCCTGTCCGCTACATACATGGATGGCAAGCGAAACAAAAATAAGAAGGAAGAAAGGAAAAAAAAGTCCCAGACACAGGCTTGTTTTCTGCCGGTGGGCGCGCCTCGCAATTCTCCTTATATACACACACGCAAACATGCAAGCGGCTCGAAGATCACGCGAGAGCGCGTGTGTGTGTGTGTTGTTGTATATAACGCCTGCGGCGACAGACCTGCTGCTTGCTGCCCAGGTCGAGATGAGACCGCAGGGGGGTATGAGGGAGGTTGCTGGTGCGGCCACTCCGCGCAGTATAGTGTCAGCTAGCGGAGAAGCAGGAAAAAATAGCAGCCCTTTTCGCTCAAACCGGTCACGATTGGGTCGAGCGCCGTGGGCGGATGGAAATATACAGGGACGGACGCCGCGCGCGGCCCAGCGCTGGAGAAACGACGGCGACGTGGGCCCGGTCGAGCGCTTAAGGTTCATCCGCGGCCACTGACGCCGTGCTCCAACGTCAAGAGTTGAGGCAACGCGTCGTGGTCGCATTGAACGGACGGCCGCCGGGAGATAGGGGCGCCACAGGCGTGAGACGCGTGGTGGGAGCATCACCATGGTAGGAAGCATCAACATGGTAGCATCAACTTGGTGGGAAGTGGACGGAAGCATCAACCGGTAAGCAGTCGAGATAAGCGAGAGACGTTTAGGGTATTGGTGAAAAAAAGAAAGCGGGGAAGAGATTGATACGACCTGGTTTGATCTCTTACAGGCATAGGTGCGGTACGAGGTAGATATTGAATGAAAAAAAAAAATAAGGAGATGTATACAAAAGTGCTAAATAAAAACACATATATAGCATACCTGATTAAATCAAGCAGGCTAGGTGGCTATTTGTCACCGCCCCGTTTCAAAGGGGATGCCATTAAATCATCATCATCAGCAGCAGCGTTGGCCTTTCGGGAAGCTGTTCCGGAATGGCAGAGGCTGGGGCATGCGCGCGACTTAGATGTGTGCGTTTCGGAGCTTCCGAGTCCTACTTGCGCATGTCTTGTCAGCTCCATCCTTATTTTGCGGAGAGTCCTGCCAAAAAAAAAAAAAAAAGACAAGAAAAAAAAAACGACGCTTTCATGGCTTTGTTTGGCGTGTCGCGATTTGGCGTGTCGTGGTCGTCGGCAGTCTCGCCATGTAGAAGCGGGTCGTGTTGAGGACAGGGTCACTTCGGCCTGAGGTTTGGCGTGATTGGGCACAGGACGAGTTGGCATGCGACCGACAGCGTTTCTGGTGCTATGCCATGCACGATACATATTCGCACAGTACATAACATGTACACGCTTTCGGCCGTCTGTATACTTCAACGCGTCCGGGTGCCGAGTCTCGCGGAATCTCTCGCCAAAGTGATAGCATATCACTGAAAGTCGTATCGCTCGAGAATATGGCGCCCGAATAAAACTTACCGTTGCTCTGCAAGGTACGCAACTGTGGCCGATGAATGTTACACGAGACGCTCTCCTCGCTGAAATCCTCTACGAGATTCCCACAGTACGTGGGATATCATGATCATTTTTTTCCTTGTCTCCTCGTACTGTATAAATCAGCTACGAATACCACTCGCTCATTTATCTGTCAGTTTACTATAGCGCGGTGCGCTAAGACAAACACGTACTGCACGCAACTGAACTCACGGTCGAATTAACCAGCGTGACCGGCGGTCCTCGGTGGGCAGCGCCGTTAATTCCGCGGCCCTTTGTTCGCCACACGCCGGGAATCCCTTTATTCTCGGCCGGGCCAGAGCGCGTGTGCGCGGTAATACGTTAACAGCCCGAGCAAGGGAGCCAGCAAACATCAGGGCCGGCAAACTCTTGAGGAGGCCCTCTTTCTCCGAAGCCGGCGGCCGCAGCCCATCACGCCGCCAGCACGACTTCGTTACGCCTGCCTTCACAGGACACGGCCGAACCCGTTGCGTGTCTCTCTCTCTCTCTCTCTCTCTCTCTCTCACCGTAGCCTCTCGTACCTCCTCGACGCTCTTCTGAAAGCTCCATGAGAGTCGCTCCTTCGTGAGATATTCGCCTCGTATCAGAAAAAAAAAAAAAAAAAAAAAAAGCAAATTGACACTCTCGCGCCTGGGCTACTTACTGCCTTAGGGCAATGCGGTTGGCGTCAGCTCGGGTCTCTCCTCAGCTTGTACGCGTATAAGGAGCAAGCCAGCACGCTAGGCGCATATTGAATTCGCCGGCCGGCATCGACGCTTTGGCACGAACGGGGGAGGCGGCCGCTAGATGAAGAAGAAAAGAAAGAGGAGAAATAAAAGGAGAGGAGTTATATGGCGGGCGGAGATCTCGTATGCACGAGAACGTGTTCGGACGCAGGGATGTGTGAAACGAACTGGGATGTACAAAAGGAAACGCCGGTCGACCCCCCCCCCCTCCTGCCTTTATAACTACCAGCGCGGACGCGTAGGCGGTCGGAGGAGGACGAGGAAGGTCCTTGTCTGCTCTATCAATCTTTTCAGTCGGCGTGTGTGTGTTCCACGAGCTTAGCGGCGCATGTAGCAGCAGCAACGTGTCGTGAAAGGTCGGGCTGTGTTGGGTTCGTCGAGATAAACTGCGTGAAAGGCACGGAGTCGGTGCGCGGGACGTCCCACTCGGGGAGCAGAACGGCTTGAAGTTGACACCGGAAGGAGGGGGACACGAGATAACTCCCGAGTTTGGACCGTGACGCGTCGAACATGTGTTTCGGGTGTGACGGTCGGTGCGGCGGTGTCTGGAAAGATGGGGGTTGGTTTTGCTGGTCGGTGACGTCACAGTGTTGCCGTCAGAGGCGATGAACTTGTCGTCGCGAGGAAACGAACGCTCCGGAGAACAGCTGGCCTCCGACATTTACGTTTCAATGACTCGTTTTTGACGGGCTCCTCTGCTTCGCCTTGTCTTCTATCGCTTTATCGGCACTTTGGTTTTGACGCCTGTTCACGTAAACGGTGTCCTAAAGCCGTCCGATTTAGTGATACTTTTCCACTGAATATGTTCTTTTCTTATCACTTATCGCAACCAGCGGCTGACACCGGCGATAACGTGGTCATGGCGTCCTGCCAGTCAATCCTACCAATTTAAAAGAGAACGGAAAATGAAAAGCACCGATACATAATACGGCCCCTGCCGAACTTTCTCCGGGTGTCGAAGGATACCGTTCAGGCTTTAAAAATGAAAGCCGATTTCCAACTGTGTTGCACACGTCATCGGCCCACACATTCTGGACATCGTGGCACGCAGTACCGCAAAAGGCCAAATCGGCTAAATACAAGACACAGACGGACAGTGCCCGTGTTTTTCTTTTTTACATAAAGACTATTTCGGGCGCGCGCAACAGTTCATCGGCATGGTCTATAGACTAACGGTCATCTGTCCCGATCGTAGTCGTCTGTCCCGATCGTCGATCTGGCTCCTCGCTGGTGTTCTGATCTTATCTGTTTTCATTCGCCAGCACGGAAGCAGCCTCCCCCGCGCAACTTGACGCCTGCAGGCGCCAACTGTGAACCCATCCGTTCTGCTCCCTCTATTGACGCCTTTGAACCGCACACAACGGGGGTCTCTTTGTCGTTTGTGGAGCGGGGATGGTGCCCCGGCAACTTCAAAGCATATTGTTGCTCTTTTTTTTTTTTTTCCCCCACAGCATGTGTGCCACATGGTATTCTTTTCTTTCTTTCTTTCTTTCTTTCTTTCTTTCTTTCTTTCTTTCTTTCTTTCTTTCTTTCTTTCTTTCTTTCCTTCTTCCTATCTTTTTTGGTGACGTGCTTCTTTTTATTTATTATTTGTTTATTCTATTTATCTCGCGGCACGGGTAACTTGTTGCGTCGCGGTCGGACGCATTATTCGTCGCTGCTGTCCCGTCGGCGCCACCTTCCTAGCCTGAACGTGGGCGGCCGCTTGGCTGTGCTTCGGCGGCTGTCACGCTCGGTCAACGGCGTCTCGCCACTCTTCTGACTCGTCTTCGCGACACGTTCCGTCATCATTGCTGTTCTTCTGAACTGTTAACAGCTGTCACTTGTAGTTCAGCCCCGCCCCTTCTTGTTGGCCTGAGTTGGAACAGCTCTTTCAGTGTGTGCTCCGGCGAGCGCCTTAAGGAAAGCATGGTCATGGACAATTACGCGGAGAAGTTAGGCCTAACTAGACCGCGTTCTTTCTTTTAAATTGCTTGCGCCAATACGCGCAGTATCGGCATGATTTCCGCTTGTACGTTTAGTGTGAGGCCTATACACCGTCTCTGCCGTCGAGACGAGTTCTTACTTGACAAAGACGTTATACTTCGTTATTTTGTTGTTCGCATTTCATTTTTCCGTGACTGCACATATTCGCTGTTACTGTCGAGCGTACTACATATCCACGGCTTTCCTGGCGTCTGTTTATAAGGGGACGTTGAAGGAGAATGCTAAGTACGACAGCTGTAATGGGGCATTGCGCTTCCGCAGGAGCAGACCACCAATCAATCGAATAATCTCCGCACACTCGAATCATCATCGTCACCATTTATGACCACTGCAGGACGAAGGCCTCGCCCAGCGATCTCCAAGTATACCTCTGTATATTGCGTCAGCCAAGTGCTTCCTATATGTGCCTGCAATGACCATAGCGTGCTGAAAATATTCATCAAGTATACTTTCGCCTAAACAAAGCTCTAGTCACTTCTCGTGAATGAATTAATAACTTACTTCTAATGATAAAACTGCTCAGATTGACGTGTTAAGTTTATCTTGTATCCTACTATAGCAACAGAAAAGTAACAGAGATAGCGATGGAAGTAACCGGCGACCTTGAAATATACACCGACAGTCACGCAAACCGGAGCGCTGTTTTATAGTCCTAAAACTGCAGTTATAGCGTGAGAACCGGGTCCTCCCCGCTTTTCAACGCGCCGCTTCTTACGTCTATATACGCAACAGGCTCGCCCGCCCGACGACGTGTCATAAATCATCCGCTGTCCTAAAACAAAAACATTTAGCAAAATTGGACCAACAAAACGAGTCCACTCTCCATCCGGGCCTTGCTTCGTCTCCGAAAAATCTGCGCAAACTTTTTGGTGCGTCAGCAGCAGACGACGGAAGCGCCGTCTGCATCCCGCCAGGTCGTCATATATAAAGCCGTACACACATGTTTCATTTTCGTCTGTTTGCGTACGCAAGATCGTCTGCTTCTTTTGCCTGCCAGCAACGCGTTTTATTTCGCGCGCGTCTCTGTCGTCTGGGACATTCGAGAACCCCGTCGTCTGGATGTCAGTTGGTAACTTTGTGTACGTCTGCTCGCGCTGACGCGCGCGACGTCTCAAGTTTCGCGTCGACACTTCGGCACCGGGAGTTGTATATACGGATATACATACAGTGACGTTTTGGCTAATGTTGCTTTATTATTATTATCATTTCTTTTTTTTTCTTCTGTTAGCGCCTTCTGACCTCGTGGTTCAGAAGCGCAATGCGAAAGCCGTCGCCAGGTGGCGTGTCACGTGACACCCTTAGCTTATACGGCGGTTCGCATAAGAACTGGGGCGCGTCGTGCTGTATGTGAAAGCGAAGAGTACGGGAGCTTTCTGGTTAGCCTAGCTAGGGCTTTAGAGGCCTTTGTTGTCTAAGCGAGAGTAGTCACGTGACGGCTATACGATCTCCCCTACCGCTCCTATAGAAGACCGAAGGTAAAGTCCAAATGTAACGCATACATGATTGAGCATGAAGAGACGTGTACAAACGAAAAAAAAAAAGAAAAAAAAAGATAATGAACCAGTGAGACAGGGATCGCGCTTGCGTTTTCTCTTTAGCGGAAAGGAGGTTCTCAGCGAGGACAGGTAGAAACAATAGCACGAAACCAAGAAATAAAAACTGAATTGAAAGTTGTCACGAAATACGCGCATGTGCAAATAACATTAATAATAATGAAAACGTCGGAAACTACCACCACTTACTCTCCTCTTTTTCCCGCGTACACCGACTTGCAAGCACGCATGCAGACGTACTCAAGCACTCCGAAGAAAAAAAGAAATAAATAAACGAAAGTAGATTGAGTAAACTGCGGCGCGCTGTGTGGTTAAATCCGCGTCTTTGCATCGCGTCACGTTGTATGCGTGGTTTGACTTTCCCACGGTTTCGCCGGGTTCTATAGCTACACGCACTCAAAAGCAAACACCACAGTCGGCTTTGCCGCAGGGCTCGCGTGCAGTGCAGGGCATGCACTCAATTTGTTGAATGTGGACCACCTGCACGTCAGAGAGCGAGGGGAAACAGTCGCGGAAAAGACGGGAGAAAAAAAAAAAGCGGGATTTGGCTTCTTTTGGACAAGTTCAATGCACCCTATAGCAAGAACGCGTACGTTAACACTTTTTTTTCCAGACTGGAACGTCTTTGTCGGACGTTTACGCACGGACACATATTATTAGCATTTCTCGGCCTTTCGTAGAAAATGTATTCGTTGTGTGCGCAGACCTTTGCAAGCAGGATATGCGACGGTGTAGAACAGTATGAGTACAGAATGGCGTGCCGTGCGAACTGCCATCTCATCCGGCTAGCGTGGTACGTGACCACGTGATTGCTGTCATTCGTAAGAAAAACCGACGAAGCGTCACCTGTGTAACCATTCCAAACGCGTTGTTGCTATGGTAACGGAAGGGTTGAGAGTACCAAGAATGGTTCTGTTCAAACAGAGACGCGGGGGCGTGCGTCTGTCTGGTAGTCAGCAAAAAAAAAAAAAAAAAAAATGTGTGCCGACGACGCCGCCGCCATGACGACGAACACCTGCACGCTCGGCTTGATCCGGGGCCGAGCCGAGCCTAAGCCGAAGCCCAAAGCCGCGCCGCGCTGCTGCGGCTGTTCTGTGGAAATGCCGTCTCTGCGGCTGCGCAAACAGACGGGACGTCGACAGATGGACAAAGCGAATTCGCGGTTCATCGCCTTCGCGTACGGGGACGCAGCGGACCGTTTTTGCGGACACGCCAGGTTGTCTGGGACGTGCTGTAGTAGTCGCCGGCTGTCGTTGGTCGTTGATTGCGTTCAGGGCGCGCTATAACCACCAAAACGTGACGCGCGCGTCACGCATCTTGCGAGTGAGGGCGTGCTATAGGCACATGTGCAGCGTCGAAGCGTCGATGAATGACATCACCCGAGCTGGGACTTCATATATATATATAGAGGACGGCGACAATTTCAGTTATAGACGCATAACAGTTCAGAGGAAACCCGGTAGCTGGAGAGAAGTAATTAAAATGCAAAATGAGACAAACCGCCCAATCGTAGCAATTGCTACAAAGGAAACCCAAACGGGTTCCTCGAAAGAAAAGCCTCGCAGTTGAAGAAAAATTCGTCCTGGTCTGGGACTCGAACCCGGAACCACCGCCTTACCGGGGCAGTTGCTCTACCATCTGAGCTAACCAGGCGGCTAGCAGATGGCAGGGCGAAGTAGAATTCATTAACAACTCGAAGAAAAGGCAAGTGTTTGACGTAGCCCTTAGTAGCACAATCTTTACTTGGGTGGATTCGCGAAAGAAAATTCGCACATCTTTGCTCTAGAAAGCTACAAATGTATAGTTCGCGCACGCCGGTTCCCTCGGAAAAAAAAAAAAGAAAAACTTCGTTGTTGAGGAATAATTTGCACTTATCCGGGGGTCAAACCCACGGGTCCATGGCCTCACGAGGAGCAACCAACTGAGCTTGCCGGGATGCTATGACAAACTCCATACCGCAAAGTCCTACCGTCCTACCTGGAGCGTATATCTCCGCACTGGACCTAGTTAACCTCCCTGCCTTTCCTTCCTCTATTCTCTCTCTCTCTCTCTCCGCACTGGAGCTAAGGTTCAGCGTGGCTCAACACCACAGCGCACGTGGTAATTAGTCTGCTTATTTCCTCATTCGCTGGGGGAAAAAAAGTTATCCGGTCTTTCTTCGTTCTGGTAGGACAGCTTGAAAGGATCAAGAAAGATGTGGCAGCGCACGGTAATACAAGGCGTAAACATCAGCGTCGTGCATAAGACGGAAGGGCACAACTCCGAGAGCATATACCTCGTCAGGGGGCGTTCCTCGAGGCTTACTTGCGCATACATATAACTTTAGTGGGCACAAATCTAACGCTTCCACGTGGGTGTTCTATAGAAGCCGCAGGCGGAAATTGCTCGACCACCAGCCACGTTTCTTGTGAGCGCTAATTTATTTTATTTTCGTTCCCTGTATCTTGCTTCAGAATTCACGAAGCACAATGACTCTTATGCCCAAAAGCAGTATGTGTCTTCACAGTCTGTATAGGCGGGCTTTGGACGACGGCAAACGTACATCGACGCTTGGCTCTTTCCGAGTGAACAAGGCCGGCCGTTATTATACGAGGCTTTCGCGGAAAGAAATACAAGACAGAGGCACTCTCGGCCGAGAACGTTGACCACCGCAGTTGAGGTCAGCGGCCGTGATAGTTGCGCAAGCCGTCCGAACCTTTTGTGCCAATCGACTGCAGTCCGATAACACTGGCCCGCACCACTGAGTTCGTTCAAGCGAAATATGAACTGTGGCTACGGAACTCATCATCTGCACTCGACGTCTCTAAATAAGGTTCCGTCAATAACTTGCCTCCGCTGCAAACATAAATAGCAAGATGACGCATGATTTCGCAAAACGCTATGAAAAGGTCGTAGCTCAGCAGGAGTCCAGGAGCGGGCGAGCTCCGCAGAGGTCACGTGTCGTTTTTCATCGTACACACTCACCGTGTATTCGGTATATAATGCCTATCCTGGCGAGTTCATGCGTTTGTATACTCTCACGATCCGACGCATCTAGCGCGGAGGTCAGCTGTCCTTCACGGCACGCCGCATTCCACGCGCCTCGTATATATACGCACGATTTGTCCTGGGGTGAGAGGGTATACACACGCAAACACGGAAACTCCCCCGGGAACGGTGTTGTCATACGCGTCTCATATTCCGTCACGAGGGTATACTTAAGGAAAACGTGATCTCGGAAGTGGAATTAAAAGAGAGATAGATGGACAGTAGAACGCAAAGAATGAGGCCATTGTGTTTCTCGGCTTTCCCGTCCTTTTTTTTTTTTTTTCAATTATGCGGCTGCGTTTAATGGGTGTACGACCAACACTTATACCAAAGCTTGCAGCTGAACTTGCGTCATATTTCTGCAACGCAATTGAAATGCCCGGTCCGTCCCGCTGAGCACTTCTCGGAATAGTTCGGAGTAGTCCTGAAAATGCTGATCGGTCCGCTAGCTCCTGCGCTTACCGACAGCTGTATAAATATATAAGTCAATCAATCAATCAATCAATCAATCAATCAATCAACGAGTCAGTCAAGCCAACAAGTAACTAAATAGAAGTTGAAGACAAACTGAACAGCTGTTTCGGAACTGCTTATCAGGGGCGGAATGAACGAAGCGTTGCGTTCGTAAAAACAAGTCGGGAGTCATGACTACTCAGAAACTGTAAGTAGCACGTTAACTAAGTCTACAAGAACGAAGCGCCCTAGCGTACGAGCTGTTTTCCAAACGCAGCCCCGAAGTTCGCCGCCTTTGCGTTCATAACACTTCAAACGTGCGTGCACATTCAATTCATTAATTAAGCTTCACGTTCCCGTGGCAATTCGCGTACGCGCAAACCAATAGGCAACTTCGCGAGAGAGAGAGGGGGAGGGCAAAAAAAAATTAGAAGGAAAGGACGCGGCGAGCAGGCGATCTTTCAGGGTCAGTGACTCGCCGTGCTGCTGCTGCTTGTTCGGTCGCGGCCGCGAGCGAAGAGACGGCACTTCCGACACGCGCTCCGCGGGGATGCCGGCCACGACGATGTTACTTCCAGCGGCGTGGGCTCGGCGTGAGCTCGAATTTGGGCGCGCGCGCGCGTGAGCGTGTGTTCTGATAAAGAGGTAGACGAAAGAAAGAAAGAAGAGGAGTCAGGAGGAGGAGGAGGGCTTGGCCCGCGCGTGGCGGCGTCTTCGCGAGCGACGGAAGAGGGATTTCCGGCCCCACGGAGAAGTGGCATAGAATATGAGGTTGGCATATACTATGGTGGTCCCCGCTGACGCAATCTCTGTGCGCGGGTGGAGTGGGAGGGGGGGTCGGGGGGAGAGAGGTGTATAGCGGATGGAGATAAGCAAACAGACGAGGAAATAAAGAAATAGGAAGGGTAGTAGATTTCAACTTTGGTGGTCGTCGTGAAAGAGTTTTGTTGGCTGCTTTCCTTATCATCTCTCTTTCTTTCTTTCTTTTTTTTTCTCCTTATCGCTGTCTGAGTGTTTTAGCGCGCGCTTCCTCAAGCCTAATCGCTGTATGTAACAATATAAAAAAAGAAGCTAAACGCGGCTGTGATGCAATTAGCGCGCTGCTTACGGTACAGACGTCGTGCACTGTGTTCCATATTGAGAACACCGCTTGCAGCTACTTCTTGTCTTTGAGACGTGTGCTTTATATATATATATATATATATATATATATATATACTAAGAACATGTACCACGAGATACTTTACACCGCGGCATGCTACAATACCTTCTCTCTGGACTGTCGCGCGAGGGCCACGGGCGTTCCATCAAGGCCAGTCATAATTTTGCATTAAGGGAGTATATACACTTCAGGAACGGGCAGCGGGATATACGGCAGCCGCGCAGTGCAAGATGCGCCTATTGACGCCGGGCGACGCGACGCGTCGGGCGAAATGCAGGACACACCCGTGTACTTAGATTTAGGTGCACATTATAAAGAATCCCAGGTGGTCTAAATTAATCCGGAGACCCACACTACGGCGTGCCTCATAATCAGATGGTGGTTTTAGCACGTAAAACCCCGTAATTCTTTAACGTATAGTTGACGAGCGACGCGCGCACCGCGCTAAATCCGGCGTCACGTGCTCAGTCGTCTGCTCCCCTCGGCTTTGCAGATGTTTGCCGGTTTGTGCCATGACTCATGAGCGTACGCTTGTCGCTGGTGGCGGGACAAAGAAAACAGGTTTAAACGATGACAACGCGGAAAACGGGAATTATTGCTGCTGCAGGGTGCGGAGCAACCTCACATCGGCAGCGGACTCAACATGCGGCAATTGTTTTGTTCTCGAGCGTGAAGTGTGTCCGCCTCTTGTCAGTGTTATACACCGAACGCCATTACGTCGTGTTACCTGGGGTCACTTCGAACAAGGGAGAGGGCCAGCCTCCTCGTCTCTGCTCGTCATATGGAGCGCACGTGACCCATGCAGCACCCGCTCGTACAGCAAGGAAGCGACGCTGCATGGCTAATTTTGGCAATCGCGCGGCCCTCCCGAGCAAAACGGCGGTGAAAAGAATGACCGCGTGTGCCTTCCCCGTATGCGCGCGTTGTAATGCTCGTGTACCTCATCTACACTCACATAACTCGCAAAGGAAGGAGGAAGCGCAGTCGAGGACGGCAAAGAACTGGGGGGTGTGATGAAATGAGGAAATTGTTGCAGGTATAGGATGGCGTAAGTTGGTGCAGGACAGGGTTAATTGGGCACCGATGGGAGAGGTCTTCGTCCTGCTGTGAACGTATAGAACAGGATGATGATGACGATGAAGTCGGCGACATCAGACAAATGAGTGAGACGCGCTAAAATTTTCCGGCATTTGGCGTTCATCTTCGATCTGTCCCTCTCTCTTTTCTCCTTTACTTTGTGTAATTCCGCTTGTACCCTTGAGTTCGTGGGAGCTCAACACCTCCTATAGTGAAAGCCGGAGTCAGTTGAATGTTTTCGAAAATCACCCAGGGACTCTCCGATCTCACCAGCTGCAGCGCTGGACACGCCCTTAAGTTTCTAGTCTCACAGTTTCAAAGTTCAAGGAGCGCTAAAGCAGATAATGGGGTGAGGTAGAGAGAGGCTTATAAGGCTCTCTAGCACCTATACTATAGTTAACTAGTTAACTTATACTACAGCTGTTTGTCAAAGTCGCGATTGTTTCGGGTCGGGTTACGCTCTCGCGAATACGGGAGTCCCATTCGGCCTGCAGAGTGCTTAAAATGTGATGATTGCTATGGTGATGGCGGTTAAATACAGTGCATGTAACGGCGAGCTGTTCCTTCTTTCTTTCTTTTTCTTTTTTTTTGTCAGGAGTCAGACTGCATGCTTATGTCATTCCCTTCTCTATTTGGTGCCGCCGTAGGCTGACCCGCGCTCGAGCCCAATTACTGCCGCGAAAATGCGGCACATGTTCTCTCATTGTTCCTAAGCGCGCGTGCGCGCGCGGCATGCAGCGACGAGGCATACTGCGCGCGCACCCAGCCAGAGGCACCTCGCGTGGCACCGCGACGTGACCTGCAAGGAAGACTGCGCGGCTAGATCTCCATTCCTTCATCGCCGTCTGTACACCCTCCACGTACCTCCGGCGAGTGCTGTGTAGTGTATATACTCCCTAATGCCAAATTATGACAGGCCTTGATGGAACGCCCGTGGCCCTTTCTGCGCGGTGCCGATTCGCACGCGCTGCTGGGGAGGCCGAAATGGGAGCGTGCGCCGGACGACGACGCGCCCAGTTCACACGCAAGGCGCGCGATCTCTGAAGACGCGGATGCTTGCTTCGCCATGCTGTATACGAAGTGGACGCTGCGAATTCTTTTTTTTTTCTGCGAAGCTATATAGAGTTCTTTTGACCTGTACTACCTACCTACTCTGCGCACCTTTCGACACGCCTAATGTATTCCGACGAAGCACTGAGCTGACATGGCGTTTTTTTTTTTTTTTCTTTCTTTTTCGCGGGTGAATTTGCTTAAGCGCTTCCAAGTTTGTCCTTTTTTAAGTGCGGGTAGTAATACAGGCTGCATTTAACGGGTCATTTTATAACGCCAGTCGTTTTGGGGATCGGATCTCAGATCCGGCTTCCGTGCGTCGGAAACGTCGACGGCTCTGTTTGTGTGGCTCTATCGGTTGTGTATTTGAACCTGGTGCGCTCTTCTATTAACTGCGCTCTTATGTACGTGCGATCTTTTAAAATTTGAACGCTTCTGGGTGGCCGGATACATTTTGCCTGACAACAAGCTTCACGTCGAGAGGGCCTGTAAATGGGAATGAGCTCTGGGAGGATATATGTATCCTGGTCATTCTAAATTTAGTGATTTCCAATATGTCCCACAGGGGAAAAATACGAAAGAAAAAAAATCACCGTTGGATTAGACGGTGGTGTATAGCTTGCGAGGCGATCATTGGCTGCTCTTCCAGAGTGCATCCTGCTTCTACTCGGTCTCGATAATACCACCCAACGCAACTACATAAGTTATAGGTCGCATCAGACAAGCACAGAGCGAGGCATCAGAACTGCCTTGTCCGTTGTCCCCTGCTAATCTGTTCGTGCTTGGCGCCAGCGTAAATGGGAGGATCAACGGGAGATTAGCGGTGTCCGATGAACAACTCCCATCCTTCCATCTTTGAGACTATAGACTCTTATATAAAAGTATATGTAGAAGGCCATCTTGAGAAACAGCCGGTTGTCCTCACTGGCTCGCTGATACCCAATGGCATTCGCCGCAGTACACGAATTTGGCGAGACTAAATATATATATATATATATATATATATATATATATATATATACGTGTTCCCTAAACAACGTCACCGACAGTTCTCTAAGTGCTGTCTCCAATAAACCGAGTCGTTTGACAGCGTATATACATCCGGATACGCGAGCCGGCCAAGAAAAATTCCGATTGTCCAGACAACCCTGGGAGGCACATTTAGTGCCAGCCGGAGGTCGAAGAACCCGCGTGTTAACAAGGACCAGCTGACGGAACCCCGAGCTCGCGTGCAAGAAAAAAAATAAAATAAAACGGGAGTATCTGCCGAGTCTCTTGCCCTTTCTATACGGTGAGCGCATGGCTCGCATTGTTCGCTCGCTGACGTATCGCAGAGGAGTGCAAGAAACGTTCCTCGCCGCGTGTACGACTTTTAGTGCGCGTGTATAAACACAAACTGTTCGGCTCGTTGCACCCTCGCCAAAGTTGCAGGCCCGAGTGCAAGCCCCGCGTTCGCTTTGCTATATCGCTCCCGGGGCCGTAGTCCGCGGGCGTGCGCATTCTCTAGACCGTTTTTGTATACGCGCGGCTAAATATAGTCTCCTTTCTGGGCTGCCGGGATTAGCCGCAGCGGTTCGGTCACGACCATCGGCCGCCCCAGCCGCCCGCTCGGCGGCGCTCGCGTCGAGTGTTCCAGACGTCGTCCGTGCTCTGCGCGCATGTCAGGGGTTCTCGTTTACGCGAGCGGAATCGCGTGTGGCAGGCACAACGAGAGAGAGAGAGAGAGTGCGAACTGTCATTGTTTTGAGGCTGTTCTCTTAAACATGAGAAAACGCACGCGCCGCATGCCTTTTTTTCTTATTGTTAGTGCCGAGAGCTGGTGTATATGTCCATACGTATGACGTTAGACGGAACAACGCGAATGGCAGGACCTGTATTTCTTCCGCGACTTGACGTTGCTGTCAGAGGCCTGTCAGCGTTCGTTTTTCGTCGCGCCACCAGCGGTCGATCGCGGAGGAGAAAGCTGCGCGTGCCTTGCCTTCTCGCCGTCCATTCATCTCGCCGACGTAAAACACGTGCGCGTCACGTGACGTTTTGCCCGCGGTCATGCGTATAGTCTCTGACGGGCGGGGCTATTTCGGCTGCCACCTATGTTCTCCCTGCCACGTTCGCGTAGTAAACGACAGTCATTCAGAAATTGTCGGCTGTAGCCGCGAGTATACCGAAGATTGGTTGCGTCCGCCGTCCAATCATCTCGCTGACGTCGATATAGAACACGTCGCCCTGACCTTTGCCCGCAAAGTGCGCGGATTTCGATGAGTGGGCTATTTTCGGCTGCCAGCTATTTCCGAGCCAGTCTGACATCGTAAACGACAGCCATTCAGGAATCAGAAATGCCGTTTGCAGTGGCGGGTGCCGAATAGTACTTACTGTACGATGAGCCACGCGTCGTCTGGCTGATGCATGAAAGGCCTCCCATATGTGTAGCTTTACTACGTCAGGCGGAAAAAAAAAGACCCATCCCTCCTCAACCCAATGTAAAACGAACAAACAAATAAACCATCGAGTTGTCATTCCATGTCGACTCCGAAGGGATGTCGCTCTCACTGATGGAAGCAAGCTCGATCGACGAGACTCTGAAAATTGTAGATCGACTTATGTAACTAATATAGTTTACCGACCAGCGAAGCTGACTGGCGGTGTCTGAAAAGCGAAAGTGCGAAAAAAAGGGGGGATTTTACTGTAAGGTCGTAATAAATAATAAGAGCTTACAGTACAGCATGTATACCGTATACGTTTAGCCTTTTCGCTAGTCACAAATAATTGCTGATTTTGATTTCATCCTGTAATACGTACTATACTATCCTGACATCCTCCTTTGTCAAACAGCGTTGCCTGCTGTTCGTTTCCGACAGTTATGCATGCTTAGAACTCTTGCTGTAGGTTTCGTTCCCCGTCCCCAACAGCCTTGAGGCTCCTTGTCCATCTTCTCTCGTTACTTGCGATTCCGCGAATGCGTTTATGCCATGCGGCAAAGTCTATTGGGAATTCTTAATAACACTAGGCTATAAAACAAGACAGAAAAAGACCGCAAAAAAAAAAAGACGAAGTTAAATATATGCGCGAACGTAGATCGCACGCCCAAGTTTAGTTCAGGTAGCTTCAGCGTTACTGACGATGCTTCGTCGGCGCCTTTGATATTAAGTGACCTCCTGCGGCAGTGGCGTCCGAGCGTGTCATTGAACGCAGGCACCGATAATGCCGAGATCGCGTTCCAAGTTCGCGGCCAGCTGAAAAGTAGGCTAATCTCTCGCTGGCGGTCGCTCCCTTTTCTTCCTCGAAACTCAACACACTGCCGGCAACACATCGACCTTCTGTGCCAACTTCTATTCATCGTGTGTTTTTATGTAGTTCTCCGCCCTGCTCGCCTTTATTGCCAGAACTTACTACTTTCTTCCGCAATGATACACGCGGCGCAGGATCGGGGTATATAGGGGTGGTGGCGGATTCTCGAGTGTAAACGTAGCTCATCGTTGCGCCCTTCTGTTCGGCATCGCTGCGCCTTTTGAACCTTCGAGCGCGCGTACTACTCTCAAAACCACAGTGATCGAAGCGTCACGCGCTGTTAGTTCCTCGCTCCAGTGACCGAAAATGTATATCAATAGCTCGCTATAGCGCCCGTATACTAGCGTCTATAGATGCAGCGAGGAAAACACGGGTGTTCGCAGCTCAGCGCCGCGTAATGATCACGTCCACCGCAGATACCGAAGGCCATCGCGAGAGGGCGCGGCGCGCGTCGCACCAGATGGCGTGACGAGCGTCGATCTTCGCGCGCTTCCTTTTAGACGGGCTTGATGTCCCGAGAGTGTGGTGGCAGTGATGCAGTGGGAGAGAGAGAGAGAGAGAGAAATGCGCAAAGACAAATAGCTAGAGTATAAGGAGTGCAAAAACCTGCGCTTGCGTCATGCACCAACGATAAGAGAAAAAATGAGGGGGGGGGGGGGGGGGGGCATCTGAGCTGCACATTAAGAGGCGATAGGGAACGCTCTGCGGCGTCATTCGGGACGTCGGCATCTGTAGTTTCACCGCGCCCCTGTCCCGAGTCCAGACCCGTCGTTAACTAGCAGGGCTGCCTGCTTCCCTCGCACTTAATGGAGGAAGGGGAAGCCGCCGAACGACCTTGCCCCTGGGCGAGTAGCAAGGACCACGCCACGCTGCTGGCCCACCTTTTCTTCGCCATGCAATCGCTCCGTTCAGCTGGGGGTCGTTCCACCCCCCCCCCCCCCCCCTCTGGGCTTCATTTTTCGCCGTCCGAGCGGCGACACCACCCCCTAGCTGCGCCACCCTCTCCGCAAGATGGCAGCGGAGTGATGGACTGTTCTTCGATTCGCGGAAAGCGGCTGGCACGGTCTACCCTTGGTGCCCCATACAGCGCTCCCGCTCTCCTTCGTTCGTTTTATATTCGTTTCTTACTTTCTTTTCGTACATCAATGCTCTGTTGCGCGACTCCTTCGCCTCTCGCCCCCCTGCCCGATCCATCCCTCTCTCGCATCGAGTTCTGTTTGAAGCTGCTTTCGAAGGACCGCGTGCACCTGGAATAGAGCCTTTAACATTCCGCGGTGCCCCGCTGATCTCTACTATGCCTTCGGCTTCTTTTGTCGCCACCCTCGCGAGCCGAACCATAAAACCCCCCTCCCCCCGCCCCTTTTACCCCCTAGGGGCACCATATCTATATTTGCTTTCTTATTCTCTTATTTTCCTGCCAACCTCCGCTGTGCTACACTTTTTTGTGTGCGATCCCCACGCGGAGGTAGCTGGGACGCGGCGCTTCGCACTTGACCGAGGTGCGAGAGGCCCAGCTCAGGTTGCCGGGCGTCATCATGATCGGGAAATCTGGCGCGGTCCCGCTGGCAGAGTCGTTTAATCGGGGCGCTGCTCGGGCGCCTCTCCTTGACGGATTGGCGCACGCGAGCCGATAATTTGTAAAATGACCGGCGAAAGGGATGGGCAGGGCGTCAGCAGGTATGCATGGCGTCACCTTCGACGTCCCCGTGAGGAGGATATGCCACGATCGCGCCGCATCAGGACGCTGAAGGATGTGCGCTGCTCGCGTTGGAAGATAATTATTGCAGAGAGCACCCTGTATAAGACAGTGGACGATACACACGAGGGAAGCACGATGACGCATGACTGACTAACAAAGATCTTTGTATGAGCGACCATTTAAACCATAATACAGGAAGGATTGACAATAGTTCAGACCTATCGCGTGAATTGAGGGAGGAACAACGAGTCAGAAGTCGGACACTCAAAAGTACTGAAAACAAGTGAGCTTTCGGTTTTCTGTCTGTGTTTACATCTTTGTTGAGACTTTTACTATTTTTTTATCATTCATAATATTTGGCCCGCACCTTCTTCTGTCTGTGTGTGTGTGTGTGTGTGCGTGCGTGTGTGTGTGTGTGTGTGTGTGTGTGTGTGTGTGTTACGTACGCAGGCACACATTACTATATGTCTAGACGCTCTACCAATGAATCTATTCACGTCCTGATTTTACCAATGAATCTATTCACGTCCTGATTTGATGGTGTACCGTTCCAGGCTGCAGCCTTTCCGTAACGACAGAGAAAAAGACACATATCTAGAGAAACATCCTAAGGGCGCTTGGCAAGTGAAACGCGTAAACGGAGTACAAAAAGAAGGAGAGAGAAACAACGCCGCAAAATTGTGCTGCGAAGAAGACGTATCCATCAGCGAAGAGAAAGAGAGTTAGAAAAAAAAAAAAGAACAGTAAACGACGAAACTGGTCCGTTAGAAACACTCCGCGTAGAAAAGTAGCGAAATAATAACAATGTTACGATAAAAATACACGTAAGACCAGCCTTCCGATAGCAAATGAAAAGCGAGAGTGTGTAGTCCGTTGTGGAGTGAAGCGTCTCCCGTAAGCCGAGTTGAAGGGGGGGGGGGGGTGTCGGCGGGGAAAGTGGGGCGAAAGAGGAGGGGGGAAGAGATTTTTGGGAGACGGGGGAGGGACGCGCTCTATGTATTTGAAGTTTCGAGGTGCTACAGGTTCGTTGCCGAGGCCGCTTCTGTATTTTTTCCCACGGTCTCGCAGTTGCCGCGACGAGGCGGGGGGAACACGTGTGGCCGACACAAAAATGTTGGCGGAGGAATGCGCGGTGACCCCTCGGTCGGATGCCCCCCAACCGCTGTTACGCGACCCGTCTTTTTCCTTCTCATACCCTTCAGTTTCTTTTCTTTTTTTTTTTACGTATTTTATTCTTTCTCGGCGACTTTCTTTAGCGGGCGCTTTTCCTCGCTTCGTCAATGCATGGGAACACACACTCACAGGCATCGTCGCTTGCGCAATTCCCCATTACAGCCGGACAGAAATAATTACGTTCCACTTACATCTACGCGCGCGCCTTCTTTCTTTCTCTGGCTCGGCCATGGGAGCTCGTCTTGTCTTGTCTCGGCTCATTTGCCGGGTCAAGACGATGCCGCGTTTGCGTCGTTCGTTACGCCGAAATAATTACGTCGCCGTCGAATAGGAAAACTCGCCTCCGGAACATGTCCACTCGCATCATCAATACACCCGAGCTCGATCGAGCGTCCCGGTGTTTGTTTTAGTTTTGGAACTCATTGACTCAAGCCGCGTCGTTCCATTCGATGCACAGACAGAGGCTCGGTTAATGGCACGAAACGAATGGGGTTTCGATTCGGAAAGACAAGACTTGATGATTTACGAGGTCCTAATCAAAAGGCGAAATTGGGCGCAGCGTTTGTCCGCAAGTTATGTAAGAATGATTGGTTGGGAGGGAACTGTCGACGTTCATCATTGTTCATTGTTACAGTACTTTTTGTGTGCAGAGAGCAATTCGCTGGCAGCAAAGTTTGTCACGTGCTTCGCTTGTGTGTGTGTGTGTGTGTGTCGGGGAGCGCTATGCGATGTACGCGATTTTCATTTCACGCCCACGTAGGTTAGCGATCTCGCGATGGACGTCCTCGTCGAACCGCAAAATCCTCGAAGCTCACTAACGCTCGTGCTTGTTCTTAACGTACTCGCAAGTGTTGCCGGAAACGCCCGACCGCGTCGCATGAATCGCCTGCTGGTTTTTTTAGTTTATATACGCTGCTTGAAAAACACGTCTTGCTGTGATGTGGCGCCAAATGTAAGTGACTCGCCACTGACGCGGTAATACTCCTGCTAGGAGCGTCTTAGTTCTTTTACTCAACGCTTACAAAATTTTATTTCGCCAACTTACGGAGAGTCTCTAGGCGCCTTTGCAGTCTGACGTTCGTCTGTAGAAGTTTCTGTAGGCTGCTTCCAATGTAGAGAAATTGCGGCTTCGAGCTTATAAAAATATTAGTGACTCTAGATTTTAGACATTAAGCTTTTAGTGGATCTTGGTTTATGTATAACAAGAGATAATAATTGTGCATATGCGTAAGGAAAATGCTTGTGGCGCAGTTGTACCAGAAAGGTGAGGACAACGCAGTCAGATGGCTATCTTTACTGCAGGTCTAGAGACATATCTTACACGCTCGCTGAAATAAGTCTAAAAAGGGGTCACACAAAAGGTGCATTTAGCACCAAAGCGTTTCACTTAAAGGTGCGTCAGCCCGGTGGTTATACAGAACACTTACCACGATATTCTCGGTCGCACGGTAATAGATGAATACAAATTTGATAGAGAGTAAGCAAGCAGTGACGAATCGCTATTAATAGACATGCTTCTCTCCAGAGCTTCGGGCTCGTGTGATCCGTGTAATCGGGGGAAAAAAAGATAATGATAATCGTCATCAGCTCTGCCGCATTAAGTTCACGCTCCATCTGTAACGCACCGCGGTTCTTTTTAATTGATCGCCCTCATCGTGATAACGACCTCTCCCATGCGCAGCAGCAAGCAGCAGCCGCCTTGCGTAATTAGCGCACAGCCCCTACATAATAAGGAGACGGACTCGAGGGCTGGCTTCTCAACTTCGCTGCGCTGCCTTCTTATATATGGAGCCCACCCAAATACAAACAAAAACAAGAAAAAGGCCCGCCTGCCGCGCTTAATTTTGTTACGCCGCTACTTTTACTGCGTGCGAGCGCGATAAGAAGACGAAAGCTGCGTCTCTGGTGGCTGAGCTGCATATAGGAAGCGATCGCACGCGATGGTGTAGCGTGTGTATAGGCGTGAAGAAAATCAAGCACGCGCGTTTGTGTGTTCATCGCGAAGGGGGCTGCGCGTCGGCGTGATGCACGCCCGGCGGTTCGAAGTTCATTAAGGCCGGCATTAATCAAGAAACCTGAATGGACGAACGTCACACCGCGGTCGGCAGAGGCGTTGCGAATGGCCGGACCGAGACTAAAGTGCGGTCGGTAGCTGCCGTGCCGCTGCATATGCAAGAGGTTCGTGTTAAACTGTAAACCGGCGTAAACCGCGCGGCGCGTCTGTTGCGCGCCTTTGGCGCGTCTGGTCGTTGCGGACGCCCTTCACGGAGATGGGCGATGGTGACGTGGATTTGAAGGAACTGCGACTTCTCCACGTGGAGTCACTGCGGTTCGGGGGCAGTGACTGTTAAGGGCACACTGACCTGCGTTTAAGCATGTGGTCTCGAGTTCTGTGCTTGGGGGCTGCCGCGCTTGGAAGGAATCAAAATGCATATAAAAGGGCCCGTGTCCTGACATTCCTGTGCTCGTTGATGATTGCTCTGGTTATCGGAATTATACCTGGTCCTATATAACGACCCCCTCATTACGAATGCAAATGTAAAGTCGCGATCGGTACGTGGTATTTTAATTACACGCGCTGCTTAAATTATCCCTGCAATCAAAGAGGGGCCTCCATTTGCTGTTCGGTATGTATGAATGTACGTACGTATGTATGAATCAATTTACAATGCACTTACGTATTTCAGAAGCTTAGGAAACTAACTCTTAACTAAGGCGTACAGGCTATCGTTCTCGTATAGCCCATCGTTCTTAGCATATGTTCGTTTCGCTCTCCAGAAACGACTGGTTTTTTCCTGTGATAGGCACGTAGATAGTGTTGTGGTATTGACTTCAACCTTTTATTTTCACTCCTATTTTGGCATTTGTGTGTACACTTTGTTAACCTCCAAGTTTCTGCCCCGTATGTTAGCACCGGTAGAATGCAATGATTGTACACTTTTCTTTTCAACGACAGTGGTAAGCTCCCAGTCAGGATTTGGCAATGCCTACCGTATGCACTCCAACCCAATTTTATTCTTCTGTAAATTTCTTTCTCATGATCAGGGTCCCCTGTGAGTAATTGACCTAGATAAACATATTCCTTTACAGATTCTAGAGGCTGACGGGCGATCCTGAATTCTTGTTCCCTTGCCAGGCTATTGAACATTATCTTTGTCTTCTGCATATTCATCTTCAACCCAATTCTTGCACTTCTCGATGAAGGTCCTCAATCATTTGTTGTAATTCCTCTCCATTGTTGCTCAATAGGACAATGTCATCTGCAAACCGAAGGTTGCTGAGATATTCGCCATCGATCCTCACTCCTAATCCTTCCCAGTCTAAGAGCTTGAATACTTCTTCTAAGCATGCAGTGAATAGCATTGGAGAGATTGTGTCTCCTTGCCTGACCCCTTTCTTGATAGGTATCTTTCTACTTTTCTTGTGGAGAACCAAGGTAGCTGTGGAATCCTTGTAGATATTTGCCAAGATATTCACGTATGCCTCCTCCACTCCTTGATTACGCAATGCCTCTATTACTGCTGTGTATACGTGGCAAATATTCGACTACCCTGTCGGGGACGTCGACCGATGACACGCCTTGCAGATAGCGCGTATATATTTTGACGGTGGTTGAGAGAGCCACTCGGTTATGTTTACCCTAGCAGGTGCACTTCGCGCGCATACATAATGGATCTCGCCGAACCCCCTTTACTGCAGGGAGATGTTTTTCTTTTTCTTTCTCTTTACTGTTCCATTTTCCAAAACTCGTTATCGGTCGTTAGTTATGTCCTAATCTAACACCTGCGGGGAAGTAACAGCCCCGCTGTGCGCTTGGTTCGCTGGACTCTTCCGCGTACGGGCGAGGGTGTGTAAGACGTATCCATACACTTCAAAGGCCGATCTCATCGGTGCTTGGGCTCATACTGTAGGCGAACTACACAAGGGGGCGTTTCTTGATTCCCCGGGAAAAAAAAAAGAAAAAAGAAAGGAGCAAGAAACTAGAGAGAGAGAGGAGAGAGCCCGTCTCCACGCGTCTCGTGGCTTGTGGTGGTGGTTTGTTTCTCGAGCGGGTCAGCCGTAAATTGCTTGGGACGCGCGCGCTCGCGCGGGACTGCGAACGCGGCCAACGCGCCTTTTTCGCTGTAATCGATTTTGCTCACTCGACGGTTCGCTATACGCGTTCACTTTGCTTCTCTTTGTCTTTTCGGCGTTTTTTTTTTCTTTTTATCATTGTTTGTCAGAGAAGAATGTATAGGATGGCTGGCTTTTATTTCTTTGTTTGTTTGCTTGGTTGCTGCTGTTACCATCCGGAGTTCGTGTTCCGCATTCTCGGCTGTGCGGCGCCAGCCGTTATTGTTTAAGCGAGCTAAAAAAGCGCGCGAGAACAGACTCCCGTGGCGTGAAACGCTTCCAATTTCTCCGAGGAAAGGACCTAGGGCCACCACCGCGTCCGTGCGAGCGAACCAATGAATAAATGAAATAAAAAATAAACGAACCAAAAAGCGTGTTTGCCAAAGAAGAAGCGTGTGGGCGTGGTGCGAAGACTGGCGGTCTTAATTGAAGGTATTTCGACAAAGGTGCTACCAGGTGGCGCTCCTCCCAAACTTACGAATTGCGGAGAAAAGCGCAGTGAGGCAACTCTGTCTCATACGTTTCTGGGTATCGCTCGATGCCGCAAACGATTCTTCGAAGATGTGCGACTTACCTACACTGGATATCTATCTATCTATCTATCTATCTATCTATCTATCTATCTATCTATCTATCTATCTATCTATCTATCTATCTATCTATCTATCTATCTATCTATCTATCTATCTATCTATCTATCTATCATTGCGGCTTGCGGCGTTAATGCGAGCATGCAAATTTATCCTGTTGTACTTTCGGGTCACGTATATGCTAGCATGGGCATTCTTCGTACTCCCCTGAGCAAAAGCACACGGACCGGCCAGCTTTTCTTTCGCGCCTATGAATGTAACTCTTGACTTGGAGGACTGTAGTCCCAGCTTGGCATTACGAACTTTCCAGTACACTCGTCAATTTTAGTTTATGCTTCTGATTTACGAATAAATCCAGATTTTTTTTTTCGGCGAGCATGTGCTCCGTATACCTTTGCTTAGTAAGGCAGTGTGCACATCTCTGTTCAATTATAACGCTTAGCCGTCGTTAGATGTCAAAGCGTTCCGCAAGAGATCTGCAAGTTATCATGACAATCGCTTCTCCTCCTTTGTTATGGGCGCTTGCGTGTTACTTATTTTTACTGCAACCCTTCTGAAGGGAAATTACGAATGTTCGTTTCTAATGTTCAAATGTTCGTTTCTAAAAATCAAAATCAAAGAAACTAGGTGCTAATTGATGTGCCGGTACTGGAGGAAGCGCAAACACATCACTATCCCGTCAGGTATAGTGCTGTTTTTTTTTTCCTGTAATAACGAACCAACAAGCCCGTCAGTGAATCCTCGGACCCGAGGATTCACTAGGCCGTACGCGTCACTTCAGAGAACACCCATTTTCGCCTAACGTTCTAAGGCGCTTATACACGCGCAAGTACTATACACACCACACGCACATACGAGCGCAAGCTCCGCGCGCGCATACAAACGCGCGAAATCTCAGCAATAACGGCACAAGGTATCAACTTGCTGCCACCCGAGGCCGTGGTACACGCCCCGTTTCATTACACGAGAATTACGAGCTTTCGCGTTTCGTCTCCCTTTTCCGCACAGCTCGCCCAGGCAATGCACGAGGCGATGGGGGTGGGTAGCCCAAGACTGATCTACACCAAGGGTCATTCTCTAATGGATAATAGAAACCGTCTCATAAGGTGAGAAGAGACGGCGTAGAAGACATCCAAGGAAACAAGGAAAACGCAAGACCTCGAAGCTGCGAGACGCCAGAGCTCTATCTGCAGGGTGTGGGTGTTGGCCTGGCCCGTGGGGAGTGTTACCTGTCCCGCTATAGCGACAAGACGCAACCGCTCTCCTTTCCTCTTCCGTGCTGCCAGCGCCACTGCCGGCATCTTCTTCGCATTCGGGCGACCGTGTGACGGCGTGGCGGTCGCATTCCCGACCGCGCATCTATGTATATACGTTCGCGTTCGCAGAAGGCAGGCCGCGCCCCAAAACGGGTGCGTTCGGTCGCGCGGTGGCTTCCAATTTGTCATGGGTCAGTAATCTCTTTTTCGGCGCCGACTCTGCTTCGTCTTCTGACTCTCGAGAGACTCTTTCCTCTTTTCTTTCTCTCTCTCTCTTTCGCGTTAGCTTCTTAGAAGTCGTCTCTGCCCGCCGCCACCTCGTTATCGCCGCCCTCTGCTCTCGCTCGAGCCCCTCCTTAAAGGGCAACGCCGGCGATTTTTTGACCATGTCGAGCTAATAAAATATTTAGGTTCCCGAGACCCTCCTGTGACGCACCTGATAGCAGAATTGTTCCGCAAATTCGAAAATAATTTTATATAAGCAAAGAAGCGCAAAAACGAAACCGAAACCTGAGCAAGCAGCCGAGCCAACCTCTGCATGTGACGTCACGAATGTATCCCCGGCGGTACAGTGGAAGGCGCGCTATGCATGCCGGTCTCGCCCGCGGGGTGAACGAAACCGGCGAAGAGCAGACGCTCAGCTTATTCGTGACCGCGCCGGACCTTCGGGTGACATTGCATGTAAGCTGCACCACCTATTCGGATCTGTCTAACAGTGGCAGTTATGATTCAGAAGAATTCAATAGCCACGAATCGCCGTCCTCCACCACTAGAGCCAGCACCCATGCGCAACATATCGCGCTGCGACATGAAGACCAAGGGTAGCCCTAACCACTGATATACGTGCTGCTTGCTATTTTAGGCGTTTTACCCCTCTCAGGGAACCGCTTCGCATGCTCACTGTAAGATGTGGAGCACGACTTTCCGCATTTGTATCCCACAAGAACGCCGCTGACAGTCCAAAGCACCGACCGGTGCATTTCTTTACATCGGCAGGTACAGCGACCACTCGTACGTCGTTCGCTTGAGATATCCGCTCATCGGTGACATCAATTAATGTCAGAACATATCAAAACACGTCGATTTTGTGCATGTAAGCACCGTTACATCACTCTGAATCGCGCTGATACCACGCACCTTCGAAACAGCGAGCGGGAGACCGTATAGTAGGGAAGCGTTGTGCAGCCTGCTTATTTATTCTTCGTATTCTCTTCATGCACACAATTAGTGTTCCGTAAAGTAGACATAGATTGGGACATTGCGCGTATGATCGTTCATTTAGAGAATGTACAGTGAGAATGTTTCTCGCGGAAACGCCGATGTAATGAAGTATGACATCGTTGGCAGCTGAACGAGACGGTTGTTTACGCATATGCTGTATCGAAGGGGCCTCCGCTTGCTGCCCATTTGGGATACGAGGCAAACAGTGCACCTCGTAAGCTAAATAATGTCAGCATAACAATGGGTAATAATACACCCATGGATTTGCGTAGTCACATTTTATTTAGGGAAGCGCCGGCGAGTGCGACTGGCCGCATTCGAGGACGGCAACGTATACGGATATTGATTGCGCGTCGTGTTGTCGCTTATAGCTTTTTGCGTGTGCACTGTACGAAATGAGGAATGGCTTACTTCAAATCCGTATAGTCAAAACTGAACTACAGAAGCAGCTTTCCTCATCCTAATAGCTTAATTAGCTTCATATCAATGGGTCTGGTCCGCCAGCAGCAGACGCACGAACTTGGCCACTGTGATAGGCTTAACCTCGGTTGAACGCGATCGGCATCGGCTCAAACTGTGTTTGCGGATGGCGAGGGCTGAAGTTCGTGCAGCCAACAACGCAACACCGCTTGCCACCCCGCATCACTTGCCCGTCCATAGGGAATGCAACTTCTCGCGACAGCAACATCTCACGCCAAGCACTAGCTAACGATCGTCGACTCCTGCACGCTCTCGTCGCTGTCGTCTGCATGATCCCGGCATGCTCTACGTGGACCATTCCTGACGTCATACACAATGTGGCCTATAACTGAGGAGGGGGTAAGGTAGTGTGCTCGAGGCAATAAACTAAATTCATTTGTAAAAAATCTGTGCAACTCTCAAGCCTGCTTTTTTTAGGACATGACGGAGGTATTCAGAGGAACAGACCCAGCGAATTTCATCGACATGCGTTGACATCGAAAAATCGCCGGAGTTGCCCTTTAAGCCTTGAAACCGTCGCGCGAGTTATTTCATGAGATTAGCGTTTTAACTAATGGCACGCGTATGCGACTGGTAGTTATAGGGAGCACTTCTGGGCGCCTCGCTATTCAGAGGTCCCGCGAGACGACAATTGATCGTTGGCGTATACTGCAAGCGTAAGCGGGCTGCAATGACGATGGAGAAGCTGCAAGTCGTCGCTACTAGGTATTCTCGCAATACAGCTTTCAAAAGCTGCTTTATCATTGCTACTTTTGTTTTTGTTATAACGCTGCCAGAGCTCTCTGAGACGACCAACCGAATACAGTCGAGCGCCTCTGTACAACGAACGTCTCTACAACGAAATGACCTGTATAACGAAGGAATAATTATGTCCTCGTTCTATTGTGAGCTGGGCGGTGGGTGACCTTTACAACGAAGTGACCTGTATAGCGAATGATTTCGGGAGCCGCAAGAACTTCGTTATGAAGCCGTTCGACCGCGCGCTGGTAATTCGTAACGTTTTCGGGCGGGAACTCGAGAATCGCAAGCGTGTTTCCACATTCACTACTGAGCCGCAACCCACTGCGCTGTCGGACTACTTACACGCCCAGCATGATCCTTCAAACGAGTCCCTTAGAACAACTTAAACGCCGTTTGCATCCGTCCACGTGACGATCGAAGGCGTTATACACTTCCTGGCACGTCCCGTCAGTGAACGCCCCTGCGCGGTAGGCTCTCCGAGCGGGACGCGCTGCTTTGCAGGAAAGCCACAGTTCCCGCTGAAGGTGGAACGCGAGAACGGATACAGCGGAGAAGGCCGGCAACAACGAGAGTAACAAAACAGCGTTGGTTTTTGGGGGGCAGCGCTTGCAGTGGCGCCTCCGCCAGAAGCCGATCACGCGGTCTCGTGACTAGCCCGTGGCTATCGGGGCCAAGCGAGACGAACGCCGAGGTATGCTCACAAGTTGTGTTTCAGTGTGTCCTACATCTTTACTCTTTTTTTGATTGTTTCGTATATATTTCGTTAATCATTTCTCGCGGATTTTCATCTCGCACTCTGATTAAGACATCGATCGGGTTCATCCACGCATTATGAGCGGCCGCAGTGGACACGATGCAAATCGGACACGCTTCTACTTCTTTTCTTTTCTCGTTTGCTTCTCCTTACTCTTCGACGCGACATCATTAGGTAACGCGCACGAGTCAGACTTCGCAGAGAACGAGAACCCGCATCGCGTTGAGAAACCGATTCGCCGCGCGGTCTCGTGCGGCGAGCAAAAGACTCCCGGCCCGGAGCCGATAAATAACGAGCGATGCTCGGTGAACCCGCTCGGCGGCGGGACCAGACAGCTTAACGGAGCTAATCGAACGTGCGCGCATCGATGCGCGTGCGTCTAGTATACCGCGCATATATATATATATATATATATATATATATATATATATATATATATATATATATATATACACGCGGAAGGAGTCTCGGAGAGGAGGGGTGGCACAGCACTAACTCGTTGGCTTCTGGTTTGCTTCGCGCCACGCGGGCTCGCTTCTGCCTGCCCTCTCTCTTTTATCTCTCTAGCAGCGTCGTAAGCTTTGTGAGGAGCCGCCAGGTTAGGCATCGGCGATGGGCTGTGTCGAGACGGGTTGGGAGTTCCACGTGCGTTGGGTTAAAAAGAAAGAAAAGAAAGTGAGATTGTACGACGAGGCGTGCTAAAGGCGTTCAGGATTGAGGTGAAACGGGGCCCTCTGTAGCTACGTAGCGAAACGAATTGTGAGGCAAAGCTTACGCCCAATGGCTCGACGCTTTCTCGTGGTTCAGCGAGCCCTTTCTTTCTTTTCTTTCTTCGTTTATATTTGAATGTAGGTAACATCGTTACCGTATAGACGACACTCCACGTATCATGAGCAGGCTCCTTTTTTTTTTTTTGACGCCAGGGGCGTCGTGAGCCGATAATGTATGCCAAGAGAAGCGTGGCCGCGGGTCAACCAATCGAGCGCGTCTTTCTTGGGATGGTCTTGGCTTTGAATTGGCTTTAAAGTAGCTTTCTTGCTTTCCTTTTTGTTCTTGCGCTGTCTTCTGCGCGCTTCAGCGGCGCAGCGGGGGGGGGGGGGGGGGGGGGGGGGCTAAATATGGAAGCACGAATCGAAAAGACACCGTTCTGTGCTCCTGCTGCCACTCCGGGGCCTTGTTGATTTATCATTTCTTGTTTGGGTGAAACCTATACAGTGCTCCACATATGCCCTGACGCGGCCTACAAACGCAACGTGCAAATTCGTTTTTTTCCCTTGCTTTTTTTTCTATTTCTTTTTCTTTCTTTAGAGGCACAGCGGCGACTGTGTGGCTGTGGCGTTGTACCGCTGAGAGGTCGTAGGTTCGATACCCTACCGCGGCGACCACGTTTCGATGGAGGCAAAATGCAACACACGCTCTATAGTGCTGAGATTTCGGTGCCCGTTCAAGAACCTCAGGGGGTCAAAATTAATCCTCAGGAGGTGCTCCACTGCAGCATCCATAAACCCACAGCGCCGACAATCTGATTTTAACATTAAGTTAAGCTGGATTGATAAATTTGATTTATACGACACCGAAAATGTCAGTTTTACCCCGCACGAACACTTTATACGTTATAAAAGCCACAAAAACGAAAAAGAAAAAAAAAGCAGGGGGGGGGGGGGGGGGCGAATAGACGACGCCACCTTTAAGTTCTAGTACGCTCGCCCGTGACGGCATGCATTTCGATAGGATACACTCGCAACCAGATAGCTGTTTCTTGGCAAACTCCTTTTTGGTGAATTATGAGAAGGGAATAGAATCGGGCCTGGAAAAAAAGAAATTCTGACATTACACACACCGGCCGATATGTTTTTCCTTTGACTCCCGCCCCTACGAGGCTTGGGTGCTGTGTATAACTTCGCTGGAAACATACGGAAGTTTCGGGGCTGTATTCGATGCGCCGTTTTCCGGTGTGTCTGATGTTCTCCGATACGACGCAGTGCCACGGCTGGTGCAGCTGCGTGACTAACTACACTGCACGTTTGCGCTGTCAAGCGCGCACAGCCGGCAGCGTCTCTCGGTCGCTTGTATAGGCGCATTACGTAAGCACTGCGCGCAAGTGCAAGAGACGCAGGCACCGCCAGACGCGCAGTGCAGTCACGTGCGTAGTGCAGAGGCAGAGAGCGACGCCAACGTGCGGCCAGCCGCACTGCTGGGGGGACACTCAGTGTCTGTCGACTATAGGTGCACGGCGTTCAACGACCTCGGCGCGAATTACGCGCGCACAATGGCAACGCGTCGCAGGAAAGCCCACCCTCGCTCTCTCCGGCAGCGGGGAGTGAGAGCTGGCGGTAGTAGCCGAGTTGCCGTATATGCCCGCGTATAATGCGAACTCGAATGGAAGAGGGGGGGGGAGGGGGGAGGGGGGGGTTGGAAATATAACGGACCCGTAGTTAATAAGCCCGCGATATTGGGCCTGCGCGAGGATATAGTGGCTGCGGCCGAGTTCGGGATTCGCGCATGCGCTGTACCGTCGTTGCGACGTTTTCCTTCCATACGGTACTCTCTCTATAGGCGGCTATTTCGAAAGCTTGTTGTTATGAAATACAATGGTCGGGGTTGCGAAAAGACGGAGTGGAAAGGGGAAGCGACTTATCTGGGTATAATATGAAAAAAAAAATGAAAAACAATAGAAACAAGTTAAGAAAATGTATAAAACTCGTTAGTGCTTGAATACACGAGAATCAAAGAACTAAAAAAAAAAAAAAAAAAAAAAAAGCTATTTCCTATCTGACAATTCTTCCGTCTTACGGTAGTTGCGATCACTCTTTTTTACGTTCAAGTGAGAGTTACAATAAAAATTCAAGTAGCGAGAAGTCAACCGAGGGCCCTGACATTATACAGCTTAAACGGTAGATTACTGAGGAAAAGAAACGAAGATGCAGAAGGGTTGAAAATGTAGCGTTTCTTTGTGTTGTCTTTGTCCCGTCGCTCAGCGCTCTTCCATAAAAAGATGGCTGCACTTCTCTCCCCCCCCCCCTTTTTTTTTTTTTTGACCGCACAGGGTGCCGCACGGCATTATTTTAATTAAATAAATGCGCGCAGGTCTTCTTGTTGAAGAAGCTGCAAAAGTTAAATCGAGATATCAAGGTTGTGTTATCTTATTTTTTCACTTTCTCTGCACCTCTTCCTTGCAGAGTTGCACGTAGACGAATACTCCTACGCCGGCAAACGTACCTGATTTTAAATGAACAGTTCTCTCTCTCTCTCTCTCTCTCTCAGATAAGCCAGTTGGGCTAGTTGGTGCTTATTTCCAGACTTTAGACATCATTAACTAGCGCGAAAAAGACCACGGACAACAGCAAGAAGCACACGGGACCTAGCGTTCTGCCCTGTGTACTTCTTCCTGTTGTCGTCCGTTGTTCTTTTTCGCGGTGGTTAATGACGTCTCAAGTCTCTCCCTCTCTCGCTCAGCTAAAACGCACACCCCGCACACGTGAACGTGTATCGTACGGCGGATATTACGGTATAGCCCTCGGCCGGGACCCCAACCGTCCAGCCGTTTGTGGTGGGTCGGTCGGTCGGTCCGCTCTGCAGCGCGCGTGCGTGCGCGCACACTCGCATCCGACGAAGTGGGGGGGGGGGGGGGGGGGGGGCGACTCGGACGCCGCTGAAAGGGGGCCGTCCCCTCCCACCGACGCCAAGTGGAGGGTGCACGGGACGCAATTTAGACCCCGCGTGTGCGCAGGTGCAGGAAAGGGGTCCATTAGTCGAAACGGCCGCCAGAAAGAGACGCCCGCCATGGCTCGCGCGTCCCTTCTCCGGGCGCGGATCTGCTGCTGGTGCGCCCCTCACGTGTGTGTACAGCAACATCCAGTGGCGCCGCCGCCATATATAAACTAATGTCTCGCGTACAGAACGACCACTGCGTGTGCTCGCCGGCTGCTGCTACCGTGCTCCTCCGGTGCGATGTGTGTACACTGAACCCTGGCCGCGTGTCGCGGTGTTTTTTCTTTCTTTCTTTCGGGGTTTCGAGTGCGCGGACTTCTCATGCGCGCGGAAATCGCTTTATGGCCCTTATAGCTGCGCGCGATTCGTCTCGTTTCGGGAACTCGGACAGAATTCGTGTGCCTCCATTGCACCGCGAAAGAAAGAAAGAACGAAAGAAAGAAAGCCTCCGGCTACCTTGCGAAGAATATGCCTGCTTCACGTCATGTGCATCAGGCGCAGTTTTCGAGGAGACGCGTGATCCGATGCTTACATTTGGTCTCTGCAGATCCGTGCAGCTAGCGATTTCCCCCTGCCTCTGAGGAACAAAAACCGAGGTGAAGGGTTCTACCACTGTCCTGTTTATTTAATTGCGCGCTGCTAATCTATCTGTGATCCTTCCGTATACAACTGGTGTGGTCACGCGCGGAAGAATAAGCGCGCGGACATAAGAAAGACTCCCTCTTCTTGGTTCTCATTCCGGAATGGCTGAAGCGACCCGTACAGCTCTGACGTCACTGCTGAATATGCAGTGACGGAGCGTTTAAGTTGTTACAGTATAGCTGAAGTTACGGCGAGCATCCTCCACTTCGCAGGCCGTTTCGAATTTTTTGGCACGAGCGCGCGTGCCAGAAATATTCAGCACATCTTCCCGCTTTTATTTGTTGATACGTTTACTAATAGAACACCTAACAACAGCACGCGTGTAAGCGTCTATTAAATTTACTGATTTTATTGGCAAATCCGTCTCTGTGTGTGATTCTCGAGCTACAAGCGGAAGCGAAAGTGTTCCCTTTTCGTGTTACTTCTTATTTGCTTGATTCGGTAGCGCGTACAGCTTTCACGCACTTCAACAGATGGCGACAAAGGTTTCTAAACAACGAGCGTCGCTCCACTTAGTATATGCAGGGGGTCCGCGGGTCAAACCATATTTTTTTTTTTTTTTTTACGTCCGGGTTTTTCACAGCGCTCTAACTGGCTCAAAGACAAAAGGACAGGTGCCGTGAAGCGCGTTTCCCTTCTCTATGCTCGCTTTGATTGAATACTGAACGGTGGGCGAGATCCGGTACAAAACGCCCATGAATGCTAACGCCCCTCTTCATAAAGGACAAAAGAATCGAAGATGGGCGGAGAAAGAGACGTGTATCATAAGAACAGGCACTTTCATTAGGCTGGCTCAGGTGGGCTGTTGCGTCACTAGCTGGCGTTTCCATGTTCCTCTGTTGGCAGTTCTAATGCCCGCTGCCTGTGTGTTTGTGAGGACGCGCCCGCGTGTTATAGTAATAAAAAGCCGTTGCGATGTGTAAGTGCTACTTGACACCGACGCAGTCCCTACCTCATCGCCGCTAACTTATGTCTAAAAGTTTCTCGAGTCACGATTGTCAAGTGTCTGTCCTCTGCCTGTCCTGTTCCGAGTACGGCGACGCTAGACCAGCGGTCAGCGCGCGAGCCTCTGCTGGAAGTGAAGAGGGGGAGGGGCACGATCGTCAACTGCTTCCGCTGCGGCTAGCGGACGCTTCGCCAGAAGAGAAAGTAGAGAAAGCAAATAAAAACAATGGAATAAAGAAAATATTGAAAGGAGGATGACGACATCCTCTCGTCTGGACTCGGCGCACTAGCCCTTCCCTCCTTCACATCCCCTTTCAGCAGCTCAACAGCCCTTTTTCCCTTTCTCTCGAAAAAACGCGCAGTCGCCATGTGACGGGGACGCAGTAGCATCAGAGGAACAGGGACGGGGGAGACCAGGGGGTTGGGGAGGGGGGGGGGGGGGGTGTTAAGCCTGGCAGCGGTCATCGAACTTCGCGGTTCGCAGACCATCATCCTCACCCCCCACTACCGCCCCCTGGACTCTCCGCCCTTCAACAACAACCTCTCCCCTCCTCCTCTTCAGGTTCGGTTCGCGTGACCACCGAGTCGGACGCGGTGCTTCTTTTCGCATGCATCTGTTTGCTTGCCCGTTGTGTCAGGCTTTGTTGCCATTGCCGCCCGGGAGACCAATCAACCCTCCTCCTTCTTCTTTCCTCCTCTCCACTCAGCGCCTCCCTCTCTTCCTTGTTTCTTGTTTTTCTTATCCTACCTGACCCCCGCTTTTCTATCCATTTTCCTATTATTTTTTTGTTCGCACTTAGCCCGTAACTTTGTTTCCATGGGGCCCAAGTAAGGAGCATATATACATATACGTATACACAAACACGCAGAGACACGGAGCAGCGTCGAAAAGCGGCGCCGCTTCACTCACTCGAAGCTCAGCGGAGGAAGAGGAGGGAGCAGCAGTCAGCCATGCGTGCACGGGCGAGCTGCTATCCCCGGCGCCAAAATGTCCATCGCCCTCTCAAGCGACCGGGCGCTCTGCTATCCCCGTCTTATTGCGTCTGTCTTTTGTTTCCTCAGGCCCGGGCCGCAGGCCCAACATTGGCTTCTTTACGGCTTCTCAAAGACAGCCGGTCTTCTCTCTCTCTCTCTCGTCTTGACCGATTCGGCTTCCCTTACCCTCCCTCGATTCCGCATGCAGATGCACTGATGGGCCCGTCGCGAGCACCCGCTATGAAGGTCTGGAACGTAACGAGTTGCCCGAACTAAAGAGAGAGAGGGGGGATGCTCACGGTCACTGCAGCGCTGAATTATAGGCACACACGCACGCCCGGATTGGTAGCAGCGTGCAAGCGCCGGCCTTTCTTTTTTTCTCGCGATCGGCTTCGTCTCGGCTTGTGGCTAAGAAGCAGGAGACGAACGGTCTCTGTACGAGGCGACGTCACGGGGGCAAGGGCAGGTCGTCGCGTGCGCGCTTCTGCGTCGAGAAAGATCCCGACTCCACTCTTCTTCCGGTTTGTCTGCCTACTTCTTCTTCTTCTTCTTGGCCAAACGTGCAGACGTAAAAATAGGCAAAGTGGAACGAGGAAGGGCAGGACCGGAAGGTGTGTCGGGTCGTCGTGTCTGGAACGCGTCGTATCCCCCCCCCCCCCCCCCCCCCCCCCGCCGCTTTGCAACGAGAGGCGCGCGCACTGTCGCAGACGTTGCGGCGAGTAACTATTACGCGTTTGTACAAAAAAAATATCGACGCTCGTGACCGTAGAGGGAATGCGAAAACTAAGTGGTGAAAACAGATATATAGACTCGGGCGGAGAAGATGAATGGCCTCTGGTATTCCTCCTGCTTCTGCAGTTCAGCGAAAAGTGCTAGAGTTCGTTGCAGAGTTCGTATAACCAACTTTCGAGTGAAGTTCCGTTACGAAGTTGGTAACGAAGTTAAGAGAAGCTCGTTTCGTGTCCCGCCTTTTTCTTTCTCTCCCCCCCCCCCCACCCCTTCTTTATTCTCTCTGAGCAATGTGGCAGAAGTTGCCCTTACGCTCCAAGCACAAGGGGCCGTAAGCACAAGGGGCCGTTCCAAGCACGGCGCGAAACGGGGCCGTAACCTGGCAAGTTCGGTGTTATCCGTCATCGTCAACTACACGGCATCCTCTAATGCTACGGGACCATAGGCGTTGCCTTGCAATATGAAGCGTTATCCATGTACCCAGGACGAGTTTGTCGCACAATCTGTGGTTTATTTGCGCGGAAAGAAAGTGGGAGAGGAAAGAAAACGAAGTTTCACTCACCCTTGGTCGAATTCGCGAAGGTTTTCTTCGACAAAGAGAGGCATAAAGAGCTTCACTTTGAGTGAAGGTCGCCGAGTCTGCGTGCTGCCG
Organism: Dermacentor silvarum; assembly: GCF_013339745.2. Taxonomy (NCBI): domain Eukaryota; kingdom Metazoa; phylum Arthropoda; class Arachnida; order Ixodida; family Ixodidae; genus Dermacentor; species Dermacentor silvarum. The sequence continues at coordinate 61,662,661 of NC_051163.1, read as the reverse complement.
ATAGACACAGAGAAAACGTCTAGAGACCTTCTACAGACCGCCTATAAATGAATTTTTGAGAAGGAATGCATGGTGAACCGAGATGGGATGTCTCTTTCCGCTGTGCCCAACGGGGGCTAGAATAAGCAAGTTGGTGGAGAGTGCACGAGAGAGAGTGACAGGCTTGCTATTCGTCATTATTTTGTTTTGCTTCCGCCGTTGTTTGTTGCGATGCGGTTCACTTCCGACCACCAGGTGTAATACTATAGGCATGATGCCTCAATTTAGCGGTGGATGCGTTTCCACATCCGTACGCTTACTTAAGCGAGCTCCCGCGACGAGTACAAGCAACCGCTTGTTGTTCATCACGAGGCCGGGGCCCCGCGTGATAGCGTTTTCAACCACTGTGTTTCACGCGGCGTTGCGTGCATCCGTGGTTTAGGCTTTGGGGCGTTATAGTCCGAAGCCTTTTAGAAGAGGCATAAAGGAGAGCCGCCACTGCATCGGCGACCGTCTAATAAGGGTAATCAGTCACGATTACGAAACTATACATCCGGCGGCCATTAACGTGCGCATAGATTGCGAGGCGCGCGCTCGGGTAATCCTGTCCTCTCGTCTGCACGCAAATGAGATAAGGCACGGAGAAAAGAACGCCGATCACGTAGTTAAGTATATATAAACAGCCCCGGAACTGCGCTTAGGAAGCTCCCAACCAGTGCAAACTTCAGCCACGTATACTTCGTGTGAGATAGTGAACGTATGTCGCGGAGTCTACGTCAAAGAAAGTAATACACAAAGCTCTTTGTGTAACCACCGGCAAACAACGCGAATTAAGTGTTCGTACCTCTCCATTTGAGATAAGGTGTAACCTACGCGTGCTTGCATTAGTACTCTTTCGTTACTCGATCTTTGGATCGTAGTACTCCAGTGCAAAAAGTTCAGTATGCTGTCGAGTAACCGAGTAATCGCATATCTCTTCCGTATTATTATTATAAGAATTATAAGGAATTAAAACAAAATTCATACCAGTTACTGAAAAAAAAAAGACAGACAATAGGAAACATGTTGAAATTCTCCTAAAAAAAGGGCGGTTGCGCTGTGATCGGAACTCTTACAAAAAGCCATTATGGAAATATTGTATCTCTGCTATTTTTTTTTCTTGTGTTTCATTACTTCCTTTTGAGATGAAATTGATCATCATTCGTAATTTTTGCAGAGGAACCTTTCCAACTGCGCTAAGCACCGCGCTCAACGTCACGACCAACATTTGCAAACAACTAAATAATCATACAGACAATTAGCCTGGCCAAGTAACTGGGGTGTCGCGTGAGCAGTTGCTCCGTTCCCTTCGCTCTCTATACTTCCCCGGTGCAGTTCAGACCCGTCTGGAACGGTATCACGTGACGTCCGCGCAGTTGGCGCGAGCTCCCCACTAGGAACAATCACATTCTTCTCGGTCGTTCTCGTTATGCATTGTGGAGTCGCATGCACACCACGTGTGTACGACTAGGATCATAACTATACGCCGAGAGAGGTAGACGCGTTTCCGGTAGACCAAGGTCGAAGGTTCGGTTGCCAACAGAAGGTGACCGCGTCGCGGCAGGGACAGAAGCGGGATAGAGTTACGCAATTGTCTGTCGAACCGACGGTTTCGGCCACGCATAATCCGCACGTGACGCTGTGGGAAAACGCGCCTCGCGATGTGAGGACGCGTAGGACGAGAACTCACGCCTCCGAGATTCGGGTGGCGCGCTCGATCTTCGCGCGCTACCTCGATCTCGGAAGCCATTCATTATTTGCAGCGTGTGTGGCACTTGACACCAGGGGTATAGGCTGGCTCGGGTTTATGGCTAGTCCAATTCGTTTCAACATCCTGTTAGCGTAAAATTCCGACCGCATTAATGACGTCCGACACGCATCTGAGGTTCATTTTCGCTAAACACTTTTTGCGAATTCGCTAGAAATGTCATAGAAAAAAAAAAAAAAGCTTCAGCCGAAACAAAGATCAAATACAGTAAGTGGGACATTCCTATTTTTCCAAGTATCAGTTGTATGGCTGTGACGTTGCAGATATTGGAGAGACACATCTGAGACTCGTATAATTAATACGGGCTGAGATTTGCCTATGTTGACGGCAAAATGCTTACTGACCACATATTTCTAAAAACTGCTTCGCCTTTTTACGAGATACATTGCGGTGTCAGAGTTGAGAATTTTTTATATCGTAATGTCTACATAGCAAGCGCTCTCTAACACGCTCACGAAGAACCCCAGATGGTAATAATTAATCCGGAGTCCCCAACTACGGCGTGCCTCATAATTAGATCGTGGTTCTGTCACGCAATACCCTAGAATTTCGTTTCTTAGCGTTTGACCACATTTACCACCGCGGAGAAAAGAGCTAAAGAAAATGTATGCCAGCGCCGTTGCAGAAAGTATGTGGTGCGGTTATGCCCGACTTCTCCGGTTGTACCGCGTACTTTCGTGAAAAACTTGCTGCGTCATGCTGCTATTTTTCTATCGAGTGAGTCCCGCGTTGAAAACCCACTCACTGGCTCTTCCTTGCGTTCGCCGTGTTGGTCCTATATATCGTTCGCCGGACCAGGCGGCAGTAGTGTTTGCCTTTGCGAGCCACTCCCGCCACGGTAAAGAAAGATATTTTTAACTCCGGCCGTCCTTCATTCCTTATTATTTTTTTTTTTCGAAACGCCCTCGCAAAAGGTCTACGCAGTTTTCGACGGGGCGCGCGGCATTTGTTTACACGCCAGCCGCCACCGCCCGCTGCCGAGCCAAAATTTAAGAGCTTACCCCAACCGCGGGAGCACCAACCGGCCGCTTCTAAACAAGCACTCTCATTTTATGATTTTTTTTTCTTCTTTCAAAAGGTGCGAACCGCGCATTCTGATGCTCGCACTGTGTTCGCTCCATATTCTGCGGTTGGCTGCTTTTTCTTTTTTCTTTTTTTCCCAGGCATAGAGAGATCAGTTTTCAGTATGGTAGACGCACGAGCTTGCTGCCTGTATTTTGCTCGATGGTTACGACGTTGTTCGCTGCCGGTAAAGGTGTAACATGAGAGCAAAAAAAAAAAAAAAAAAGAGAGAGAGAGAGAGAGAGAGAGAACGCTCGCGTATTGTGTTTTAAGTGCACGTTAAAGAGCACGACGTGGTCACAATTAATGCGGCGTTTCTCCTCGGCGTAACTGCCGTCTTATCGTTGGACACATCGATAAAGACTTGACTCGTCCGCGAGTGCCACATGTGGAGTGTTTTGGGTTTTCTTTTGCTTGCCCCGTTCAGATCAATTAGTTTCCTCGTAGGTTGACTGCGGCTCCATACGCTTTCAGTCGTTCTGCTCGGTAGCAAATTTTGGTGTAAGCAACTCCACGTCAAGCTGTTTCTGAAACAGGCCGAAGACTGCAGAATGCACGACCCGTAAGGGGACGGCAGAACGAGCTGCCTGCCAACTTATCCACGCTCCATCTTTTTTACGACTTCCTTCCCCGCACAAAGCATATACACGAGCCAACCGAAACACGGAGTGAGAATTTCTATTGCTTTAGTGAAACAATTCCCAGCCGAAGAGACGGCCGTGCCAGCTTCTTACAGTCGGATGCACCGACTACGGCCGCTGCAACGCGACTGTATCTTATAGGAGAAATAGAAAAGAGTGAAAAGCCACTGCGAACTGCTATAGGATAGAAACAGTCGGGCTCGTCAGCCGTACACGCGAAATAAAACGGTCCCTCGCATACACCGAAGCCACGAGAAGATGACAAGTATAAAGATGGCAGATGTCCCCCCGACCCAGAGCACTCTGTCTGCGGTCCATAGTCTTCAGTCCTGGCGTGTTTACACGACTTCCTTCCAGCTTGCTCGGCCGGAAACGCCCCAATCCTGGCAGTTATCACGCTTTTTGCAAAGAACAGACAGTCGCCGCTACGATACGTACTAGACGCCTGTAACGCGCCGTATACAAACGGACAAGGCCGCAGGGTCGCTAAGAAGGACTCCGTCGTGGAACGCGCAATCTCTCCCGCAAGCGCGTGGTGCCAGAAAGGACAATGGCACGTAAAGATAACATATATACGCTCGTACTCTGGTGAGCCCGGAGAGTGCAAGGCCCCGTGTATTTACTCGGGGTTCTTGGGTCCCGTGTGTATGTGTGTGTGTACGCCCGACGGCGAGCGTTGACGTGAGGCCGTTGCCGGCGCGGTGTCTGGCATTCGTTCGCGGCCAAGGTCTTGTCTGCGCGTCTCCCCGCGGCGGCCGACCTCCTGACTTCTCCGCGGTATACTGACCGCGCCAAATCGTGCTCCGTGCCCTGTTTCTCGTCACAAGGCATTCCGATCGTTTCCATCCTTCATTAGCTGTCTGGAGCCAGGGAGCATGAACCACGGAATGCTTTTCCTGCAGGCAAAAACTGCGCTCCATCTGTACGCGTTCCGATACGGCGTTGCCCTGTTGAGCTAAAGAGGCTACAGGAAGCTAATGGTCACGTGTCCACGCGTCCTGGATGACGTATTGTCATAATCATGCACTTCTACGCGTGCCGCTGGAGAAGAGTTGGACACGACGATGCAGATTCTACGCGTGCCGCTGGAGAAGAGTCGTAATCAATCAAGGTTGTAATCAATTTGTAATCAATCCGGAGTCCCCCACTATACGGCGCGCCTCATAATCAGATCGTGGTTTTGGCACGAAAAAAATTCCTGAATTAAATTTTTTTTTTTTAACTTGTGATGACATCGTCATTACCGCTTAACTGTTGCGCGACAAGAGTGGAACTGGAAGGAAGGGGGAGTTGGCCGTTGAGTTTGGCGATTTTATATTTCTGTAGAACAGACACACCGGGATCGTTCTAACAGGCGAGTTTGTCATTCTCGCCTGCCTGTGTTTCTTTTCCTCTTGACGACTTACGCACGACGTACTGACGACTTACTTCTTCTCCATACGGAGCACCATGCTATCTATAATCGTCCTGGCGAAACTTTCCGGCTGTGGACTCGACGGTACACCGTCCCTGCAAAGTGAAAGCCTCCTCCCTACGTTCATTTCCGACTCGAGCTCTCTCGATACGATCGTTCCGTGCCAAACGGAGAAGAGATGCGACGTATAGCCATGCCACGCAAGTTCCGCGGGCCAAGCAACTAAACAACGCCGGCCACTACCCCCTTACGCGGGGGCCTCCCCGTCACGCGCATGCCTCACTCCTTCTCTTCTTCCCGTCATCGTCGTCTTCGTCACTTGACGTTCAGCAGACACCGTCCTCTCGCCTCCTTCCACACAAGCACACGGAGTCGCCCAAAAAGGAGGGGGGTCGGTAACGGCGTACGACCACGGCGGAAGAAGACGACATGTAGCGCGCTACGGCCGCTGCTGTGTGGGCCGTTGAGAGATGAAGCCTAAGCTTCCGCCCGCGAGTTTTTGAGGCGCTCTCGACGCCGCATTCCCCGAGGGCCTCCGCCTCTTCCTTCGACCCCAAACTCAGCTGGCCGCCGCATCGCTCGCTGCCGCTGCGTGCGGCGGGTGCCTTTGAGCCTCTCTCGTCGAGGGAGCGTATAGTCGTGGTGGTGGTGGTGGGGGGGTTGAAGCTCAAGCAAGAGATGTGGGGGTGAAGAGGGGGGAAGCCCTGAATTCCGTTCGTTCTTGTTAAGCGATACACGAGAGTCGTGCAAGAAAGGCTCGCCTTTGTCCGCGCTCTTTCACCCCTCCCCTCCTCTGCGCGACTATATAGCCCATCACTCGTGTGTGTCCCTCGCGTGCGAAGAAAAGGGCCCGCCGCTTCCAGTGCTTGCTGATTCGAGCGAGCCGCTGACGGCGCGCAAAGGAGCGTGTCTATATCCGCTTTATTTGGGATCACACGCCGGCGCTGCAGCATACGGCATCAGTCGGGCCCGGCCGGTCGGTTGGTCTAGTTGGTCGGGTCCTTTCTGTTTGGAAGGGGGATCGTTTCCGCGTCGTCGTCGTAGACTAGCACCGCCTTTCGACGCCTTCCCAAGAGACAGGCGCTCTTCGCGCTGCGGGGGTATATAATTCTCTGGGGATCGCGCGCCCGAGGGTGTCAAGACGTGCCCCGTGCGACCGAGATGATTGTACAGTGGGGTTGAGGAGTAAGGGAGGGAGGGGGGGGGGGGTGCTCTTTTTTGCCGCGTTGTAAAGCCGAGGAAGGCTGATGGCCGGGCCCACGCGGTTACGCCAATAAAGGTGCACATTGTGCCCCGCGCGTACGCCGTCGCGATGTTTCAAAAAAGTGTTACATCCGAGACACGCGCGAGAGCAGTGTGATGGGGCAACGCCGGGCTCCCCATTTCAGTGACGAGCGCTTCGCTCGTCGATGGAGAAGAGGGGCCGGCGTTCGTCATCTTGCTCGGTGTCGGGGAGTTAGCTGTTCGTTTCACTGTGCTACAATAAAGAACGTTATTGGACCGTGCGATAAGTCTCCGATCAAAGTAGCTGACGGGCTGTTGGACAAAGAGAAAACATTCAGTCGTAAAGTCGTCGCACTGCCGTAGCGGTAACTCCACTGGCTTCCGTGTGCTCGCTTTGGGCGGCGTCAGCCTGCCTTCGTTTAATACGTCGTTCATGCATTCCACGCTATCTGTTGATATCGCGTGTGGATCTCCTGGCTCTATAGTGTGATTGTACCCTCATTAGCTGGTTGCTAAGCAAAAGAAAAGTTCCTAAAAACTGTACAGCGCCGAGAAGACTTGTGTACAGATGCGGCGACAGGTGCTCAATCTGCCCTGGTGCTCTCAGGATATACCATTTGTCGTGTCACGACACAATACTCACCGATGCCGCTTGTTTCTCTTCTCGGTTCTAGCATGGCTCGGTTTCCCGTCCACTTCGTGTAAAAAAATAAACTGAAGTCGGTGACTGGGGAGATCACAGCTGAATATATACCGTGCGCTTCCGCTTGGGTGCCCAAACGCTCATAAAGTGCACGGCTCCCTCTATAATGTAATACCCTGTATAAGGCGTGACACGTTTAAATGTTTCAAGCGGTAATGAGTATGAGGGTGTCATCATTGAGTGCATCCCATATTCAATCGTTCTTCATCACACCTGCCTGTTATGGTGTAGCCACTCCACTACATCGTTGCTATCGGCTGAAATTGCGCGCGTCGCTGTTAGTTCGGCGCGCTCGCAATGCGCGGAAACAATTGAGCAAACGTTCACGGATTTAACGCAGGTATCGACCCTTGTTTGTCATTTCCGGTCGTCGCGTACGATCCTCTGAAAGTATAGCTGCTCTTTTGTCCATGTTTTGCAGAAATGGATTAAAATAAATGCATACATAGGTCGATTGATCATTTCGCTTGAAGCTACCACCAGACGGGCCCCTGCCCTGCCCGTGCTTTGCATGTTTTTCCGCTACCCTGATTTGGGATCAAACTCACAGAGCCCTTCTATAACTTTTGAAGGCGACACATTTAGACTCCCAATTAAGGCCTAAACATTCTGATCACTGATAAGTTCTAATTTTGTGCTAATCTGTGGACCGTATGCCGGACGTTAAATGTCGCCTGATGAATGTTTGATACATCTTTCGTTCTTGTGTTTCTCTCCATTTACCCATTTACTTCTTTCCTTTCTTTGTACCCACCATTTTTCTTATATTCTCTTGCTCTTCTTCACTCATATTACTTCCCTCCTATTCTCCACTCACTTATCTTTTTTCTATGACTCTACTTCTAGAGCCGGCAGGCGCTGTGCCCCTCCTGGTGACATTTGCCGGCTAGCTCTTTCTCCTCTCTGCGTTCCTATCGTATTCGCGTGTACCGACATGAAAATAATACTTCGTCCACGTCGTGTCCATTTCCAGAATGCGCACTAGTCTATATATACTGACCCTGTAGCATCTCAATTGCCTGACCCGTGTTGTGCCTTCCTCTGCCACGCAGCTGGTGTTCGAGGACGTGCTGGCCGAGCCCGACGCGAGCCACGGCTTCGACGGCGCCTGGAAGCTCACCTACCTGGTGTTCTCCACCACGCGCCTGTGGTGCTACCGGCTGCTGGCCGCCCTGCTGGCGCTGCCCTGCGGCCTCACCTGGGGCCTCCTCTTCTCCCTGCTCTCACTGGTCCACGTGTGGCTGCTGACGCCCTCGCTGCGCATCTTCGACGTGATCCTGCACGTCGTGCACAGGGTACGACGCTTGTCTATTGCTGTCTGTACGCACGTGTATGACTCATGTTGTAGTAGCGAGGAAACCGTTGAGCACCTGTTGGTGTAGACAACTTGAAACCGGCTGTTATAAGTTCTAAGGGTGAACGGCAGTTTAGAGTTTCATGAACCTTACGACGCTCGATCGGTCCCCGTGATTGTGCTTGGACGTGACGCGTGAAGAGTGTGCTTCCGCGAGTCCGTGTTATCAGCGATGACCCGCGTGCATTGGTTACGACCATCTGGTTCCCCGGCAGGAAGCTTGACGTCGTCCTTCGCTGAGGGAGAAGGAATAGGCTAGGGAGGAGGTTAAGGCCGTGCCCGATTGGCTACCCTTCACTTAGAGAAAGGGAAACTAAAAAACAGTAGCCAATAGAGGGAGAATCAATGTTCATGCCCTCGGAGAAATGTCCACTTAAGTAATCACACGTGGCAGCGTAGTCCGGTCGCCTTCAAGAAGCGCAAGCATGCGCATTATTGGCCTTGTGCATAGAAGAGCATACTTCGGCCAGCTTGCCAGTATCTTTTCTTCCGAGAAGGGTCTATCGTCTAATCAGCTGAGGCCTAGTACCGCAGAGTATCTCGTTGGCCGTCGAAGGCAGGGCAGAACAGCGCCGTCACACACAGTTCCTTCACCTCATAACCCGTTTTTTTTTTTTTTTTTTTTTTTTTCGCTGTGGTGTGCAGGTGTGGGGCGGCCTCGTGCGGACCCTGCTGGACCCGGTGTTCCAGTCGATCGGCAAGGTGGCCGGAGACGTGCGCGTCACCCGAACGCAGGTCTACCCCAAGAACGACTTCGCCCACGACCCGTAAAGGCGGCGCTGCGGACGCTCCGTGGCTCCCGTGTCCGCGGTTGAGCCAGCGGCAGCGGATGGAGGCGGTGCCGGAACAAATTTTGCGGAGGCCAGCGGAAGCGCAGCCGGGAAGCCCCGACGACGGTGGACCCACACCCCCCTCGTCGACCCTTCGGCAACGGGGCGAGGAGGCCCACCCACCGAGCTTCGATGACCTCTGACCCGTCGCGCACTTAGCCCAACAACCCCTTACCCCACGCCAGTTTCGTTTCGTTCTTTTCTCTCGGTTGGCAATCCGATCCCCTCCCACACCTCCTCGATGATAACGAAGCAGTATCCTGAGAAACAAAGGAAAAAAATGTTCGAACGAGCGTCCGAGCTAAGGCATTCGGCCGATCCTTAGTTTTGCGGTGAATGGCCACCCGTGTTGACGAGTGGGCTTGTTGGACCTTGCTCAAGAAGCTAGTACACGCGGTGGTTCTTTGTGACTTGGCCTTGCAGCGCGAAAAACAGGGCAAGAAGGGCTTGACGTGTTGTACGCATCTTTGCCAAAGTATGTTGCACCGACGGCCTTAAAAGAACTTGTCTTTTTTTTTTTTTTTCGCTTGAGTGTCGCGGATTCTTGCTGTACCCCGAACGCTTATTTTGGAAGTCGGAGCACATCGCCGAAGTGGCGCTACAGCTCCGAGAATAACGGTCCAGCGTTAATAGAGTTTTCGTTCGATTAAGCGCCCCTTTAAGTGTGAACATGTCGCCCTCTTTACTGCCCCGTGGTTCGTATCGGGCCACCGTTCTCGAGTTCGTAACGAACATTTTTTAGCACACTGTGCGCACGTGGACGAGTGTACTACTGCGTAACGACTCTGCAACAGCACGTTGTATGTCATTGTATACTTGCTCACAGGAACGCAAAGCTGCCATCAAAAACCATCAAAAAATACCTTTTTTGTGCCTTATGACATTGCGCATAAACCAAAACGCCACGAGCTGGTCGTGAAGTTTCAGAACCGTCCTCCGTGAATTCCGGAAGCTCATTGTATAGTTAAAAGCTTGAATCAGCCAGATAACTTTAAACTAGACTGACGGATAGTACAAACTAGTTGCAAGGAATAGCCTATAGAGGAAAAACATATGGAAAAGTTAACACAGTTTTGGCTTACCGCGGGTACTAAGCCTAAGACCTCGTGAGCCTTCTCATTTCCCACTCAATGACGACTTGTCTCGGCGTCTTTCGCAACACCGACTTTTATGCCTCAAGCTCAAGTCATGTGTGTACAGTTTTCAGAACGCCATTCTGCATTGCCAAAATCCCTTAAATTTAGCATCAAATTCGTGCTAAGCGCAATGTGTAGCCGGCCGTTCGACGCTTGCGCACTCTGGAACTTCACGACAATCCCGTGGTGCTCGAGATGAGAAATAAAAAAAAAATTATATATATGTGTGTCTGCAATCTCACGCCGATACAGTATTTTTCACTTAGCCTATGTCTGTATGTGTGTGCGCGTGTCTGTGTGTGAAAGTTACTGTATATCTTTTATCGTAACGCGCGATGGCGTCGTGTGTTGCATTTTTTTTTTTTAAAGCAGAGTTTTTATACGCAGCTTTTCTCACTGAACTCATTGTCACACCACAAGCAAGGCAGCAATTGGCGGCATGTGACGTCGCTTCTCTTGCATGTCAACTGCGTTTCATCGTAAGCTTCAGTCCGTACTGTGCATGTTTTTTTTTAAATATTGTTTTGTTCACATGAGACGTTTTCATAACGCCGAAGCCTTGGCGAGTGGAGAAAACTGTATACGAACAAACTATTTTTTCCTCCTATCTCATCGTATTTTTCACCAAGCGAAGTGCGTATTCTTTTCATAGCAATGTGGGTCCACCAATACGAGGTTTGCATTTTGCAGCCAGCGAGTGTAATAGCATCACAAGTATTTTTACGAGGAAGAAGACAGAGCAGGTAGCTCTGTGGTCCGAATGTGCCGAAGTTTGTAACCATGCTTCCCCCTTTTTTCGTGCAAGAAATAAAAAAAGTAATAAAGTATCTTTTATCCATTTTAAGCTCCTGCGTCTTTCGTTCTTTGGGGTGCCTCTGTGTTCGAGTCCCACCTGCGGGCAGTAACGGCAACAAAGAATCTACAGCAGCCTTCGCGATGCTGCTGAATTGCTCGAATTGGTGGAACCGGTGGACGATAAACAACCATACACGACGCCTGTGCAAGCTATACACAACGCTATAACTTCACTGCCTTGCAAATGATGACATGCAACAACACAGTTCACCATGCGAATTGTTAAAATCGCACTGTCTTCATTCACTTGCGATGCCTCATACGCGAAAGACCAGAGCGCTGCGCTAAACCGTTGGCGCAGATCTACTAACAACGCCCCTTTACGACAGCATGGGGTGCTGAAGCTGTCAACCGAACAGCTTGTAGCTACCCAGGGACATGCGGTTCACGGTTGCATGAAGGCCAATATCCAGGAGCCAGTGCAATTCGTGTTGCATTGTCGCACCACACGCATTCGCACCACAATCATCTTCACTGAATGTGGCCTATATTGGTTCCGTCAATAAAACACCCAGCCTGGGGCACCCTATTGAGCAGCGTATACCTCTTCAGATCACTATTGCTTTTTTCTCACACCATGCCAGTGGACACTCGGCCGGCAACACACACTGATCATGTTCCTCGGAATGTTTTCAGTTACCCGGTGGCGTCAGAATGGCGCCGAGACTTGAGTCTCGATTCAAGATGCGGCGCTCTACATGTCGACCCCACCGGCGTGTGAGCGTCTGGAACCCTTATCCCCTTAGAGAGACTCGGGCCCACAACGCCCATCACACCACCCATCGCCGCTCCTCAGTTGCGTGTACAACCTGGACGCATGTCGACCCCACGGGCGTGTGAGCGTCTGGAACCCTTATCCCTCGGGCCGATAACGCCCATCACACCACCCATCGCCGCTCCTCAGTTGCGTGTACAACCTGGACCCATGTCGACCCCACCGGCGTGTGAGCGTCTGGAACCCTTATCCCTCGGGCCGATAACGCCCATCACACCACCCATCGCCGCTCCTCAGTTGCGTGTACAACCTGGACCCCTGTCGACCCCACCGGCGTGTGAGCGTCTGGAACCCTTATCCCCTTAGAGAGACTCGGGTCCACAACGCCCATCACACCACCCATCGCCGCTCCTCAGTTGCGCGTACAACCTGGACGCATGTCGACCCCACCGGCGTGTGAGCGTCTGGAACCCTTATCCCCTTATAGAGACTCGGGCCCACAACGCCCATCACACCACCCATCGCCGCTCCTCAGTTGCGCGTACAACCTGGACGCATGTCGACCCCACCGGCGTGTGAGCGTCTGGAACCCTTATCCCCTTAGAGAGACTCGGGCCCACAACGCCCATCACACCACCCATCGCCGCTCCTCAGTTGCGCGTACAACCTGGACGCATGTCGACCCCACCGGCGTGTGAGCGTCTGGAACCCTTATCCCCTTATAGAGACTCGGGCCCACAACGCCCATCACACCACCCATCGCCGCTCCTCAGTTGCGCGTACAACCTGGACGCATGTCGACCCCACCGGCGTGTGAGCGTCTGGAACCCTTATCCCCTTAGAGAGACTCGGGCCCACAACGCCCATCACACCTCCCATCGCCATGCCAGCTATGATGACCCACACTACGAAGAGCGAAGAAACAGTGACAATGACTCTGGTGACTGATGCTGAGGATAACGGTGCTTATATCTCTATGGAGTCATGAATACAGTATCTTATATGTATATATTACGACTGAGTATACAGGCGGAACCCAGCGACTAAATAGTGATGACTATTATTATTATTATTATTATTATTATTATTATTATTATTATTATTATTATTATTATTATTATTATTATTATTATTAGCCAGGCCCAGCTACGCTAGTTCACAGGGGTATGTTCCATTGCACTTGGACCCTTTCTGCACAACCGCCTGGATCGGCCCACATCCCTCTTTTTTTCTGTTAACGTGCTACAAATTACGGCTTAAACAGCTCCGCTAGTAAAAAAATTAGCGTAGCTTGCACTGGAGGCGCGATGCCAAAGAAGCAGCGGAGCTCATGGGCACCTAGCTAGTCCTCGCTTTTGGGCTAGGCTAAGCACTACCAAGTCATTACCAGCATTTTATAGAATTTATTTATTATTGATCGTTTATCGACTAGCTATCGCAAGCTATTTGCCACTTATTTGGGCTAGGCGAAGCACTTGTGTCATCCCCAGCGTTTTCCTGAATTTATTGATTATTGATTGATTACCGATCAGCTATTTATTGGCTATGAATCGCTATCGATGACTGCCTAAGCTTAAGTAGTCCCAACCATGCTTAGCTAGACTTAGCCAGCCAGGCTCAGCTTCGCTAGTTCACAGAGGTACGTGCCATTGCGCTTGGATCCTTTCTGCACTGCCGCCAGGATCGGCCCACATTTTTGGATTCAGCAGAGACATTAGGCCCGGCTTAAGATGTTGCACTTTACTAAATTAAACCTGCTAAGACATGTAAAGAGGACAAAATTGATGTATCATACACCACTCATATACACTAGAGATGGGCGAATATCAACTCTTTCGAATATATATAGTAAGCAACGAATATCGAATAGTCATACGCAGATGCGTTAATTTAAAGCAGGAATAATTACTTTGGTTTAGTGAGGTACGACGCTTGTACTGACTAGTGCAAAAAACAGCAGCTAACTGTCGGGGACAAAATATAAGTATTAAAGAGTCACTAATTGTCGTTAAAGGAACTGTACCGAATTAGCCTGTCAACAACTTCAGAGCCTGGTCGCAAACAAGCTTTCCAAGAATGAATGGATGCTGTAAAACTATCTTTACAAAAAAAAAAAAAAAAAAAAAAAAAAACACTATTTATTTAGCGTTTTTTTCACACTATTTTTTTAGTGCAGAAGATTACCAATAATTGAGGCAGTGAAATGTATGTAAAAATTGAAATCCTGCAGTCGCCTCCCCAGTTCACCGCTAAACCTAATTATCCTCCAGCAACAATTATGCGTCATCAAGCACACAATTCCATAAATAAAGCAAACTTTTCTACGCTTACGTTCCTAGGGTTCGGGGTTCGGCGCATCGGCTTGGTCGATCTTTCGCCGAGAAAAGGGTTGTTTAGAACTGCACTAACTATAGTATCGGCGCGCTCTAGTCGGCAAGCTAGCCGACCATGGAAACAGTGGCATAGCAAAGAGGGCCAGTCCCGGAGAAAGTAGTAATAACGCGCGGTCACATAGGTCACGTGGTGGGGTGTCTCCGCGTCTTGCCGTCTTCACTGGCAAAAGCAGATGATCGCTATGGTGCAAAACACCATGCAGGTCATAGTCACTCGCATGCCATTTCTTTAACCGCTTCACGAAAGTTCGCTTCTTATATTCCAACGTGTTGGTTGCATCTGCGTAACTTTGTTACGCTTTTTCATTCTAATTTTCCAAGCAATCGTGATTTTCTAAACACGGCAGGGCAAGAAAGTATCTATCTGCATGCGCGCATGCAGAACCGTCGCCAATTATCGCATATACAGCGCGATATTTCATTGAAAATTAACAATTGACAAAGTCTAAAAGTCGCTTGATGACCGAATGAAGCATGAACTTTAGGCGAATCCGTGTACTGCCAATTCTTATGCTGGCTGGGCCAGCACAGATGAAGCTCCCGTTGACACTAGCTATATATCGCCAGAGTGCCTTAGTAGAGTCTGTAGCAAACTCCGTGTTATGGCCCACTTTCGCGAACTGAGGTCTCTGAAACAGTTGCCTGCCCATGCAGCCAAGCTACTACTGCCACATCATATAGTTAAACTGACATATTCTAGAACTTGGGGAACCTCTTCCATGCGACTCTCGCACGCAACAGGTAGGGGGAAACTTGGCAAATACGAAGGCTGGGAAATACTTTTACAAAGATACTTCAACGCGACAAAAATGTTGCTCCGGAAATGCCGTATACTTGACGTCATTGACATTATCGTATAACGTCATAATGACGTCATGACTGCCTTTGCCTTACTGCGACACAACGTCAGCGAGTTTAGATGTCATGACGCACATCTAAACTCGCTGACGTTGTGTCGCAGTAAGGCAAAGGCAAAAAAAAAAAAAATTAACAAGTGGGCCGTGTTTTCTCTGATTGCGGTCGCTTGTGACAATAAATAAATAAATAAATAAATAAAAACAAAGAAAAAAAAATAAAAAAATTAGTGGGTTTTACGTGCCAAAACCACGATATAATTTGGACGCACGCTGTACTGCGGGACTCCGGATTAATTATGATTACGCGGGGTTCTTTAACGTGCGCGTGATGCACGGTATGAGCTTTTTCGCATCGCAACCCGCTGACGTGCTGCCGCTGAGGCGGTGTTCGAACCCGAGACCTAGAGCTATATACCGCGGCGGGTCGCATATGGCAGCTGCAGCAATCGTAGAAACGGAGGGAGTCAGTGTATAGTGACGTGATGACTCGACCAAAGAGCTTCTGCCAGCAGCTAAAAAAATGGCCCCAAAAAACAGTGCGACCAAAGAGCTTCTGCCAGCAGCTAAAAAAATGGCCCCAAAAAACAGTGCGAAAATCATGTGAAATCTGCGACACAACACATACGTTCATTGGCGCCTCGGCTGGAGAAGAATTTACCCTGATTTGTGTAATTACTTCATTTTCTTGGTAAAACAGAATGAGGCGAGTTAGCTAGGTTACAATATTTATCGGAAATTAGTGCCTAGACACCATGGCCAAAGTTGTGAAAGCAGATACAGACAAGCACAACTCAGGATTGTCGGGTTTCGTGTTGCTTTTTTTTTTTTTTTTTTTTTTTTTTAAATGAGTGCTCGTTTGTATGCAGTAAAGGAATGCTAAGACATCAAACGAAGCTATAGGGACACATATTTGTACTTAGGAACGCTCGGCATATAATCCAACGTCTTCTACAATTCCAGAATGTTCGCTGGTCACAACCCTTGACAGTTCTTTCAGTATACACCGATAACCCGGGGTTTTCGTCCGAGACAGGTTGAAGTTTCGAGCTACATCTGTATCAGCAACAGCTCTATTGGGGGATGGTGGCGAACCTTGCATGAACGTCCGAAATGAGCCTCGCGTGTCTCGATAATGATGTCGGCTAAACACGTGAAGTGATCGAACTCACAAGTATACGCTAAATCACCTTAGCATTCGTCGCGTTTCGCAGTTGCAGCCCTTCTCACAGCGATGTCTCCCGTTTGCTGCAAAGCCGTTACAGCAGCAAAGTGTTAGCTGGTACAGATCGGTTGCCTTCTACCAAGTTTTCTCCATCGTGTGTGATAACATAAGAAACTAAATAACGCTAGGTCGAAACGCGGGAAAATCCACTTTTAGGCTCTGAAAATTCAATATATATTCAGTTTCAGTTTATTTGCCCCTCTTATTTACAGGAGCGGGAGCAGAAGCTAAAGGCTATGCAGCCTGACAAAGCTAGGCCTCTGCATCTAACGCAGTTCGACGAGCAGAAGCATGCAATAATCGCGTGTTGATCAAAAATCAGCAAGCAAGTACAAAAAAAAATACAGTTTACTATACAACACTACAGAAATTATACAAACTTTACAGCTATATATACATAAACTATACATACACAAACTATGTATACAAAAATAAAACAGCAATATAACTACAACAATGACAGGAAAAAAACATGAAAAAGGAAAAAAAAAAACTCATTACACAAACTCAGTATTACGTTCTATAAAAGCAGAGTTGTGGTTTGATAGATATAGGCATCAATATCAAAATAGACATTTATAGGCACAGTGAAAATGCCATTAAATTGTTTCTAGACCCATAGTTCGCGCTTATATGTTGAATAGGCACGATAGGGACGTAAGGAAATATTAGGCATTTTTAATAACAGGCAAATAATGGACCGTTCTGGTTTCTACTTATCAGTCACCTTTTTACCTCCAATACAAGGTATATAGAGTTAATTCTCAAATAAATGATACCACTTAAACTGATATAACATCCCGCTAAATTCACTCGAGTGTAATATCCATATACACCTACCCCACTTAGGGGGCTAGGCCAAGAGTCGGGAGGTTTGCATAAATGTATTACGGTTACTAATTAAAAAAAATCATGCTCTTCAATCTTTTTTTCTGCAGCTCCGCCGCGCATCTGAACATTATTATAACGATAAATGAAATCAAGAGTAGACAATAACCAAAATATACCTAAAAAAGATAAAAAGCGTTAAGAAACAAATGAGCAAAAACATGAACTATTAAATCGCTATGGTTCGCAGAGATATTTTTTCATGACAATGCTTATTTATGCCCGCGGGGGTGACCCGGTACAGAATCCCCCCAAAAATGAGCAGAACAGGGGGCGGGCCAAGGGCGGGCCAAGCTGTCTCCGGATTTGCAGTTCTTTTCCTCAGGGAGTTAAGACGACGGCAGTCTAATGATCGCGTGATTATAAAAAAAGTTGGCAGTCACTTTAGCATACGGTAAAGAAGATGAAGGCGAAAGCCTGCGCGCTCACGAGACATTCGTTAAATTACTTGGCATTCTCATTCAAACGCGTTGTTACTTCCTGTTACTTGTCTTCTCCCACCAAAGGTCGTGGGTTCTATGGCCTTAATTAATTCTACCTTAATTACCTTCGCCCTAATTAACACCAAGGTCACAGGTTCAAGTGCCTTAATTAACTATATCTTAATTATATGCTCCTTAATTGACACCAAAGTTCTTGGGTTCAACTCCCACCAAAGGTCGAGGGTTCGAGTGCCTTAATTAACCATATCTTAATTAACTTGTCTTAATTAACTTTCCATTAATTAACACCAAAGTTTGTGGGTTCGACCATTAATTGAGGCACCATAATTTTTGTTTCCATAACGACGAACGGTCATATTTTCGATCCATGAGCCATTTAAGGCTTTCGCCTTAATACAGTGCGAAAGTGACACAATGAATTGGATAGCTAGACCAGATTTGGGCATGTCTAAATTTAGGGGTAGAACTCGACAGCGTAGTCTCGTCAATTTAATTTCCAAGTGGCGTATTGTACACAATTTGCTGCTGTAAAGGAATGGTGAGTGCTGGAGTCGAATAGATGTCACCCGATTTTGCAGCCAAAAGAGTGCACTTGCGAAACCTGACTCGTCGTCGGAAGCAGAGAAAACACATGCAAAGGGAAGTCAAACTCACATACCCGCCATTTCTTCCAAAAGTAGACCTTTGTGCCCAGGTCGTCCCAGAAAGCTGTACCTTTCTCGTACTTTTAAAAGTTGCCTTTTCGTGAAACTTAAGTTCCGTTCTTGAATACGGCAGTAAGTATAGAGTTGTCAATACAGCCGAACCAGGATATATCGAATATGAAGGGGATCACGAAAAGTTCGATATATAGGTAATTCGATATATAAATTAATAGGCCCTGAGGTGAACGGCGGCTTACCGATCGGCGCGTCCGAGAGCCGCTAAGTTACTGCAGACAACTGGGGGAAAAAACAAAAGCAACCGCACTTTATTTACCTGCAAAAAAAAAAAAAAAATGATGGACCGCTTTCAACTTCATTGCGATGTAGACGTTGATTCTTTTCTTTACACTTGCAGCGACCATCGGTTGCGGAAAATAAACTCACGAATAGGCACTCAACCCACACGACGACGCCACGAAAATCGGAAAGAAGCAATGTTGACGTTCGAGGTAGCACGCGGGCTAGCCGAACAGCTCGACGGGGCAAAATTGACTGCACAGACGACCCACGTGGGTCAACTGACTGCACATTCTCTTCTCCACCTCCAGGTGCCAGAAGACCTCAAATTGCACAAAGAAGTGCACTTACAGGTCTTCGGCGTGGCGGCGCGTTCGATATATCGAATGCGCTGGTGAACGTGAGCCCTATACATTTGCATAGGGATTTTCAAGGGGGCTTTATAGCTGTTCGATATACACAATAATTCGTTATACGTGGATTCGATATATCCGGGTTTGACTGCTTATGGGAATGATCGGACGCAGTAAGGAGCACAACGCTAACGAATCCTATTACCGCGGCTGTCGTGGAAGGTGTGGGATCCGGTTTATAATCCAGTCTTCCCAACATACAGGGAGAAAAAAAAAAAAACGAAAAGAGATTTTAAAACTAAGTTTTGTCCTTGAACCCTGATGAGCCATTACCCTAGCGGGCAGCTGTCCTTTAGTTCTCAACCACATCACGACATCAATGTTTGCTGTCCAAATCCAGCCGTACAAGCCGTTAAGCACGGAAAAAGGAGAAGTGACGCATTCATTTCTTTTAAAATATCTGGCGTCCAGAAATGGCGACAAAATTACAATCTCTGGACGTACAAATATTAACGTACCCACCCACCCATTCAAGGATTTGTTTTGCTTACAGTGCAACTAGAGAATAAATTATGGTGTGGGCTCGATTACCCAGAAGTCACCGATCTCACGCGCTGGCTCGAGACGAATGGCCTCTTACGGCGAGATCGCTTGCATATGAACGAGGAACTGTCACTTATCAGTCAGACATAGGACATAGCGGCACGCCGCGCGCAGCGTCGCGCACCGATAAGCGTTCAGTCGCGCGGATATGTGTCAACGAGCGTCGGTGATCTACTCCACATCGTCGGATATTACGGTCAATCACGGTAACCATCACGATGCGATGCAGGCAGCGTGTACTACTGACATTGGACGGTCGCCGGGTCCCCGTTAGACGCCAATGAATCTTGTCGCGATTCTCGATAAGCTCGCGTCCGCTATCCTATTTTGTCTAGCTGCACTTATGGAGAGGAAAAGAGGCCCCAAGCGAGCGAGAGAAATCAAAACCTCTTCCGAGCCGTTCGTTTCACCTTGCGCAGGCTACGAGAAGCCGCCGCGAGGGGGCCTCGAACCGCGCGTCAAGATGGCGGCGTCCGCGAAAGTTGTCGACCCAGCGTCATGGTCAAGAATGCTGAGTATATTCCCTGGGAAGTTCTCGTTTGCCTTTTGCTATGGCTCCGCTGCATTACCGCAGAAGGGCGTCACGCAGACGAAGGTAAATTTATCCTTTCACTTTGATCCTTTTAAAAGTTTTTGTGACGGCGCACTGCACACATGCCGTCGAGCTTCGTTGGTCGCACAATGCGACTTTTCCGTCTTTAAACAATAACAGGGCACTGTTTCCTCATCGCGGAGACTTGTGTCACACTTCCGTAGAAGCCGGAAACAGCTGTGAATACTGGGAGTTAACGCGCACGATTGCCAGCGTGCTGTTGAGTGTCGCGTTTAACGGGTGTGGTTAGCAGACGACTTTTACTCACGGATGAGTTGGATTCGAGGTGTTCTTTCACTTTATAGTCAATCTGCCCGTTGAATGTTCTTTGGTAAGGCACCGTGACTTCCTAACGATCTGGTCTATGTCGTCGGGATGCAACGAGATAAAAATAAAAAACAGTTGTGTGATCTGCTTCGTTCATTGAACTTTGATGACCCTTCGCGACGCCTGCCCTGACCTTTCCGATTGAGTGCGATAGACAACCGTTATTTATAAGCCGTGCGTGTCTTCGACCGTGCGTCTTTGTTTATTTAAACGCGCCCGGCTTTTGACGCGGTAGCCTGTAATAGCGGGTACGGTTGCGAATGTTTAGAAAGCCTCAAGCATGGTGTGACGCGTCTTGACCTCGCAGAGCAACATGCTGGACGTGATCATCGCCGTGGACGACCCACTGTCGTGGCACAGGGAAAACCTGAAGCAGAATTGGAGGCACTACTCCTTCCTGAGGTACGGCGGGCCGTACCTCGTGAACAAAGTCCAGATGGACTTCGGCGCCTATGTTTACTACAACACGTTCGTGCCGTACGATGACGGGGTAAGTCTTGGCCCAAAGCACGAGTTGTACGTACTGTCACCACATAGTGTAAACGCTGTTTTAGCGAATGCGTCCACAACGAGCGTAGCTGATGAATGCACGAACTCGTTGAGTGACCGCCTCCCTGCATGCGGCTACCTCTCCTGTTGTACTTTCAGTCTGTAGAAGGACAGCTTCGCCGAATGGGCATATTTACAGCAACACTGCTTCAAGTGCGGCCTGCAGCTCTGATAGTGGCAATTTAGACCCCCCCCCCCCCCCCTCTTTGTATGTACGTGAAATAAAAACACACTTACCTGCTGTACTGATGATTATAGTTAAAGCATGCAAAAAATGAAACGAAACCTGGACGTTCTCTTTGTGCCTTGCGAATGAGCTTTACAGTGCTCTGCATATTTGATAACGCATATTTGACAGTGCCCATTTGGAATTGTGTTGATGCAACATGCCTTGGCATAGTCCGCCTTATGCTGTGTTGAGACTGTGATGGCCAGCCCTCTTTTGTGAAAAGTCGGGGCTATGTAGGAGAAGGCTATTTACTATTTCCGGGGTGCAATGCCGCACTCGGTAATCTGTCTTGACTTTAAGCTATTAAAGCAATCTTAGCAGATCTGTAGGGCTAGCAGTTGTCTCATTTTCTTATTAATAGCCTTTAAATAATACCTTCGCGGGTGACACAGGCACCTGTAGTTAGCAGACGTGAAGCACATTGCTTATAAGATGTTCAGTGTACCATGGGCGCTGCCCAATCTCAGATGTCATGCTGACAATATAATGTATACCGATGAGCCATGCAGGTTTTCAACCCTCTAAGTTAACGTAATTTCCAGACTCTGCTAATGAAAGCATTTTTTTTCAGTATCAGAAACATCTTTTTTTTTGCAAGCTTTTCAGGACACATGCACTCTTATTTAAGATGTAAAATTTTGCTTGAAGGCTGCTATATATATATATATATATATATGCTATCTAAACCTGTGCTTTTCTCAAATTTCAAAATTTTATTGCACTTGACCTTTAACACTCTGGCCAAACCAGTTGCCACGCTCTAAGGAAGTTGCAGTCAGCCGAAAGAGGCTGGGTGTCGCACATTCATTGCCCAGCTCCTTGAGTTTTCCTGAATATAGTGTTATAAAAGGTAGCACAAGAGATGTAACACTCCATTGACGACCTTAAATAATGTGCACAACCCTTTAAGTCAAAAATTGCTTAAAGCACTGTGAGTGTGGTTATTTCGATTCGGTTATGATTTGTTAGTGACCTTTGCACTGGACACTGCATAGCCAAGCACTGGATTGCCAATACCTTAATGAAAACCTAGTGCACTCAAAAAGGTTTTGTTAGAGGTGTGGCAGGGTTCCTTTAAAGGAAGAAGCCGCTTGTGCATTTATTCTGGTCACTATGCATACTCTTTCCACGTCAATATTCAGCTGGAAACAATGCCAATAGGCATCTTGCCCTGCTCTGACTGAAGCCAGTGTAACAGGCTGTTGCCTAGGAAATTGACACCGGAGCCTGAAGTTACTAGCCTGAAGTAAATGGTTTACACCATTTACCCAATGGTGTAAACCCATGTTGTATGCTTCACACTCATCTTCATTTTTGTATTTTCGAAGATTGTGAATGGTCTATCACGTGTGCCCCTCCTGCGTGTCCCATAATTTGAGCATGCACCATATACCTTGAGGCTCTCACTTGTCGCTAGGTTGTTGTGTTATGTGCAGTTGTGATGTTCTACACCAATGTTGTTCAGTTGTTTGGTTCCTATTGTGGCCTACGTTGATACGTGTGCACATTGTTGCTTACTTGCAGTTAATGAAGTACGGAGTCATCAGCACAGACCGGCTTATCACAGACCTGCTGGACTGGGAGACACTCTACTTAAGCGGACGGTTACATAAACCAGTGAGTGCTCTAGTTTTAAGCAAGTTGAGATGGTGTGGCTTCTATGACGATAAGGTCTTCATTCCTGGCTTACGTGTCAAGGATGTTAAAATCACATAGACACATGTTTACCAAGTCTTTGCCATGGCTAGTTAGTCATACAGACTGTATATTCCTATAGTCGCCAATAGTTGCACATAGCTGCATCTCTTGTGCCCTATTTTGGAACAGTTGCCATGGGTTTATGCTTGGGCTTCTGTGTGAGTTCATACTCCCAGCTACATATGTAATAAACATAGCTGTGTTCTTGGATAGTTTCATACATAAGCAAAAAAAAAAAAGAAAGGTGCTAGTAGCAGCTTGCAACGTCAGCGTTCGTTCTACCTTTCGTTCTTGTGATCACATATGCCCTTCTGGCTTCTCAAATTAACATTCACAAACCTAATTTATCGCTGCCAATTAGTCGTGTTCGTTACTTCTTGGTCTATGACTGCTACATTATTGAATTTTTTCAAATATTCCAGTGGAAAAACATTTCATACAGTGGCAAGGCACTTCCAAGTGATCGTGATGATTTAATTGTGCACATTCCCTGCATGTCATTGTTTGTTTATTCACTAAAATCTATGTGGTAAAATGGATTAATAGTCATGTATGCAATGCACTCAACTGCAATAAAGAATCAACGTGATGCAGGCATAAAACAAAATTTGAACCTAATGAAAATTATAAGGACGGCCAGGAGGGGTGCTTCGCCAATGAAGCGATCCCATATCATAGAAAGCCATTGTGGAAATATCAACGTGCAATGAATGATACTCACGGTAGTTTGAATGATTGCCGTGCGACATTTCCCTCTACAAAACCTTAGCAGTACTAGTTCTTGTAGGGGTCTAATTAAGACGACTGCATTGCCAATTAGAGTTTCAACTGTACCAGGCTTCAAGCTGGTCAAGATGTCATGAAGCACTAGTAGCCACAGTTAAACATAGTAATAAAACACAGCTTTTGTCAAGAAAGATGGTTAAGTAATAGACCCTTTTATTCCGATTACTTCCTGAAGAGATTTATTCGTGGGCCAGTCAGTCAAGGTGGACCATTGTTGTTGTAAAGACAGTGCACGTGTGGGCACATGTAATGATAAGTTCACTTACGCAGCTTCTTTGTGAAAAGAACTAGACACATTATTTGATAATAGTATCCTGTATAGCAAACCAGGAAAAAAAACTGCGAAAAAAAGGACAGTAAGTGATTGTGTTGGTGTGTTTGCGCATGAGACTGCAGCTGTGCTGCCTTTACAGCAACCTTTGACTTCACTTGCTAAATATAGCACAGCAACAAGAAAAGCAAACAATGTCAAGATAAACAACACCGTGTTGTAACTGTCCAGCTTTTCCTTTCCATAGCTGTGTTGAATAACAGGCAGCTTGTATGTAAACATTCTATATCAGTGTGCACTTATTGCAGTAAGTGTTTTACATGTAAACGTTTCTTATCATCTTGTGTGTGCTGCCTGTTGTTTGCAAAGTGCCTAAGAGCTGCCGTTCCCTGACCATATCACACAACTGAGACTAGTGAACATTTTCTAAAAGCTGCAAGATAAAAAAATTTTTTTTCTTTTTTTTTTTTGCAATCTGCAAAAATCTGCTAAGGGGCATTTGAAAAATTCAAATGCCCCTTAACTCCCATATTCAATAATCCGATATGGAACACATAGGATCCCGTTTAAAAACCCGTTTTTCCCATATGGTAAATGATGTTATTGGATATAGGAGTTATGGGGAATATGAGGTTTTTCAGTAGGGCCTGCAAACTCAGCCAGGAGCAATCCCTCGAAGGCCTGCAAGCCTGCAAGGTTTTTCAAATATAATTCAATGTTCCTTGCAACTTCGTGATAAGTTATGGCCTTTAAGATTTTACCATACAGTCCTTGAGGGCCTGCCTCACTAGCACCTACAGTGGTTCTACTCGATATGTCCAAAGCACCCATGCCGCCCCATCTTCTATACTTTGCGTTCGTCTGATTTGTGCTATGATGCTTTTCCCAGAATAAACTAACCTGCATGACAAGAAATTATTTTGCGTCACCATCTACACAGTATCAATTTGCAGATAATGACTCTTTGTTAATACAGATAAGACTTTCTAAATTCAATTACAAATGAAACCTTTCTGGTGGCAGCCATACTTAGATGTTCACTGCAGCTTATATGTTCAACCAATTACACTCAACCATAAGCTGTTGCTGATGGTAATCTTTACTGAAGGGCTCCCAGTCATGCTTCCAAAGTGTCTTACAATTTTGTGAATTAGTTATGGCCCCAATAATGTTACCAGCACGCTTTATCCCTTTATCTGCCGATGACGAGGTGACTCATCACAGCATGCGTCCTCTGGTGCCGATGGGAAGCTAAATTGTCAACTTTCCGCAATTTTTGCACGTGTGTATATCTGCAGTTTATATAAATTTTGACTAATAAGTAATACACAATGACTTTTTTTTTTCAAGCAACGGCAGTTCCGGGAATGATTCCAGGAATGCAATAGGCATTGCTGGAATCATAATTTTAGAAAAAATTGGCATCAAATGTGCAGGTCTAAAAAAATTCTTCACTTTTAAGAAGTTTTTCGAAATTTGTCATGGCAGTTAAAGGGTTAAAATGACTCACTGTGACCAATGCAATGTCTTCCTCACTCCTGTGCAGTTTCTTTTCAGTAGAGTCAAACCTCGTTTGTAATGAAACATGATATAACAAAATAATGGCTATAACGAAGTAAGTGAAATTCTTCTTGAAATTCCCATAGGGATTTAGAGTGCAGTACATGCAATGATGGATATAACGAAGTAATTCTGGCTCCCCTTTCAGCTTCACTGTAGCGAGATTTTACTGTATGTCGTTTTGTATATCTGTATTGATCTTTTGAAAATTGCTTATACATGCCCGAAGAGGCAGCCGGTTCAGGAGACAACAGGAGTGTACCGGACACCACTGTTGACAGCGTTTATTGGACAATGTCGCTGTGTGATGATGATGATGATGGTGAATTGCGCCGAAATTTTGTCCTTTTTATGCTTTAATTGTTCCTATGTGCCTTCCTTAGTATTTTTTTAACTGTAGCTTTAAATAGCCTCTTGCGGTGATGAATTAATAGATGCTAAGGTTCCCAAAAAGGCAAAACTTTTTGTTAAAGTGACGAAGAACTCGCTTAGTTTAGCAACTTTCTTGCTAAATTACCAACACTGCAAGACTTATTTTCACTGAAAGTGTTCTGAAAAATTGGTACTGTAATATAAGCTTTGCACGGTTTGCTATTATGCTGGTTATTAAGTTTCCTAGGATTGAACTTCGGTGCGCTATTGTAGATTGGAACAGGGAGGGTATATTTCTAAATAGCTGAGAAATCAATAAAAGCTAAGCTTCCTTTATTTAATTCTTTGACCCCCAATTCCAAGCTGTACTCGTCATGGAAGGTTGTACCAATATCATCAATGATGAGTCACACTCATTCAGCCTGATGTTGTGCTGCTCCCACCCCCAAAGACGAGTTACGGTCTGTAATTGACATTGGTTTCAGTTTTCAACACTAGAGCATGGTAGAATTCCGGGAAAAAAAACAACTAATCAAGAATCAAGTAATATATTTTCAGAATCAGAATGGCATCGATAGAATTATTCATACTTGACTTAAGCGCAAAAAAACGGAAGATCTGTCTGATCTTTCTTCTTGTGGCCCTCGTTTTTTTGCACTTCAGTCAAGTATGAATTCTTTGAAACTCGCGCAAATTTCAGCTCTTGTAAATAAAATTATTGCTACTTAAAAAACTTGGGGAAATTTGGTACACTTTTCCAGAATTAACTTGGGGGTTACAGGGTTAATAGTTGAACGCCTTGTAGTTGAAGTTTGTTGCTTGTTTTTAAAGAGTCCCTGAAATGGTTCGGACCAATTTTGCAGGTGCATAAGGTACATTCGCAACACAATTTGAGTGAAGCGTCTCATATTGAGAAAGCTATGCACGATTAAAAGTTACCCTCTTCCCTAGCCATACTTTTCCTCCTCAACTCGTTAACGGAGTGATCGGGGCTAAGCTCCACCTTCACTGGCTTCACGTCATGATGTGACATCGTGTTGTTTACTTCCGGTGTCTTGGAGCCAATGTGCCAGTGAGAGCTATTCAAGCAGTGTGTGTTTGCAAGCGTTCTGTCGCAAAGCCCAATTGCTGCAAGAGCACAGTATTGTGGTAGTAATGCTCTGGCGTGAAGTGATGGCCGCAAACGCGTAGATCCTGGCTCCGATTGGATACTGACAGCCCGATGTGCTGCAGCCACTCCGCTCACCTCTTGCCTTGCAGAGGGACACGATGCTGCAGCCTGACATGTCATCGATCGCTAGATTTGCAGCCCGCATTGCAACAAGTGCGATTCATGGCGTTTGCGAAAAGAAAACTCAAGACCAACACTTACCGCGCAGCTCGTGAGCGTCATCACGGAGCATGTTGTAACACAAGCAGACGACACTTGCTGTGTGCCGAAAGTGCTGTGAGTGTAGTGATAAATTGTTGTTCTGTATTACAGTTAAACCTACTTATAACGAACCTCCATATAACGAATTCCTGGATATAACGAAGTTCTTCTATTTCCCGCCGTTACTCCATAGAAGCACATGTATTTGAAACCTCTACGTAACAAAGTGGCAGCGGGAGACCCTCTCGAAATAACGAATTTTCCACGCCGACAACCTAGAGATTTCGCCCCAAATTTTGTAATTTTTGCACGAGCAGCAAGCGGAAGCACCTTCTCCGCCGCGACGGAATGCGAAGCGGCGGCATCGCGCTTGGCGCGCTCGAATTCACGGCGACTGCGAGGCGAGAGTGAGCGCACGTGTACGTGCTGTGGGGATGCGCGACTCTCACTCGTCCCCTGATGTTTTCCCCCGCATGGCTCCCGTAATCCGGCTTCACCGCGTAGCTTTACGGCGGCGGAGTTGCAGCGTATTACGAGAGATGGCGTTAGTGTTGCGCTGCTAAGGCCACCTGATGGCGGGGGGTTAGGTGGGCGCAAAAAGGAGAATGCGGTTCCTCTTCAGGTTGGGATCGGCAAGCGATGCGGACGTCCCACGCGTGCGCCGATCCGCGCTTCGCTAGACTGTCTCGCGTGGCTGGGAGCCGGGCACCGGTATGGACGAACACGGATCGTCCGAACGCGCCACCGTTCGCGTGACCGTACACGTGAACGACTAGGCGATGGTGTCATAGCAGGGGGCGAACATATTCGCTCGCTATCCGGTCGCGGTGAGTCGGACTTCCTTGATTTGTCGCACACCCATGTGACTGTTCTATGCATAGTAATTAGGCTAGCGTGTATCAGTGTATGAAAGGTGGAATAAATGCCCTTTTGTTTGTTTGCACTACTGTATTGTCGTTTCTTTGTCCCAAGAGCACGTGTGAGACCCCACAGTGCGTGCGAGCGTGTGCGAGGCGGGCCTGCATCCCTCGACCCGGCGATCTTGCCGCTGCAGGCGTGACCTTCCCCCTCCCTTGATTCAAACCTGATCCCGCCGCTTGCTGCAGCTGGGGTGGTATTCTGTAAGAGTCCAATTAGCGGACTGTTCATTTCGGCTGTCGCTGATTGGCTGCTGCTTCACGTGCAGGAAGGTGCCAGCCAGTCTCCTTCCTGCTCGTGAACCAGCAGCCAATCAGCGACAGCCGAAATGGACAGTCCACTAATTGGACTCTTACAGAATACCGCCCCTGGCCTAGCCCGCCAAGCGGGCACTCTCCTTTTCCAGTTGATATTGCCGCAAGTCTCTGCACTTCACTAACCTGACACTAGGTGACACTATATGACGCCATCGTGTCGCTCGCTCTTCGTTTCCGATGCTTCGCGCTTGTGCGAAACGACACACATCCACGCATCCAGTACCTGGTGTGACATTCCAAGTATGAGTGCTTCGACGAAAACGGAAAACGGGTGTGCGTTAGAATCGAGGGCGCGTTAGAATCGAGTAAATATGGTAGGCGTCTCTTTTTCAGTGCCGAACCTGCGTAATTTTAGTGCCGAACCTGCGTATAATGAAGTTTTCCGGGAATTTGTCAATTTCGTTATATCCAGGTTTAACTGTATCTTTCTGTTACTTTTTTTTAGCAAAACAAGTTAACCAATATTCCAACTATTATGAACAGCATTTGTTTCCTATAATGGAAAAATTACCGATGACGCAACGTGGGTAGCCAATCGGAGAGCTCGCCTGACTGACATCGCACGCACCCGCCTTGTAGATGATGACAGGGCGGCTGAAATTTCAGGGAAGCGGTGCCGCTGCGATCGGTAGCGATGCACATTTTAAAAACCATTTTAGCACTTAAATGTGTCATGTCACTTAATGATCAGAGGACCTGCCCTAACGACTCAGTATGTTTGTACAAAATTGTCAATATCGTTCCAGGGTCCCTTTAATTATATGTTGTATTGTTCCTAGACGTATGTGCAACATTTGACGAATTAACCAAATAAGCTCTGTGGAAATCCGCAACTGGAGGAGATATCATGCAAGGAAAAATTGCAATCTCGATAACGTTATGTAACGCAATATTTTCAGGTTTGCTTTAAAGGGGCTGTAATAAAATAACTTATTTCACCATCGTTGCATTTTATTGCGATAGCAATTATATGGACACTCAAAGCAGATTTCTGCCGTCGGCGACGCCGTCAGGTTCCGTATGACGTCAACGGCGATGAAATCGTCGCTGCGCCCCGTATGCTGTATGTGCGAGTGAAAGCGCACGAGCGACGCGCACTTTCATGGGGAGCGAACGCACGGCGGAGAGCAAACGCGCGTTCTGCTGCCGTGTACCCTGAAGGGCTGCAGAATTTAGCGTCTCTTTCCTCCTTTACAATCACCATATATATATATATATATATATATAGAGAGAGAGAGAGAGAGAGAGAGAGAAAACACGACTTCTTCCATCGCGCGAAAGGCCGTGGGGGGGACAAGAGGTGACGTTTAGCTGCGGCACCAAATGCGTAATTATATAAAAAGTTGCAAGGCGAGCAGGTGGCAAAGACTTCTGAATGCTGCTCGACGAGTGTCCCATTCTAATCTCGTTGAAAACCTCCGAGCCGCCCCCAGAGGCACCGGCAACAGCCACCAACGCCGCGCGCGTTCGGTGCGAACGCGGGCAAAATGCCGACGGGGTCGACAACAGTTCTGCGCGTTGCTGGTGCTGCTGCATGTCCAAGTTTATACAGCTGATAAAACTACTATCCTTACTCCCTATAGCTCTCTACTGATTTGCTATCGAAATCGATGCTTTCGCCTTTCGGGTGAAACTGCGACATTTGTTCTTCAAATGACATGACCTCCTTATTGATCACAAGCCAATATACTAATATGGAATTGTCAAATTGGTGCCAAATTCTTGGTTAGCAAGCTCTTTCTGCAGAGGTGTTTCTGCGGAGGACTTTAAGCCGGGCATATTCTGCTGTGCTTCCTAAGCTGTGGCGCATTATTCCTTCCAGGGTGCATTGCAACAACTTGTTTAGTACGTCACTTAATATCCCTTCACTGAGTTCTTGCGTTGCACTGCTATTGACTGCAATATGTATGACAACTTGAGAAGTCAAATTCATGTTGTGAACAAAGCACTGTCATTAAATTAATTACTGCACGTTTGTGAATTGTGTGTTTTGACCGGTAATCAGTGGTTGCGCTCGCAGTGATCTAGTGAAGAAAATGCAGGTAAATTTTGGATGTATGTGCTTAAGGGCCAACTGCAATGAATTTTCACTTGACCCTTAGTGTAGGCATGTATGCATGGATGTATTATTATTATTATTATTATTATTATTATTATTATTATTATTATTATTATTATTATTATTATTATTATTATTATTATATAGTGTTATATATTATTATATGTTATACAATTTATGTACTGATGTATTCTCACCCCTTATGTAATGCCCCTGCGAAGGTGTCTCTAAGGTATTAATTGAAGTGAATTGAAATCTTAGACTTCAGAAAAAAAAAGCTACCTTTAGATAGTGTAAATATAAAGCAGCCTCTGTGGAAATATTTGTGTTCATAATTAAGTGGATGCACCATGAAAATCTAGCAAGAATAGACTATTTTATACACAAACTAAAAGAAAAAAAAAGGACTGCGCCTTTACCGCTCGCCGGAAGTGACGCATGGCCCAGAACGTTAGAACCCAGCATGACTCCTCGGCATGACCTCCGGAAATTAGGCAACGCGGTGGCGGCACGTGTGTCATTATCCGCTAACCGTCATTCAAATGTCGCTAAAAAGAAAGTTAAACAGTTACCAGCCCTGCAGCCCTGCCAAGATTTTGCAGTAGTATATACTTTTGTAACCAATTCAGCCAAATTAACATTTTTGTTGCAGTGGGCCTTTAGTGAAGGTGTAAGCTGAGGGCATGCTAGCAATGCTTTCTCTAGAACACCTACCTGCTGACATTAGACGTACATATGGAATTGCATCTGAGGAAGAGCACTGTGGCAACTGTGCCCTACACTTCCAGAATAGCGGCAGTGGAGCAACCTCTAATTGAGGCTTATCCCATGTGGATGAAGAAGCATTAATCGGGCTGCAATAGGTGCTGCAGAGCGTGGTTAAGCACACTTGGCTTTCTGCAGTTCAGTGTAATCTGAGGGTGCTACACCGAGTTGACTTGAACGCTTGCCAATGCTTTTTAAAACCATATGATCACCAACTTCAATTGCCATGATGTTGGGTTAAGCCATAAGGTCGCACTGCACTCAGCACACGTTTCGAACTAGTCACAAAGTTAGTTGTCACATGTTGGAACAGCTGAAGTTCAATATTTCGTGATTAAATGGAAAACACAGTTCATGAACAGGAGAAGCAAGGCAGACAGACACAGTGCTGACTTCGGTGATACGTATCAACTGGCTCAACATCAAACTCTTCTTCATACTTGGCCAACATCTACCCATTAAAGCAACAAAGTGAGTCACCAAAGTTTTTGTGTTGGTGCTCTTTAAATGGATGCACTTTCAATTTTTATACAGTCATATACTGTTAGTATATGACTGTATGGTTGTCGCGGCTACACATTCTACCAACCATATTGTCACGTGACTGTGTGCAGGCAGGCAGAGATGGAGTAAACTGTAAACAGTTAGCTGGGTGAACTTGTACACTCTAATCTAAGATGAAGCTCAGCGATGGCAATAGCAACAATTTCCAGGAGCAGTGATTGAATCGAATGACGGCCAGGTGCATCTTGCTGCTTTTATCTGTGCATCATTGAATCTTCCAGGCGTGCTCGGGGCAACAAGATAATCTTGAGTGCCACAATCGCCTATTAGCAGTCTTCCTACAAACTGATACATCATGGGCCTGTGTCTCAGGAAAGTACTACAGTCAAACCTCGATATAATGAAGTTGTACTTGCAGCGAAAAACTTCGTTATATCGAGAATTTCGTTATATCGAGGTTTAGTTAATTCAACAGAAATAAGATGTGGAAATAGAAATAGTTCGTTACATCGCAAATTTCGTTGAATCGAGGTTCGTTGTATCAAAGTTTGACTACTACTTTCATAACTCAGGAGTTATGTCATACTGCAAGTGCATTCTTGCGCAACAGCCGCGTAGCAAAAGCGAGTGAAACTCTCGTGGCAGTGTACATTTGTATTGTAGCTTTGAGGACTAAGTGCTTGTTTCATTGTCTGTGTGCTTATCCAGTACAATCTTTCAACATCTTCAAAGATCCTACCTCGTGAACCGAGCTCACTATCATTTCGGAACGGCTCGCTTTGCAGGTTCGAATCCTGCAAGAGCCGACAGCAGAGATTAAGCGCGCCATGAGCCTCAACTACATGACAGCCATACACACAGCGCTGCTCATGCTGCCGGACATCTTCACCGAGGAAGAGCTCTACCTCAAGATTGCGGGGCTCTCCTACGTAGGTATGCTTGCCTTTTGCTAGATATGTGTGATAGTATACCCTCAGCAATGAGACTTTGTAGCATGTGCAAGCGCTTGGTAACCCTTTTGAGTGTCAGGTTTTCTAAAGCAAAGCTTCCTTAGCAAACCCTCCCAAAGTAGCTCGCTTGGTGAGCTCCACAGTAACTCCACAGTAGCTCACTTGGTAGAGCGTCACACGTCGTGCGGAGGTTGTGGGTTCAGCTCCCGCCATTGGTAAGTTGTCTTTTCTTCCACTTTCATTTCCCTTTTTCTCTGCTATTTCTTCTTTTCAATCAAAAATACACTTTAACTTCCCCTGTGCTTTACTTATCTTCACTGCCTGTTGGCTTCACGTGAGAAATATAGGTGAGAAATCCAGGACCCCCCACTATATGGCGTCCCTTATAACCCGTAGTAGAAGAAAGTGTACATTAGCCAATTCAAACTAAAACGTTATCAGCGATACCTTGAATGGCTGTTGCTGTGCATTTCGTTTTGTGGTATCAGGGCACCCATACGGGGGTGTGGAAATGTAAATTTTTTAATTTATTATACCATCAGGGGTCCCGTGAGGGACATTACATGAGGGGTAATGTGTTTGTTTATGTGTTATTAAATGATTAAATATTAAACGTGTTTATGTGTTTTATTTTATATTAAAATATATGTTTTATTTTGATTTGGCGAGTGTACACTTTCATCTATTGTGGCCTTCCCTTGCTAGATGATTTTTCGTAATACCGCTGACTACCTTCATAAACTACTGTGCAGTTTTAGGCCATTAAGCCCCACAATTTGATTTTCTGACTAACAAAAAGTCGAGCCCCTTCAGTTCCAATGATTCTTTTTCAGTTGCTGCTATACCGGCGAAGTAAAGCCTGTAGTGCACACAACCACGTGGCAGGCTGTAAAGAGGAGTCATGCACGACATGACGTCTAAGATCACCCGTGTGCTTAAATTTAGGTCTTGGAGATTAAAGGGACACTAAAGGCAAATATTAAGTCGAGTTAGATGGAAAGATTATGCTTCGATAATAACGAATTGTTAGTTCGTAATGAAAACAGAGCTCTTGTAAGCGAGAAAATGACTAAAATAGAAAATCGGAGTGGCACCATCTGTTGTCGACTATGGTACCTCTTATGTGTGGTGCCAGCACTTCTGATTCACAGAGAACGGCCGCGACCCACCACTGCATACGGAATCGCTTTTCTCTGTTTACAACAGCCGAGGCGGCAACGTGTGACAATGGACCACCGGAGGTTCAAGTGACCAGTGGAGGCTCAAATGACCGGAACTGTTTACCTGAACCCAAGCAGAGCCACAGAGTGACTCACGCAAGCTGAACACCTACACCCGCCAAGCAGTACGCTTCGTATATAGAGCTAAATAAAGAGTCTAGAAAGACATAACAACGACATAGAGGGCGGTCACGTGGAGATGACGTCTAGTCCTCCTTGTTGACGTGGGTGGTTCAAATTGAGAAGCGGCAGCGCGACCTTCGACGGCAATTTTCTAGGCAAAAAATGTATATATTGGCATACAGAAAACGATGATATACTTCCATACGAATACTCTGTCGATCTAGCTCGGGTTAATACTCTCCTTTAGTGTCCCTTTAAGGTGCACATGGACACTTTTTTTTTTGTCTGTGGCGTGAAGGCTTGTGATGGAATTTGACCAGCAGGCACTGCAGGCAACAAGAATTGGTCACGTTTCTACGAGACTCCAAGGTGATGTTTGAGAACTGACCAACTAATCTGCTAGTAACATCGCATTTAAGTGCGTATTGTGGGAATTCTCAGCTTTCATGCAAGCATTCAAGCAGTCTCCTTGTTTGCTGAGGGTTAACCACCAGGGGAAGAGATTAAACCAGCACAAAATATTATCTCTCACACGCCAAGGTGTCCCGCATGTTTCCTCAAACAGAACAAACACTTTTCATGGCAAGCTTGCCATGATTTCAGAGCATGATTCCGCTAACTCACGCCTGCGCGTGTGAAATCTGGTATGTAAGAGCGCTACTGACTGCCGAGTCCGTTGTTCTGTGCATGGACGTGGCGTGCAGCCTCGTCAAATTAAAGCTAGCGCCATGACTAGGGCGCTCCAGCGCATGCTCGAAGAAAAACCCGTCTGTGTCAAAATTAGAAAGAAATCACCACTTCATTTTACTGATTTATTTCAAGGAAAGCTTCATTACATCGGGTTTCATTAAGTTAGTTTCGTTAATTCGGGTTGATGACAACATTGAAGCCTATGGGTACCTGCCGGGGAATGGAAATTTCTTCATTAGATCGGGAACTTGGTAAAATCGAGTTTTGTTGGATCGAGTTTTAACTGTAGATGTATCACAAAAACCTTACAAAAATCTTTTCTTAAACTTAAAAAAAAATGGAAAAAGAAACCGCCCCGCCATTACCACTCGCCATAAATGACACAGAACTTGGAATTCTGAAACCCAGCTCAGGGGCACTTGAACATTATCTCCAGGATTGGACAGTGCCCACGGCATGTTGAAAATCTCCGAGACCATGGTTTGGGATCTGCAGTATGACAGTATGGTTACTGGCCCATATGTGGCTTACCAATTGCTGTCAATTACTCACAGGGGACCCTGATCATGAGAAAGAAATTCACAGAATAAAATTGGGTTGGAGTGCATACGGCAGGCATTGCCAAATCCTGACTGGGAGGTTACCACTGTCATTGAAAAGAAAAGTGTACAATCATTTCATTCTACCGGTGCTAACATATGGGGCAGAAACTTGGAGTTCAACAAAGAAGCACGAGAACAAGTTAAGGACCGTACAAAGAGCGATGGAACGAAAAATGTTAGGCCTAACGTTGAGACAGGAAGAGAGCGGTGTGGATCAGAGCGCAAACGGGGATAGCCGATATTCTGGTTGACATTAAGAAAAAAGAAATGGAGCTGGGCAGGCCATGTAAGGCGTAGGGTAGATAACCGATGGACTATTAGAGTCACATAATGTGTACCAAGAGAAGCGAAGCGCAGTCGAGCACGGCAGAAAACTAGGTGGGGTGATGAAGTTAGGAAATTTGCAGGGCAAGTTGGAATCAGCTAGCGCAAGACAGGGGTAATTGGAGATCGCCTTCGTCCTGCAGTGGACATAAATATAGGCTGATGATGATGATGAATTACCATCCCCTCTCATGAACGAGAAGAAAGGGAACCGAGGGGCCCGATTTTTTATTAATCATATCATAAGAAGCCAACAAACAATGGCACCAAGGACAACATAGGGGAAATTACTTGTACTTACTAATTGAATTAAAGAAATGATAAATTAATGGAAATGAAAACAGATGAGAAAACAACTGTCCATAGGTGGGGAACGAACCCATGTCTTCGCATTACGCGTGCGATGCTCTCACCATTGAGCTACCGCGGAATCGTTTTCGCATCCACTTTCTGGGGTATTTATGTTTTTGCAACTAGAACTAACCCTGGGAGTGTTAGCCAGCGCCACCACTCACAAACCTATGGGTGGATGTGGAACATCCTTTCTGCCGCAGGCGTCACGATCATGTGATCTTTTTGGGTGATGGCAACTGGTCAATAAACCCACATATGCTACCTGAAGGCATCAATGTTGCCGGCGCTAGCTAACACTCCCAGGGTTAGTTCTAGTTGCAAAAACATAAATACCCCAGAAAGTGGATGGGAAAACGATTCCGCGGTAGCTCAATGGTGAGAGCATCGCACGCGTAATGCGAAGACGTGGGTTCGTTCCCCACCTGCGGACAGTTGTTTTTTCATCCGTTTTCATTTCCATTAATTTATCATTTCTTTAATTCAATTAGTAAGTACAAGTAATTTCCCCTATGTTGTCCTTGGTGCCATTGTTTGTTGGCTTCTTATGATATCCCCTCTCATAGACACATATAGGTTGCTTTGTGATATCAAGTCCCTCAACTGGGTCAATATGCTTAACCTTTCATTATGAACAGTACTGTCGAACTGGCCTGGCTTTCGATTCTCTTGCAGGATGTTTCTAGCACTAGATAGAGCATGCTATGTGCAGATGACGTCTGTCCACTGTTTATGTTGTTATTTGGAGTTAGTCCTTGCATGGAACCTGTAGGTGCAAGGCCTTGAGAGCATAGAGCTTTCTATAAAGGTTACTAGAGGGAATGGTGGCGCTGGTGTCTAAGGGGGCTGCAAGCACGGTGGTTGAGCCGACATAGAAATTATTGTTAGTATGTGGATTTGTCTAAACTTCAACCTTGTGGCTTTAAACGGCTTTGTGACTTTGCAAACTAATAATTTTCAACAAAATATTGCTTTATGAGTGCATCAATTACTATAATTCTGTATGTGTACACTGTGTTGTTGCCTTCTGCGTTTAGAAATATCGAAATCTTTCATAATTTAAGCCGTTGAAGGCAGATAAAGTGCAGTAAGTAAAGCCGGAAGAAGGTCTGAAGCCACCAGCATGGAAGATAAGACCCATCTACTAACCATCATTTCCTTGGTAGCTGAATGGTCCGCAGCGCCCCCTCTTTGGTAAATTTAGTGGGAAACTCTATGCCTGGCAGTGCTTCCTCCTGCGCAGGCGACTTCCGGATGATTGTCGGCGAGGACAAGAACAAGGTGGCCAACATTGTGGGCGCCCAGTTGAGCGAATTCCGCAAGCTCTACAACCCGTACTTGAAGCTCATCAAGATGGTCTCCTGGAACGAAACCACGCAGACGTTCGAGGTAGACAGCCCAGTTCCTCCTGCTTTTTGTTCTTCCTGCATTGGTCTTCCTGCTAGTGCCACTCGTGCTTTTCACCTCCCCCCACCCTTTGAGACGAGGAATGGAACTGTCAAGCGGAAAAAAGAAAGTATCAGCAGACTTTAACAATTTTTCCAGTTCTGAACTCGTCTTACTGCAACAGCAGCAGACTTTCACTGCAAACACTGCCATCTTTTCAAGAACTTCCGTTTTTTGCATTGCGCACAGGGTTCTTCTCATTCGCAAAAGTATTTGCTGTTGTAGCCATTGCAGTACATGCACACAGGTGTCGGCTCTCGAAAGGGTGCATAGTGGGTAAACCCCCTGCACAAGTTTCCCAGCGCTAAAGCTATGTGATCACACAGTACTTAGTGCATACAGGTGTGTCCAAACTGCAAATGGCCACAGGGACATAAATTCTCATCCCAGTAGTGGCAGCAAATTTCTCAATTTTTTTTCCCACCTTGTAGCAAGGGTAAGGCTGAGGTTCGAGGAGGTGGCCTGATGATGAGAACAGCTATAATGGCTGTTGCTGTAATGCAAAAGACAGATCGACAGACGCAGCAAATCCAGCTTCAAGCTTTTAACTGTCATTGCAGTAAAATCTTTCTGCCGGTGCTTTGCACCCACTATGTTTCAAGATTGGAACCGCATTCCTTCCACTGTCATAGCCATTACTAATCGCAAGCTTTCTTGTGAAATATTAGTTAACATCCTATAGTCACATGCTATCAACGCATCTCACTCTGTTGATCTAGCCCATGCATTTGTAACTTACTCCCCTCTCTAGTGAAATATGGCCCCAAGAGTAACATAAATAATAATTATGAATTTGCTGACAAGTTTACAGTCTGGGCAACCTTTGATCAGTTCCCGCAGATTCAGGCAACCCTCTCTTATTTTCTAGGTCCATCTCTGTTGGTTTAATGGATGCCTACTGCGTCTTAACAGTGTCGACCCTATTTAAATAATACGAGTTGACCTTAGTGTGCCGTTACAATTGTCCATCTCACAGCAAGAGCCGGGCCCAGATGCCAAGCTGCACCACCTGAACCTGCTGCCCAAATCCCTGCAATCCCACCTGCTCAAAGTCTGGAACAAAGACGGCAGGCACCGTGACCTGGAGGACGTTCTCCAGGCCATCGGACATGACCCCCACTGTAGCGGATTTATTGAGGAGGGTACGTGTGGTGGCATGCTAAGCTGACATGTAGTGAAACTCAGCGGAATCATCAAGCACACTGTGTGCTTTCAAATGCATTCCACAACTTTCCTAATGAGGATTCTACCCCTAGAACTAGACGAGTGCTTAAAAATTTGCCTAAGAAATCTTAACTATATTGAGCTAAATAAGCGTTTTGCAAAAGTGATCATAAGGCACTCGAAATGGCTATAAATGGTGTGCAGTTGATCTTATCTGTCTTTAATGAATTCAATTCTGGGGAATTACATGCAAAAACCATGATTTGATTATGAGGCATGCCGTAGTGGGGACTCTGGATTAATTTAGACCACCCGGTGATCTTTAATGTGCCCCCAATGCACGGGACACGGGTGTTTTTGCATTTCGCCCCCATTAAAATGCGGCCACTGCGGCCGAGATTTCATCTTGTGAACTCGTGCTTAGCGGCGCAACAGCATAGCTGCTAAGCCACCACGGCAGATATCCGTCTATAATGCAAAGATCTCTTTAATGTGAGAGCATTACTTGGCTCACTCTGCGACCCCGCTGTCATCAGAAAGCTGTGGCAGATAAAACACAAATTACGTCATCTTCATCTAACTTAAAAGAAAGTGGCCACGGTGAAGACTCGATCCTCTGCCCAACTACCACTGCAACCGCTCTGTAGCCGAGCGTGCTAACCACTGCACCACCATTGCATTACACCACCGTTGCAACAGGTGACAGTGATGAATATGTTCGAGGCTCTGCACGTGGTTGGGCTGTGCCTGGCGAGCAATTCACTGGATGGGAAAGCAAGCAGCTGCGGAGTGAGCACGGCCGCAGCACTGCAGCTCGCCGTGCTCGCTCCGCAACCGTGGCTGTGGCCTAGTGGTAGAGCACCCGCCGCCGGGCGCCCACTGGTTCAAATGGGTGCAAGTGGACCCTGGCCTGGCGTTCAGCTTCCTTCAGGGGTGATGCGCTTGGGAAAGGAGCCTGAGCCTAAATTCCCGTCGAAAACCCTCTTGAGCAAAAAAAGGGAAAAAAAGTGATGTTTGGGTCGCTCCCATGGCGGCCACTTGGACGCCTTCGGGTTGAGGAGAAACACCCCTTCCCGAGCGTTGAGGTCCCATAATGGCAGAGCACTAGGCCGGGAGCGTGCTTGTACCCATTTTACCGGTAGGTACCTGGCAGCAGCACTTGCCTCCCACAGGTGTGACTGATGCTTTTCAACAAGGCCGGTGTAAGATGTATACTCTATATATCCTGCACCGTGCCCCAGAGTATGAGGTGGAGTTCGCCTACGAACCCTATGAAGAAATGTAGTGTGAACACCATGGTGCCGCTCGGAGGAGTACTGTCATTGCTCGGAAAAGTGGTGTCATCATGCTGAAAAGTGGTGTCATAATGCAAGAACACTCAACGCAATGTGCGTGAAACACTACTTTGATGAGAATTAAGCAAATAAACTCAACTGAGAGATTTCAGTATGACCGGTTTGTCGCCTTGTTTTGTTGCGAGCTCATAAGCAGCAACATTGCACTCGGACACATAACGCAGCAGCAAAGTCGGCAACATAACTCAGCGACGCACTCAGTGACAAGTTATGCTCTCGCATTTACTCATCATAAGAATTGCTTAGGTGCACCCATAGTTTCTTTAAAAGCTTGGTTGAAGTTGCATGAAACACCCAGATATAGCAGACACTTAATACTACAGTATAGACCACTTATAATGTAACCATTTATAGTGCAGAACTGGCTACAACGCGGCCTTTTCCGACTCCCGTTTACCTTCCCATAGAACTCCATGTATACGCATACCGCTTACAGTGCAGCCGCGTGAGATGAAATACCGGTTATAATGCGGCTTTCGTGGGAAAATCACGCCGACAAGAGCGGCAGCGAGCACGCTTCTCAACAAGGTGCATGCTCCCGGCCGGCGTATGCATTATTTAATGCAATCAAACTCTCGTTAATTCGGACTTATCTGGCCGCACATCGGTTAATTCGGACTACTTTCGGAGCTCGGTGAGCGAGGAGCACCGCAAATGTGCGACGCAAAAGAGCAAGAACGGCGCTAGCGTCCAACTGAAACGAAGCAGCGGAGTCCGCATCGCCCAAGCCATCAGTTGAAATCGTATGTTAAGTGACAGCAACGCTGGAACGCTTCGAGCTTATTTGTGTCTTTAAAGCCTGTATTCTAATGTTTACCGCTGCACATAACACCACGTTGGCCGCGGGCTTTCGTAACTGCGTAGTCGTCATCCACGATCGCGTCGATAGCGGCCGTGGTTTTCTCCGCAGCGGTTGCGGTGAACAGTAGTTTCGTTTTGACTCGGTGCAAATCTGTCAAACTTGAAGAGCACCGGCTACATCGCGATAATGTTTTCGCCAGCTCACTGGCGAAAACGTAATCGCGATGTGCGCGTGATAGTACAATGCGTGTCTGCATGCTTGGTCTACATGTTTTGCATACATGCAGGGCTTGAAAATCGTTGTTTTGGTCATAGTGCGGTACCGCTTATAGTGCAGATATTCGCAACTCCGGCGACTTACGTTATAAGCGGTCTACACTGTATATGTAGATGTACGATGCAACTTATTGCAGGAGTTTTGGAGTTTATCTTGTTATGTGACGCTTAGACTGTTATGCATTGATGCACAGCTTAAGTTTGGTAATAAAGCTTGAAGTGTTAGTGAAGTTGGGATGATTATTATCCCTATGCAGTACAAGTCCTCAATAATCCCATGCCAT
Organism: Dermacentor silvarum; assembly: GCF_013339745.2. NCBI lineage: Eukaryota > Metazoa > Arthropoda > Arachnida > Ixodida > Ixodidae > Dermacentor > Dermacentor silvarum. The sequence goes on along the minus strand of NC_051163.1, from coordinate 61,621,336 downwards.
CAATGGACAGATATGATTGCCTATTCAAAACTTTGATGATATTTACATGACCCATTGAAGATTTCAGTGCACCGCACATCGCGATTACGTTTTCGCCAGTGAGCTGGCGAAAACATAATCGTGATGTAGCCGGTGCTCTTCAAGTTCGACAGCTTCGCATCGAGTCAAAACGAAACTACTGTTCACCGCAACAGCTGCGGAGAAAACCACTGTATTTTATCCCATGTCAGATAATCCATTCTCCCAATCAAAATCAATGCTGAATCTCACACCGCAAACAAGCTCTAAAATTATTTTTGTACTTTCTTGGATGACATTAACTTCATTCATTTAAGAAATAAGCAAAGGCTGCCGAAAACATGCTTGTGTTAATGCAGGAATGCCAACAGGTGTGTGCTATTGTTATTGCATAGTCGTAACTCATAGCAGCAACCAATCCTTTTGTTGCTGATGGCCACATTATATTTCCTCATGTGAAGTAAAGTTGTCTGTGCTGGGAAAATTCCGCTATATCAGTGTGTTCACTATAACTGCAGTTTATCGCAATTGTAGTACGTGACGTAAAAACAGCAGCTGGTCTTCACTGTATCCAGATCATCACTATGTGTGGATTCACTATAACAAGGTTATTGCTACTATAATACAAACTCTGTCCTTTAGAATCTACACCAGTGTGGAAAATAAGACTGTCATCTAAAGACAGCTTGAACATTGCGCATCTTGCTCACTGCGTAATGAACAGATATTCACTGCTGGTAAACCTGACAAAATGATGTGTGTGTGCAACAAACGACATGCAAACATGATTGTCTGTCTGCTCGCTTTTCTCTGGCAGCCGTGGCAAGCATAGTGTGGCGGTCAAGTTGGGGCCAAACTGCCAAGGGAATTATCACAGCTGGTAAGGATTTGCCGATTCTCCTGTCAACCGATTGGTCAGCTGATTGATCAATTCAAGTGGTGTAAGAAATTTACCCGACCAGCTGAAATGCTGTGCCTCGTTTGCACGATTCCAAGTGGAAAGCATTCAATGCTAGACTGATGCATGCGCATCATCATTCACACAACACCTGCTTCAGGCAACTACATGCATTTTTCTTGGACGACCGTACAGTACAGATAACAGCGCCCTTTTAACCTTTTCTGTGCCAAGGATAAGTTTCACTCGTCCAGGCGTTTTCTTTAAAGTATGCCATTGACGAGTCTCACTCATCCAGGGATTTCCTTTCGTCTACTGAGTGCCACAGGCAAGTAGCAGTCGATTCATCATTTCCCTGTGAAAGCTGCACGATTAAATAGCCCCAGCTTTCCATAAAATTATTTTTTTAGAGCACAGTTGGTCGAAACGAAGCGGTAGTCCGAACTCTGCTGGATTGGCGGCGAGGGGTGAGGTGGCTGCATCGACAACAGCTGCCTTTTCAAAGCTGTAATCATGGTCTTCTTGGATGTTTCTTCACTTCAAGTAAACATTCAGGCCTGGAAATATCTAGCGAGTTGTGTTTCGTAGTAGCAGCTCAGTATTAACGATTGCGAGAAAGATAGAACTTTTAACCCGCCGTGGTTGCTCAGTGGCTATGGTGTTGGGCTGCTGAGCATGAGGTCGCGAGATCGAATCCTGGCCACGGCGGCAGCATTTCGATGGGGGCGAAATGCAAAAACACCCGTGTACTTAGATTTGGGTGCATGGTAAAGAACCCCAGGTGGTCCAAATTTCCGGAGTCCCCCACTACGGCGTGCCTCATAATCAGATCAGATGGTTTTGGCACGTAAAACCCCATAATTAAAATTAAAAGATAAAACTTTTGGTGACCGCTCTCATAATGGATGCGGCTCGACAAAAATGCTTTGCTGCCAGCGCCGCTGCTGATTTTCTTAGCACACTGCGCCAGAAATAACACGTCGCCTGGAGGATATCAAAAGCGCGCTTGACTTCTGTTCCAAGAAATGTCATGCTTCGTACAGGATTGTTTCTGTGGCGTTGCCTATCTGCTACTCAAAAACATGAAAAAATAATAAAAACAAATAAAAAATAAATATTTGGCAGTAAAGGACAACAGAAAATAATGAATAAACTGCTGATATTGCAATAATGAAAGCTGTTCAAAATTACTCAGTCATAAAAAAAAAAAAAATTCAGAGAGCTTTGGTGGTTTTTCTCAAAAAAATAAAGCTTGGCACAGAAAGAGTTAAGGTGCATGCTTTGCCTCCTAACAGGCACTGCGCGACAGGTCTCACTTCATTTAGGGCTGCTTGCTACATCTCCGATGGTGGGTTTTGAACCGGGTTCCCCTGTGAAACAGCCCGATGCTCTACCCAATGGGCCACAGATGCATGCATGGCATGTGCATCACGTTGCACAGCAGCAATTTGCCCCGATTTGTGCAAGAGCAAGCAAATTGTGCCATTCTCCTCTGTGGCAGCTAGGGCCTCGAGAGGCTGTGCTACAATATACAGCAGGCTTCCGTTAATTCGACTCCGGTTGATTCGATGTTTCGGTTAATTCAATCCCGACCGAAGGTTCCGGCTGGCACTCATGCATATCTATGGGCACAAACTTTCGTTATTTCTATCCTATAATAATGACGTCTGCATAGCAGACATCAGTATAGGTTCGATAATTTGCTAAGAACAACTGTTTTGTGATAAAATGTTTGCGAGGGGTATCTGAAACTGGCATTAATCACAGTGATTCCTGTTGAGCAGTCGTGTCTTAAGTCTTCAGCAGATTTATTTCTCCATGTTGCATGTCCTGCATTTGTAGAATTTAAGCAAATGTATATGCCATGTAAGTAATTAATTAGGACAATAATTGGTGATGCTTAGACAACTAATTATTTGATAAGGAACAAACACACCTACAGCTCTCCAAGGCATTAATAATCTGACGGGAGGGACGACCGACACTACGATCGGCGCCATGTCACTGAGCACAGCAACAGCAGTAGCGATGACAGGTGCGTGTGCGCAGAGCATGCTCATGTCCGAGCGTGGTGTGCTAGGCTATTCTGACAAGGTCCCCGTAGCCCCTGCTGCATAACCACTCTCGTTGCAAACAGCAATGCGCACACATGCTCCTGTGTGCTGCACAATGGTTATAATAAGCGCTTGCAATTGATAGAAGAGCTGGTAATCAGCAGGGGCTATGACAGGTTAAATGGAATAGCCTAGCAGACGGCACTCGGAACTAGGATGCACTGTGTGCACGTGCTTACCCTCGCTGCTTTCCAGACGCACTCAGTGACACGGCACTGACCAGCATGCCGTCGATGCGCTCGTGAGATTATTAAAATATTGGAGAGCTGCACTGCTGCCTCCTGCCGCTAGTTGTCTGCCTCTAACAATGTGTTGCTAATAAAAAGAGACTGTTATCCAAACTGGGCTGTCTTAAAGGAAATTTTCCTCAAGCAGGTGGAATAACAGGATATCTAGCAACCTGGAAAACAGGGAAAACCTGGAATTGTCAGTGAAAGCTTGAGCACCTCAAAAAGCCATAGAATCATTGGGGAGAGAGTGGATAAGTGAGTCATGTCAGGAAACATGACCGAGCGAAGTGCACAGTTTACAATATTCAGTATGTTGGCTTCCCCTGAATGCTCTAGTATTTCAGTCAGAAAGCTCTCCTACGTGACTTCGTGGATGCTGATTTGTCTCTGATGATAATTTCAAAAGAGCAATTGAGCACTGTCTTAGAAGAATGCAACGAAAGTAAAGCTCTTGTCTGTAACGAGAGATCTTACACAGCAGTGTTAAATGTGCATTGATGCTAAGAAAGGCTTGAAGGGAGATCCTGTTTTTTGTCCCAGGGCTCTGACTCCTTCTTTAGTGTCAGAACTTGCTGAACACCCCTTGCAGTTGAGGTGACACTGAAAGAAATGTCTTATCAATCTAGATTGGTACATTACACTTCTAGATTACCTAGCGGACGAATCTTGCGGTTGATGGAGGCGTGATATGTCAGAAGGGGTGCAAGATGAAAGACAGATGGTGACATCGCCCTTAAATTCCCTTATCAGTCACGCATGAAGTCACGGTTTTTGACGTAGCTGACTTGGAGATATTTAATTGTTTATTAACCCTTTCATCGTGGACGGCAAGCTGCAAGCATTTGCATGCTGGAAATATCCCCTTCAGTCGCAGGGTGTACACATTTGTGTATGTGATTTGTTTTTGCCAGCTCTGCACTGTGGCGGCAAGATTTAAAAAACCACAGTCTTTAAGGTACGGGTCAGTTAAACTGTCTGCTTACCCAAGATGACTTCAGTTCACTTCAGACTACAGAGTAATGCTACACACAACCACTTTACTAAAGGCACTATGTTGAATGTTTGGTGGGATGTCTCACTCTTTGTGCTTCATCAACAATAGTCAAGGAATAGCTTATCCTTCCTTGTAATGCCTGCAGCCAATGATAAACTTGCGCATGTGGTCTGACGCAATGATTGAAATTTTTTTATAATAAAAATGCGACATGACTGATTCTGCATTGAAATTCTCTCTCAAAATCAATTACTTTGTAAATATACAAGGACTTACTCGTAAATGCACAAATGCCGTCCCACACTCTTGGCTTCCATTTAGTGGAATCCTCGACATCTTTGAATAAAATTGTACAATTTTAACACATTTATTCACCGTGCATCATATTCATGACTGAAGGGGAGCTCGGTTCGACCAGCGAAGCTTTGATTGCCGATTCTGTCTTGAAAGTGGTTCAAGCTCGTACATTGCTCTGTGCCTTTCCGTAAAACCACTAGCTGGCACAACGAGCCAGTTAAAGGTAAAGTCACTGGAACCTGGAAAGCACCACAACCGTCGAAGTGCACGCCAGCAACACTGTGCTGCTGTTGCCAGATTTGTAGCTCAGCTCTGTAGCTTCACTTACCGCAATGTTATATTATCTCAAATTGGCCCCTTTCTGTGTCCTTTAATTAAGAGATGATATGCTGCATCTATGGTTAAGTTGTTATCATTGTTCTATGATTAACCTTCCCTGAACACCCCAATAAGCTTTGTGTTCCTTGCAAAACTATAATAGGGGTGTACTAAGTTGCCCTGCAGTGTACTTAATTATGCACCATTGCTTATGCTTTAGGCATTTATAGGTCATCGGTTGATGTGCATCTTGTGCTCGACAAAAACATTGACCAGGTTACTCAAAGGAGCATTGCGGAAAGCTTTAAGTGCTCATCCTTGCATTTCCGGACTTGATGAAGTGAAACATGACATGATACTTGTTGCAATTAGTGCGGTTTCATGTGTATGAAACCGAACCTCGCTTAGCCAGATGAGACATAAATTGCATGCACTTGAAATTCAGAACCATTACAATTCTAGGTCACTGAAATGACAAGCCCTTGTCATATACCATGTCACACAAGCACTTCATTTTAAGCTGACTAGGAATCAAGCACTGCTACTCATCGTTTTAAACTGCAGCTGTGATCTTTCTTTACTCCTGCTCGAAACGTTTCATACAGATCAATTTCAACGAAGATTGATATAGCCCATGTGGCTGTAGCACAGGGAAGGGGTGCCTAATCTGATTCATGGGGGCAACGACTTCCTTGTTTTAACTAAGGGTAAACAACAAAACACCATTGTGAGACTCGCATTGTGAGAAATGCGTCAAAGCTGCGAGTTGCGGTGAGTGATGCAAGCTTTTCAGTTCAGCGGAACACAACATGTCATGCGACGCTTCTTTCAAACACTTGCCTCTCGAAATTTAATGTCACTAGTGTGAGTGAATTTGGTCCCACTTTGTCAGTCGTAACCTTATGGCACGGCGCTTTCTTTCGTTCTTTATGTTGGGCTTTCCGTTTAGTATTGCAAAAGACGTTTTTCCAGACTCCCGGCGGTTGCCGCACCCAAAAGTACAGGCCCTGGGCACTTCTGTTCGCTGTTTCAAATTGTAAGAAAGTTTGAATGTCCTGATCAATAAAAAATACAAAATACAAAGTCGCTGAGATACGTGGTGATTGCTTTCACATGAACATGACCCAGTAACTTGGTTCACTGAGTACGTGACAATGTGTACATGTGCCGCCCTTCAACGAACATTTTTCACGCCAACATGGGTCACTGTAGATGCGGGACTGGGTAGATACCTCTGTTCAATGAAACTCTTTGACGCTGACTTGGAACCGCTCGGTATGTGCCAGTAGGTGTGTGTGCCCCTCTTCAGTGAACGTCTTTGAAGTCAACTTGTGTCACTGGGTACATGCCACTGGGAATGTGCTGCTGTACACTGACAAAAAGGATCCTTTACGTTTCTTTGATGCTGGGAGGATCGAACCCACGTCACTAGGGTTCCTCAAGGACAGCAACCCGACACTTTAGCAGGCTGCGCCACAAATGCACTGCTGACGTGCCGCTCTTCAATGAACCGCTTGCTAACTTCTATCACCGAGGGCGGGCCACTCGGTGCGCGGCAAGTGAGGGAACAGTTCTCTGCGTTCGCAGGCACCGGCGCACCATGCTTCTCGCCTTGGGAGGCCACTAGATTGCGCAGTGTGTCCAGAAAGAAGCGCGGGAGAGAAGCCCGGTTGCTGCATTACGCGTTTCTCAGCATTCGCACGCACCGGCGCGCCATGCATTTCGAAGGCTTCACGGTGGCCCCATTCGATGGCGCCGAGTGTTCTTAGGGATGCGGGAAAGAGGAGTCCCGCCTGCGGTACACGCCTCACACCTAAATCATTTAGAGGGTGGTAATAGGTTGTGTGGCTGTATTGATCCAGTGCTAAATGCATTACCATTGACAGTCATCGTAAGATGTGTCCTGCTGCTTTTTTTTTTTTTTTTTCATGCAGGCCTTTGTCTGCGCAATGCATAATTTTCTACCCATTCCTTTGTTGTAACAACTAATTAAAGCTATTGGCTCGTGCAGAGGAGTCCAGCTATCTTATGCTGACGTACAATATTTTTAGCATATGCCATTTTTGTGAAAATTTAATGTTTGGTTTCACTTTACAAACTCTTTGAAATTACATGCACAAATAACAATTTGCCATTTTTCTTGCATGTCCTTGCAGTTTCTTACCCATTCTTAAAGAATGTCTACATTGTATTTGAAAGTAAGCACTGTCTCAACCCAATGACCTATAAAAAGATTTTTTTTTCTTTTGCATAGAAATATCTGAAATAGGTATGCAGAAATGCTGTAATATTCATGATGTTCCACTGGTGTCATTGGTGCAGCAGTGAGTGTAGTTGTGAAATTTTCAAACAGTGTAACCTTGATTTTATTCACTAATTGGCCTTTTTTTCCAGAAAGAGCAAGCAAATATGCAGAGCTTTGACAGGATCAGTCTATGTAAATTGATATAGCATTTCTCATTTGGTGCCCTCTTGAATGTTTTCCAGCCTTCGAGCTTGGAGGTTGTGCTGTGTTTACGTTTGGTTCAACCCGAGCATTAAAGTTTGTTTTGTACGCTTTTGCCTGCCTTTAGGACTGTGGAGTGCAATCCATTACGGGAGCAAGAAAGTCATCAAAATGCTGAAAAGTTTGACCACAACGCAACCAAGTAAGCTGTATGCCTGTACGGTGTTGGTCTGTACCTCCACGGCTGATATGAAAGGGAACACCCTCGTTTCTGTTAAAAGGAAGGTTTGAATCAACTCCAGTCTCCCTCTTCAAGTACATACGTGTTAAACACTCTCATGAGAGAAAAGACAGCCATGGTAGAAAACAGCCCTAACGACATGGACAGAAGGTAGAACACACGACGAGTGCTGAGTGCCAACCATTGGTTTTATTGTGCATGGACAAATATATGGCCTGAAAAGGGAGGGCAGAGGGTAACAAAGGGGGGGGGGGGATTAAAAATTCCAAAAATTTCTTTAAAAAAGTTTAAACATATCTTCCTTTGATGCATACCAATGAGCTCGCCTTCAAACCCTTTTTAAAGAAAACAGATTTGAATGAATTCATTGCGTTTGAGTGAGACCTAGTTAAATTCTCTCACTGATATGTATTTATATTGATTTAGGCTAAAAATTGCCTAATAGATTATGAAAGTTCCACGTGCTGTAGAAATCTATGTTAATGTGAAGCATTTGCGGCGCAACTCGTGATAGAATGATCTGACGTTTCAGTTTGTTTGGGCTTCACTTCCGCTGTTAGGCCTAAAATTTATGGAGAAAAAAAAAAGCATCTGCTCTTGACAATCAATAGATTTTAACTTTTTCTTTTCAATGCATTCAACTTCATTAAAATTGCTTCACAAAACTTCAGACACCAGCCACAGTGGCTTAGTGGCTATGACATTGTGCTGCTGAGCACGGATTTGATTGCTTGCTGAAGCAGCTGCATTTCGATGAAAGCAGAGTGCATAAAATGCCCATGTACTTAGATTCAGTTGCACATTAAAGAACGTCAGGTGGTCAAAATTAAACTGGAGCCCCTCCCCCTTCCCACCGCTATGGCCCCTCTGATAGCCTGCGTGTTGCTTCGGGGTGTTAAACCCCACAGATTGATTTGATGTTTTATTTGATGCTGAGCAGAACAGTTTCTCAGTTTTTGATGTACTGTAGATAATAGCTCTCGCGGTAAAGCTTCCTCTCAAGAGGAGCCTTTGCCTCAGGAGCTCATATCTGAATGCATGGCAACGGAGAAATGGTTTGACTCAGCATCCACTGTACTGAATTTGATGAGGTTTGCTGCATTTAAAAGAAGTTAAAATGCACCGACTCCGGGGAGTAGACTCTTGGATTTGGCCATCGATCTTTTAACAAAAATTCTTTTTTTTTTTAGATTTGAAGATTTGCACGAACTGATGCATCAAGGTTATAGTTATAAAAAAAAAATGTCGCGATTATGTAATGTTTACCTGTTGAGACACCTAAAGTGGATAAAATTGATGTATTGTATACATCACTCTGGAATGTACCACGAATTTGTGAGTAGGCTATGGCTTTAAAAAGTAGTGCAGAAGACAATAAGAACAATAGAAACAGTTAAAACAAGCAATTATCATGACTTGGCGACTTCCATTGCCATAAGTCGAGTGCTTTGGGCCGACTTGGCCTAAGCAAAAGTTATCAGCACTGGTGTCCGAGCTCTGAGGTGGCAGTCTTGCAGTAACTGTTACTTTGGCACTGATTAGCTGTTACCTTTAACATCAGTGCACCCGGTCCACTTAGCTGCAAAAGTTGATGGGTTTCCCTACTTTCCATAGACTTTACTCACGCACACTGTGTACTTGTTTTTAATGAATTTGTCTTGCACAGGAGAACTTCTGACATGGAATTTTTCAAATGCACTCTTTTTTTTCTTGAACCCTGATCTGTTTACTTCCGAGTCACATAATTTGTGCTTTAGGAATAAGTCTTGGAATCTTGCCAGCCTTCATTATTAGAAGCATTTCAAATTTAATGTTCAAAGTCATATACCAGCAGCGTGAACTCAATATCATGGATTCAATTGCTCGTATTCTGTATAGTTACTCCCTTTTCCAATCATATAGTGTCGTTCACTGTTACAGGGAAAGTCTAACCAGTAGTAAATCCAATATAACTAGAACATTTCTTCATCTTTATTGAAAAGAGACTGGCTCATATAATCAGCTGAATTCACACTTACACTGAAAGGATTAGTCGAGGGCCTGTATGCAATAACCAGCGATAGTTGATAGCAGAATACAGTTTGTTCTCTTTACGACGAAGTCGCATCTGACACGACTATACCTTTGTTATATTCAATATCGTTATAAACAAACATTCATTACAGTTGATATCGGCAAGAAACATTTCAGATTTACTTAGTTATTTCTGATAGTTCCTTATGTCAGAGTTCGTTATATCGAGGTTAGCCTAACTGCATGTACCCTTTAACATTTGACTACACTGTGCAGTGTCTTTTGCTTACAATTTTAATTCTGATTTATCAGACTTTGCCACGGGGGTTCTTGCATGACAGTGTGGCAACTAAATTTCGAGTTCTGTAGTCCCAACCGCATAGTGTTGATGCATCTTACCTGAACACAGAACTGATAACCTGCTAGCTAGTTGGTAATGGTTTCTTATAATAACAGCTGCAAAACAAGGACAAGACTAGTGCCTGTTCCATTTCCTTTCTTGTGCTTGTTTGCGTTGTGCTCCCATCATTATAATGTATCTTATCCTGTTTGCTCGCCAATCAAATGTTTGCTTAGCTTTTGTTTCGTAATAAGGCTTTATTGCCAATCTCAAGCTTCGTGTTCTTTTATGCTTTCAGGTCTCAAGACGTAACGGTTGTTCATGGACGGAAGTGCGCCACCATTCTTTCAAGTCTTCATTCGGAGCACCAACAGCACATACCAGAGCGTTTCAGCATGTTGACCGTTCATCGCCTCGTTAGTTGTTGTGTTTTGTTGCCACACCGCTGTGATAGTCTATATACTTGCAACATAAGTCACGCCACCTGCCCGTCAGAGAGACACTGCCATATAATGGGACATCTTTCCACGTTTCATTGCTTTGCATGTACAGCGAATGGCTTGGTCATTTAAAAATTAGCGTTCGAAACAAGAGGGCACAATTTTGCTCGCACTATATATTAAAAAGGGTCCTACTACGTAGGGGAGCGAATTGTGCTCAGATTATATAGTTTTAGCCCCGGAAACGGGCGTACTGTGCTTTTCTTATTTGGACGGTGTGCAGTTTTTAGACGTTTTGGATGAGATGATTGAAGTGATTAGCAACTTATTGTCTTGCACGCTGTGCTGTGCATTGAGAATAAAGTTGCACCAATTTCAGAGTCACTTGTGCGTCGCCTCCCTTTAGAAGCGTGTTCATCAACCTTCGGACGTTTCATGTTTGGTTTATACAAGGTTGTGGTTTGGGCTTGTTGATACGTCGTCACGGAAGTGTTCAGTGTAGTGCTATTAGTGCACTGACAAATATGAACAGCACAGGCACCGTGTATGACCGCTTTTTCTTCTGTGTCCGTGTGCTAGTTGCGCTACATTGAATACTTTGTTCATTTCATACTTGGAGGTTGTCACTAAAACACGAAACAAATTAAACAGTCTGTACATTAAGCTTACAATAGATCCATGCGAATTTCATTCACCCTCGTGCCATGGCTTTGTTATCAAGTATCTGCTGTAGCACCAGAACACACTCACAATATCAAAAGGACACCATTCTGGAGCACAGTAGTACTTTCCAGAAGGACGGGCCAATCACGTATTAGTCTGCAAGCGCGCTAATCGATGGTTGTGGCAACTTCTAGAATTGACCTTGTGACTGTGAGCACATCTGCAAGATTCAGTGACGCATGTATAAAAGTGGCCTGATGCAAGCGGCTGCCACGGTTCGCCTACTGCACTTGTTGCTAACGTTGCTGCCAAGCTGTATCCTAGTTTAAAGGGCATGAGATTTCCCAGATTACAGACACTTTTAGTTTTGATCCATTGGTGACTGCCATCTTGTGTCATAATGTGCGGACAATCCGTGGGGCAAAGAAACAAAATAGGAGAGGCCCTTACGACATGTTTTTGAAGCCAGAAGTGCAGCCATGTTGGTGTGCCATTTTTCTTTGTGTCTCCAATAATTTCGCCAGAGCCGATGGGTGTGAGCTTTGAACTCGCATCGCTACGAGCTGCCGGAAGTGCGTGCGGCTGAGGCGCGCCAGAACAAAACCTACGAAACTTCTGTTACAGTTTTAGTGAAGCAGATGCGGCCGTGTGTTTTTCCGTGGCATGTTGAAGAAGGCGACAAACACCCGCTAATGATTACGCGAGTGCCTTTTTTCTGGCTGACACTCGCACTCACAGACCCAAAACACAACTTTCAAACTAACACACCACGCTCCAAACTCAGTTTGTCTCGCGAACAGAATGTGCTTTGAGAAAGACCTGGGCCGAAAAGTGTTACCTCACTTTTCGGAGGCCGAGAACAGCAGCGAGCGTGGTTGTTATGGCAGTGAGGATGTTCGGAACACCAGTCCCAGTGCTTCTTTGTGAAAAATAGCATGTGACTTCCGTCGCACCCTTTCCAACACATCCGGGCTGGCCAGCCTCTCCTAAGCTTTTCTTCCTCCATGGCGACAATCACTCGCTTCTCGAGTGATTGTCGCCGCTTGCATGATGCCGAACAGATCCAAACATCTGCAGCTGCGACCCTTTTAAGTTTTTCACAGCACCACAAACCAAGGAGCTTGAGGGCAATTTATTTTTACTCAAATGTGTATTGTTCTATTGAACTTGGCCTTCAAGGCTAAGGAAATCTTGGATTCATGTTGTGAGAGATGTTATCTTGCATGTGCTTTTGGCCTTACTGTGACACACAGTCACATGCTTTTGGATTTTTAGCAGAGCCAGAGACATGGCCACTAGCTACGAATTATGATAATGATAACATTGTGCCATTGGTGGCCAGTTGCCAGCGTCGGTCATGATACACCATGCTGCAGGAATGTGCTGCCATGAGTTTCGTAATAGGGAACACGCGTGTGAGCGCAAGGCAGGTGGTCTTCTGTAAAAATGAAATAGGGCTGCAGCCATAATTGAAAGCAAGAATAAAAAGCCACACTGGTTCTGCCGGCTGACGCCACCCACCATAGGGACACCATCAAGGGCAAAAATGCACGCATCTGTACTGGTAGTTCACACTGTGTTGAATCCCAGAAGAAAAACCGCTTGCCCACCTCAAAACCTTACACCTCCCAATGTTTCAGGTATGACATGAGCAAAAGATGGCATCAACTGTCGTCCGATAGGCTGGGGCATGGTATACTGAAGCAATACAGGCATCAGTGCACCAACTTTGTATGAAAGAAATCTTGCTTGTGGAACAAAAAAGAAACTAATTGAAAAAAAAAAAAGAATGTTTACTCAAAGGGGCACCAGATGAAAGAACTGCACTGGGCCCTCCCTATGTAGTTAGACCCCAGCATGTTGTTATCAGTACCATACCAGGCTATTTGCAGCACACTTACGCATTCTGTTTCATAAAGCTCATGACCAGTAAGCGAAGTGGCGCGATAGCGTACAGTGGTTAGTGTTTTTAGAAGGCTACAGGATTGTTCAAAGCAAAATGTTGCATCTTCTGCTTGTGTTTCTTCGCGACAGTACCTGTTGTGTTGGCTCAGTGCCGTTCTGCTGATGAACATGAGGTCATGGGTTCATCTCCTGGTCATGATACATTCTAATGGGGTCAGAATGCAAAAAAAAAAAAAAAAAAAAAACGCTTGTGTACTGACACTTAGGTGCACCTTAAAAAATCCTAGGTGGTTGAAAATAACCTGGAGCCTTCCACTACGACGTGTGTCACTGTGAAGTTCGGGGATGCTACACACCACAATATTTTTTTTTTTAATTTTATGCCACGCTTCCTGTGCTTTGACTTTATACGAGTGTCTTTTGAGATCACATGAATCGAGCATTCGTCAGCAGGCATTAGCTGAGCATTCTTCAGGTTCTGCACAACCAGTAAGGAGGAGCTAGGTTGACATCATTTTTGCATCGACCTGTATGGTTATAGCTGTAACACTGCATCTCACTGAGGGAACTGCAAGCACATCGAAAACATATAGAATAATTGAGTGTGGTGCTGATTACCTCAACACTGCACCTGAGCACGATCATCTTTATCTGAGTAGAGAAACCTCGATATTTAAAACAAGGATATAGTGGATTATTGGATATCACGAGGTAAATCTATTATGTCTCTTGCTCATATTTGCATGTTACGAATATATGCCTATAATGAATATCGGATATACAGAAGCTATTTCTGTGTTGTGTGCGACTTTGTTAAAACGACGTTTTGGCTGTTGCCTATCGGGGCAGCAGATTGCCCAGCAAATGGAAGCTTGTGCTATTCTGTGTACCACACATAGTCTGTTATGCCAGCTTTGCTGCCACAATCACAGTACTTGGTTATGGTTGCGGGAAAGTCAAGAGGAGATGGGGGGCGATGCTGATAACGTTATTGGTACAATGTAGGCAATGAGATCAGGGGTCAAATTTTTAAAAATTTGCGTTCGTAAGTGTTCTCTGCCATTGGCAGGTCACCTTGCTAATATATGTCCAATATCAGAATTGGCTGGAATTTTTTTCTTACGAACAATTCTAGCGTAGCAGCTTTTTGTGAATACGCGCCCAGGTGAAAACATAGGAGTGGTTGGGAATGCAATGCTGCCAGTAAGTAGTAAAATCAAGAAGAAAAAGAAAAAGGAGCTCTGTTGTAAAGAGAGCCGAGAGAGTAATTTTATTACTCTGTACACCCATCATTCAGAAGTCATAGCAACATTTAAACAAGATTGCTTTGTCAAAATATTTATTGGCACTTGGACAGGCCAATTGAGGACTAAATTTTCAAGCAAGTGCTGTTAGGGACCCTTTAAAACGACACTATAGAGGAATACTAAGCTGAAATAGGTTGGTAGGTCGCACATGAGGAATACCAAATAGAGGAATTTCACTGTGGTCCGAGACTGTAAGCCAGAAAGGATGATGAAGCTGAACACGGATGGTGACACCACCTCGAATTTCCTGAAGCAACTTCTTACGATGCCATAGATTCTTGTAGCATCTGGTTAAGGCTACCTTTTTGTTTGTCAACCAATGGCACTAACACTACATTCAAAAGAAAGCAAAGGCTAAATCTGGCCACATTGGAAGCTTCTCCAGCATAAAATAAGTAAATTGTGAGAAAGCTGGAGTGAAATTTGGGACGTCACCAGCACCGTGGTCTTTAGCATGAAATTGAAAGAGAAGCTCAACCTTAATTTTTTTCCATTAAATTATAAACTCTCTCTCGCCTAAGTAATGCAAATAGAACCTTAAAACAATAACCTTCCAGCCTAGATTGATGTAATATTTTTCCTTATTGTCCCTTTAGTGCAACTCAAACATGTCATGAAGGGCCCCTAGTTTTTTTTGTGCCTCACACATCTCGGTGTTTAGCATCGGAGTCCCTTTCTGAGGGAGGCTCCAGTGTGGCATATTCGTGTGACGCTTCCAGCAAGTGGTTGACAAATGTGAGGTCGGATATGATGTCGGGATTTGAGCCACGATGTCGGCCGGCATCATGGCCGTTCCTCTGTGATCGAGTCCATTCGGGTTGGCCGGAAATGCGGCTATGGAAGAGAGCTGCCGTGTCGCTGGTGTCAAATGCGAGCATGTCGTCCTCCTCTTCGTCCGGTGTTAATGGCAGGGGTCGTCTACCTTGCCGTTTCGCTGGGTGTAGTTCGGACACTGTAGCTGGCATGGAGGCAGGGGACTTTTCGCCTGGTTGGCAGGATTGTACGAGAGCTTTAGCCACAGGCAAGGGTTGCACAAGAGCTTCAGCTATAGGCGTGCATGTGCACTGTAACACTTCTATGTTCCACTGTGACATGCTCTTAGATGAATCTTGTTAAAAAGCAGATTACTCAAGTTTCTTGCTTACTAGACTTAATCTCACAACCGTACAATTAACGAAGCCTCTGAGCCTCTGCTATCTGCATAGCTTACACATCTCTTGGGAAATGCGACTTCCTGTCATAGGTTACTTTTTTTTTTTTTTTTTGCATGAGCATTTTTGTAGCTGTAGCGGTTTATGGACTAGGTGAATGTTCAGACAGGCACAGCCAGCCCTATTATAGGTGTCACTAATTATACTCTGGGACGACACAAGAATTAAGTACAAATGCAGACAACGGAACCATACTGAACCACTTGAACCAGTTCACGAAGTGCTGCTCCCGGCCATTCGAGTGGTGCAGCGATGGCGCCCTCTGAACCACGCCATTTGTTTCAAACGGTGCAGGAAACATACATGGTTGGTGCGCGATTTTTCTGCACCCTCCCTACTGACAGTGCCAGCTTAGTGCAGACATGCAGACGCATAGCAGCTGCGCAGCAGACAACGCATGACTCAGACGTAAGTACCATTGAAAACCCGTTTTATGGGCTTGTGCTTAGTCTACCCAACGTGGGGTGTGTTTACGCCTCAGAAGCCAAACATACCTGCCTTTAAGGGCCTTTCAAACTGACGTAGGCGGCGCGCATAAGGTGGACAAAATATAATGCCTGCACCACCTCTGCACTCGTTTCGAGTTGTGCCTGCACCATTGAAGTTGAGTTGCACTATTTCTGCACATCTCGTGCCCTGCCATGCACTGGCTCACAGTGGTGCAGGTGAATCAAACGGACCTATAATCTCCAAGAGACGTCAGTATTAAAAGAAGTTCGGCTTCGACATGACATTACTGAAATGAGTGAACGTGATTGGATGGCACATCTATACGTATTCTCACTGCGTTGGACAACGGTGGATTCTTGGGTTGTCATTTACTATAGTATGGATAAGTTACTTTTTCTTGTGACTAAAAAAAACATGAAGCTCACACTTTATGCCAATTATTCGAAGCAAGACACTCGAGGCTTTGGCACTTGAAGACAAATCAATGCATTCACCTTTTCCAGAAAAGTACTGTTGCCAGTATTGCTGCAACGGCCATTACTGGCAGCGTGGCATCTGTATAAAGCGACAAAGTAGGGTTAATGACTGGCAAGTACAACAGCATAGTTATTTGAGAGCGTAACTTAGAATGTAATACTTGCATAAAATAAGCCGCCACGAAAGTTTCCCAGCGGTCACTGGTTGTCGAGAAGCTGCTGTGCGCCCTGAAGCCCGTGGCAAAAGATCTAGAAAAACACAATGTTCTGTGCATCCACTATGGCCTTGGACATCTTTAAGCAAACCTATTTTCGTGATAAATTAAAATAAACTTTGAATGTTTGCAATGACAGTGTCTTCACATACAATATTTATTACTGCCTGCTTCTTGCATGGAACCTAATGTTTCCACTCTGTAAGAGCAACACCTATGTTATTGAATATCAGAAGATAAAACAAGAAATTGGTGACAGAATTTTCCTTACCTATCTTGTCTATCTTGTCGCTGATGTTAAATATGGACACTTCGCACAGTTCTGTTACACTGTGTATGTCGACACCACGGACCTTGGCTGAAAGCTCTCCGCCGTAGATCCAGACATTGCCTGCGGATGTGATTAATAGTCACCTACATCTATTGCAACCAGCATAGTTGCACTCTGTTCAGCCTGTGGTACAACTAGACGTAATGCGATTTCGCACCTTCCAAGTCATCTTTCTCAGCTGTTGGGAATCCATTGCTGTTGTCCTCAAGGAGGTAGTAAACAACATTTGGCTCTGGAAAATGTATATAATTATAGTTGACCCTTGCTTACAGCAGAACAGTAGCAAAATATTCAGTAAAGATGTGCTGGAAGTATGAAAGGGCAGATCTATGTGCAGTGTCTGTCTGCTCTTATGTGTGGGTGAAGCGCCCAACGATCGCGCCGATGGCCGTGACGTCATGCACGTTTTTTGGTGGCGTTCATTGGATTAACGTTAACGCAAATTCGAAAGTACAGTGGCACTAGGAGTTGAGCGAGAAAGCAGTTGATGTCAACGTGCAAGGGAAAGCACGAGGCTATGTTGATTGCTTTTCTTTTTACTCCAACTCGAGAGCTGTCTAGCTTATCTGCAGTGGGTAAAAGCTCTCTCGTCACGCGCTGATTTCGTCATGTGAAACGGCTAGAAATGGCGGCAAATTCGAAAGCTTAAAGGTATGGTTTTTGTCAGGACTCGCGATTACAATGTGTTGCAGCAGCGGGCGGTAGGAAATAATCTAGGGGCCTTATTATGTAAGGATTCTTCTCTTCCGATTCTGTTAATTCTTTATCGCCAGTCTCAGCAAGAGGCTGATACTGGCGATAACGAAGACCTCGCGCAAGAAAATTGAAAATGAATCTTAACATTACACGACCCTAGAAATTAGAAGTGAGTTCGCTACAAGATTAGCGGAGCGTGAAATTGCAAGAGGCCCGCAGTTTTTCTCACGTGGTTCTGACACGACTCGTACGAGGCCGACGTCTATTGGTGGGTCGAGGAAAAGCCGCACGGACGCCATCGTTTCGTTCAGCTCCGAAGGCATTGAAAAGCAGGTGCTGTCGTCCGAGTCCCATATGCGAACAGTCTTGTCGTTGACGAGGTCGTCGTGTCCGAGCACCACCAGACTGTACGGGACTGCATAACCGCACAGCACAGACCCAGCGGGGCGCCGAATCAGAAATGGGCCGCGCAAGTGCGCCAACGTTCGATTCTGCCATTAAGCGGCGCGTTAAGACAAACTTGGCGCTCCCCATTCCAGCAAAGTTAGGCGAGCTTTCAGGTACGAAATTTTGAGCAGAATTATCGTTCAGAGACAAGCTCCAAAACAGCAAGCAGTTCCCCTGATTCGCCAGCTGCGTGAAATGTTAAAACGCCAGGTCCGTTTGGCAAGTCTCCCTAAATTGCACAAGTCGCGTCTGAGCAGCGTTCAAGCTTCCAACTTCCGTAGCACAGGACATACGTAAATGTACGTCATGCCTAAAAGCAGCAAAAGTCGGTTGGCGTTAATAAGCAAATGCAACGGGGTAATTAGTTCACGGACTCGGAAGATTGGCTTACCACCCAGGCCATGCACGGCCGTCGGCAAACTGCATTGTGCGAACGCCAGCAATGTCACTAGCAACATCTCGGCAAGGAATGAACTGCCTACACAAATTGGCCTGCGGCGCGAACTCCGTCGCGATATCGGGTGGTTCATTTCCTTGCTGGGCACAACGCCTTCCTGCCACTTCGGAAGGTCAGATAAGGCGGCCAAAATACAACACAACACAAATCAAAGGAGACAGAGCATGTCAATGTGTTATGTGGAAAGAACGATATTTATTCAGGATCTGCCAGTAGCTGGGTCCCGGCCCTGGGGCGCTCGAGCACTGGTCGCTGAAAATGAAACTCATGACGAATTAATAGCACTGCACTTGGATGAAACGTTTCTCCCAATAATTACACAAGGCTACAATGATAATACTAATGCCCCTAATCAGGTCCTTTGGT
The DNA here is from genome assembly GCF_013339745.2 of Dermacentor silvarum. Lineage (NCBI taxonomy): Eukaryota > Metazoa > Arthropoda > Arachnida > Ixodida > Ixodidae > Dermacentor > Dermacentor silvarum. The sequence continues at coordinate 61,602,463 of NC_051163.1, read as the reverse complement.
AGCAGTGAACTGCTACTAAACGATGCTGAGGACTACACGTACAACTGGGATAACTGCGCACAACTTGCAGCAAGCAATAATGTACAAGAAAATTAAATCTGGCTCAGCCAACGAATGTTTTTATTAAGAAAACACACTCAAAGTAACAAAGTGATGGCACAGCTGTGACACAGTACAGCAAAGGCATTTTGATAGAATACAAAATGATGTTTGGAATTTTAGTTTATGGAAAAAAAGTGCACGAATGCATCACACAAGTGCGGAGTGATGCAAAATGCCTTTGCTGTTTTTGCACTCTAATGATGTATAAATGAGGCAATGGCAATGCAAACAAGGGAAACAACGCAACCATTACCACTGTGGATGCTGAAAGAAAATGGAGACCTAAAAGAACAAAAAATATGGGGAGGTCTACAACGCAGACTCTCCGGCAATCCTTTTTTTGCCAAACGTGAGACGATGCTGGTGCGAGATGTAGGAAAACGCGCGAGCATTCCACAACGGCAAACGCTGAGAAGTGATGACGAAATGTGTAGACTTCGAGGTGCCACGTTTCTCACACAATGCTTTTTAAACATCTGATAGAATTGCCTTTGCACTTGCACATTTCTCGAGGCAGGGGCTTATACAATATTGAAGACGCATGAATTCTTGAGAAACGATTTCTTTCCTGTACACAAATATGCTGAAAATCTTTGGCCATTTCTTTTTTTATTTCACGATGCTTGCACTGCTGTTGTGAGCATCGAAAAGCTCTGCCTTGGGAATTTGATAACAATTCGAAACAAAATGGCTGATTTAATAAACGCTGTTTGACCTTCCACAGCCACAATTGCCAAATGACACGAGGCATGCGATCCATCTCTGCCTAGAACATCTTCCATTTGCGACAGCACATTGCCTCATTCAGGGAACAAACATTTCAGACGCGGTACAAAGTGTGAAAAAAATTTTCTCGAACATCTTGAATTTCAACTCGAGTGCAAGCGGGCACACGTATACATTCGGAGAGGTGTCAAAATGAATGGGCACGAGTAGCTTTTCAATCCTACACCATTTTTTTTTCCATCCAGCTTCTCAATGGTGCTCAAGACAAGGAGGTTGGCAGTGCCTCAATAAATGACAACAAAAAATTAACAATAGATGGCGGGTTTCACATTTCAATGACAGACATGCTTGCTGCTAGGATAAACCACTGCGGTGACAATATGGGGGAAAACTGCGAGGAGCCTCTCATCATGCCGGGTGGTTTCTTCAGTACCGCCTGACCCCTCCACCGCCTCCCATGTACCGATTGCCAGTGCCTCCAAAGCTTCCACCGCTGCCCATACCAGAGTGGGCCATCATACCAGAGCCACCTGCTCCAGAGTTGTAACCTTGCGATCCCTGACCCATGGAGCTGCCTCCCATGCCTCCGCGCGCTCCCATGCTGCCGCCTCCTGCTGACCAGCGGTCCGGCTGCGAGGACCAAGACTGGTGGCCCGAGTCGGGCTTGCGGCTGTCGGCGTTCCACGAGCCTCCGCCTACGCCGGAGGAGGAGTAGCCACCACCACCCCGGCCCCCGGAGCTCCAGTGATCACCCCCACCGCCAGCTGCTTGGGGGCCTCCAAAGCGGGCCCCGCCACTACCGTACGCTCCGCCGGCTCCCGAGAAGCCTTCTTTAGACTGAAAACGAGGCTCCATCCTTCGAACTGGCGGCGACTCGCGGGGCACCCTGTCCCTGGGGACCCTGCCACGAAACTCTCGGTCACCGCCAAAGTCACCGCCCGGTCGCTCAAAGCGCCGGTCGTCTCTGTCCGTGCCACGGTCATAGTCTCGTCCGGGGCCCAAGTGGGGCCTCTTGCGGTCTCTCCAGAAGGCGTCACCGCCGGCCTCGATGCCGCCGCGGGACGGTCCGGCGCCCAGCACGCCGGCTTCCTCGTCGTACGGGCGCTTCACGGGGCGCCGCATCAGGCCCGGCGCCTCGGCGCCGAACTCAGCGGCGCGCCCCATCTTCCGCTGCCGAAGTTCCTCGCGCTCACGCTGGATCCGCTCTCGCTCGAGGCGCTGCTTCTCGCGCTCCAGGCGCAAGAGTTCCAGTCGCTCACGCTCCAGCTTCTCGCGTTCCACGCGCAGGCGCTCCCGCTCGCGCTCAATGCGGAACGCCTCCTCGCGCTGCCGGCGCTCGAGCTCACGCTGGCGGAATGACGAGGCGGCATCTTCGTTCCTGCGGAACGGCTCTCGCGATTCGCGGTAGTCTGATCCCATGCGGCCACGGAACGGTCCACGGAAGAAAGGCCGCCTGATAAACGGACGCCTGAAGCCGCGCACTGCTCTGAAGCCTCGGATAAACGGTCGGAAGAAACGGCGGCGCACGAAACGGTCTCGCGAGTGGCTTCGGCTTCGCCTCCGCTCTTTGTCGTCCCGGTGCTTCCTGTCTTTTCCCTTGTCGTCCTCGTCACCATCGCCTTCCTCCTCTTCATCGGCGTCTTCCTTTTCTTCGGCCGCTTCTTCCGCAGCCTCGTCTTCCTCGGCCTTTTCGCCCTTGTCATCTTTGTCCTTGGCTTCGGCAGCCTTCTTTTCGGCCGCCGCCTTCGTCTTGGCCGCTTTGGCAGCTGCCGGCTTTGCCTTGGCAGCAGGTTCTTTGCCCTCCTTGGTCGCGGCTGCAGTCTTCACAGCCGCGACGACAGGCCCGGTCTTGGCCTCGGACTTGCGCAAAGCGCCGCCCGGCTCGTGCTTGGTGCACTCGACCGAGATCATCTTCCCGTGCAGCTCGGTGCGGTGCAAGTGCTGGATACACTTCTGGGCTTCATCGGCGGTGCTCATGGTCATGAAGCCGTAACAACGCGCGCCGGGAGTCTTGGCGTTGGTAACGATCTTGGCGGACACTACTTTGCCGTGCTTGCCAAAGAGCGCCTTCAGGTCCGCCGCCCGCGTGGTGTTGGCCAGACCGCTCACCCACAGGTTACGCAAGGGCTCCTTGTCTGCGGCCGCCTTCGGCGTCGTCTTCACCACCTTGCCGGCAGCCTTCGTGGCCTTCGGAGTGGTGGGTTTCTTGGGCTCGGCTTTGGCGCCCTCGGTGCCATCCTTCTTGGCCTCCGCTGCGGCAGCTGCTGCTGCAGCAGCCTTTTTCGCGGCCGCAGTCTTTGGGCCCGCTGCGGGTTTCGAGGTTTCAGGTACTTGGGCTCTCTTTCACTGCGGCGGCTTGGTTATCTTCCTCAATGTCCGCGTCCAAGTCGTGGTTGTCATCAGCGTGCACGATCAGGGCCTGCTCGGCCTCGTGACTTGCGTCTTCGTCGTCTTTAGCCGCCGAATCCTTCGCGCCATTCTTTTTCTCCGCCTTTGAATCGTCGCCGGCGGCGGCGGCTTCTTCGCCGTCCCCTTTCGGATCGGCTTCGCCATTGTTCAATTTCTCCTCGCCGCCTTCCGCCTCGTCTTCCTCCTCTTCGTCGAGCGTCTCGATCTCAGGCTCGTCCTCTTCGTCGGACTCGCCGCCTTCATGCGCGTCATCATTGCTCTGCGTTTCAGACTCGGCATCGTGCGCCAACTTCTTGTTGACGCGCTTGGTTACGGTCTTCTTCACCGACCCGCCAGCAGCTGCCGGCGCGGCCGGCTTCACCGGCGTCTGTTCGGCGGGCACCTCGAACTCGAACGTGTCGGCATCCTCGCCTTCGTCGCGCAGCGCGTGCGTCAGTCGTTCAATGAGCGCAGCCTTCACGCCTGTCTTGTCTAGTCCACGCTTTTCGAGCTCGCTGCGTAAGTCAATCACACGAAGCTCTGACATAGTTTTCTTCGTCGTTAGGCCTACGTTATCTGCCGTGGGAGCCATCTTGGCTCGCTGTTGCCTCCGAAGCTTCTACGGCGCACACACAACGGACACGAAAAAAAGTCGCCCCCGAGGACAGTAACACGTCGGGACGCACCTGTTCCGAGACCCCGAGCCCGGGAGGTGGACGTCGCTTGTGAGAAGAGTCAGCGGCGCCGGGCACAAACACACAACCAAACCTACGTGTACGATCGAGCACAACGCAAATCTCCACGCACGCCTCGGCAATGGCGCGCGGCGTTTCCACTCGTTGCAGAACGTGATTGGCCAGTTCGAGCCGAGCGCAAAAGGGCAGCGAGCTAACAAAGGAAAATAAATTAAATACAAGCTGGGGCGCATTTGTTTATAATGAATAGCTCTAATAAATTTCTGCGGTCATAAAACTGGCCTTATTACTTTGAACAAAATTTATTATGTGAGCATTAAAAACATCAGATGCTAGACATATACGAGCAATACGTATGCAAGACTCGCAGTTAGTGGGTGTGGCGGCGCTGCTATGCACTCTACTTCAAAGAAACGTTATTTACATAGAGGAAGGGGGTTTTCTTTCTCCATGGTTATTTATATAAGACGCAATGGGTTTACTTAAACCACGTGATTTAAACATGGCCCCGTACAGGAAAGGGCTGTTGACATTCGAAGGCGTCCGAATCAAGCCAGGCAGCACGCTAATCGCATTTTTAGAAAGCGTGCGCAATGGTCACGATTGCGAAGAAGACCTACGAAAGAAAGCAGAGGACTTTTTAAAATGCGATGTTACCGGCATACCTTTCGGGTCACTGCGCTCTCTGCGCGACGCCGTAAACGCCGAGGGCGTCGGTGTACCCGTTTATTTGCACAAATTGCTGGAGGGATCGGAGCTCTGTTTCCCGACTCCCGTGACGCCTCCCCGCAACCCCGAACTCGAAGCTCGCGTGCAGAAGCTTAAGGCGCAACAGCTGAATCGGGACTACGACCGCATGACATCTGACGTGGACGTTTGCCGCGCCAGGTTAGTCAGTGGACATCTGGGTGACTCACTTTCATTTGATACCCTCGCAACATCTGCGCAGCATTCGCTGCTCAGCAATGCGACGTGTGAGAATATTGTTTCTAATAGCAAATTGAATCCTTCTAGTGGATGTTCTTACATGGGTTAATGAGTCGACGAGTGTGAAACCCAACCGTGCGCTCATTGACGAAGTGGCAATCTCGCTCCCAACCTCAATGTCTAGTGATACTATTGCACAGCGCACATTGTAATCACTGCACGCACCCAATTGAAACTCCGTAGCAACCCCCACTATCCCTTGTATCGTGGCTGTGGCTATCAATCAAGTGGCCGTGCTCTATGCAGATGCGTCTATTGCTGATTGGATGCTATCACGTAAATATATTTAAGGCTGCATACCCCATGCGTCACCTTGGCACATCCATTCTGGGGGATTGACCAAGAATAGGCACGTACCAGTATCGCATACGAAGTGCCAAAGTTATCTGTTCAAGGACATACCCGGTGACCCGTGCTGTCCGCTTGGCAAGACGGCAATCGGACCATACCTATTGGCACTAGCTAGTAGACAACGAGTTGCTAGTATGGCGAAAAAGATTCGATACATACCTCAAACTTGGTAAAGTTCCCCAAGAATGCTAATTGCATTAAAAGTAGTCGATTCAATTGCGAAACTAAAGTCCTATAAGTCGGCAAACAAATGTCAGTTTTATGGACATGCTTGATCCAGGCAGCTTTGTCTCGATGCGGTATACGTAGTGCATTGGGGGTGTCAGCCATGAAGAAAGAGCGGAATCATTCATCTATACATCAGCGACAGAGAGCAACATTAGGGCTATAGTGGGGAACTCCGGAAATTTGGACCACCTGGGGTTCTTTAATGTGCACCTCAATCTGAGTACACGGGTGTTCTCGCATTTCGCCTCCATCGAAATGTGGTGGCCGCATTTCGATGGGGGCGAAATGCGAAAACACCTGTGTACTTAGATTTAGGTGCACGTTAAAGAACCCCAGGTGGTCCAAATTTCCGGAGTCCCCCACTACGGCGTACCTCATAATCAGACCGTGGTTTTGGCACGTAAAACCCTATAATTTAATTTTTTTTTTTTACTTGGTGTAGGAAAGTGTAGCTCCGCCCACCTACACGAAGCCATGTTTTATAGCCATGTGTAGCATGAAAACTACACTTTCCACACTACGGTTTCAATGAGTGTAGGCAGCAGATGACATTGGAAACACGTGGTGCCATTTTGTCTGCGATTGTCGGTGCTGATGTAGCAACGATAGTGAACATTCACTACAAGGACGGTAACGAAGTGCTGGTGGGACCATGTGTCACAGAGGAAGGTGAGCTGATCTTCCAAGAAAAGACAAAATTATCTTACTCGCGGTTGGTGTGGGCTGTTTCAGACTCCGCGCTGTTGACAGGTTGTCTCCATGCACTGCGCATTCGCGATGTATTTCGCTGCGGTTTGCCTAGATCTGCTGATGAAAGGAAACTCGTACATTGCCGTTTAGCTTCAGACCAGGGCATATATGCAGCCAGTAAGTGTGAAGTCAGGCGAAGTGTGGAGCCAGGCGCTTTTCGTCTGCTGATGACGACGCGCAGTCTGCCCTGATTGGCTACAGCCCAGTGAGCCAAGTGCAGCACACGAGCCTGCACGAAGCGTAGGTAAAATAAATGGCCCTATTACCTGAAGCAGTGGTGCAGTGGCTAGCTGTGATGTTCTGGTGTTGAGTATGAGGGCATGGGCTCGAGTCTCGGCTGTGGCGGCGGCATTTCGACAAGGGCCAAATTCAAAAAATGTCATTTACTTATTGCACGTTAAAGAACCTTAGCTGGTCAAAATTAATCCCAACCGCTCCACTATGGCAGCTCTCATATAGCCTCAGTGTTGCTTTGGGATGCTGAACCCTCTGAATCAATTAATTAGATAGCACTATTGAATATGTCCTCGAGTTCATTCTGTCAGATTCTGCTTGTTCATAGATAGACAGAGAGTTTCAAAAAGCTGGGTGAACATCTCGAAAACAAATCAGTTTGTTTCTGTTTTCTTTTTGTTTAGTTGAACAAAATAAGATTGGACAGCGGGGTTTAAGGTGATATTTCAATCGCCCTTGTACCATTGTTTACACTGCAGGTCGTCACCATTCACCAAGGTTGGAGCAGAGGTGCGGCAAGTCAAGCAGCAGTCGTGGGCTCTGGTCAATCTATTGGTCACCGTTGCCGGGACGTTTGCATTCTTCTACAAGGCGGTCGAGTATTCGCTGCCTGATCCCCACATTCCCCTACAGGTCCTTGTTGGACTCATTGCCTCCATTGTGGTGGCCGTTGCTGAGTTGTACTTTTTGATACGTGTCATCTAGTCCAAGTACACAGCTTGTCTTTAAAGTCATATCTGATGTGTTCTTTGTGCTCATTCTGAAGGCTGGATCCTTTTTGGATGGGCATGCAAGCGCAGTGCAATGTTTGTAGAATCTGTTGCAACATTTATTCACTTGGTGGGAATTGAGAGCAGTTCATTTGCATAACTCGTCAATCAATGCTATTGAACTTGTGGTAGAAGGGACTGGTTGTGTGAGCTGCTATCTCTGGGAAATTTATATCTCTTTGGGTCAAGGAATGTATCCATTTTGCTTAAATTGATGCACCTTTGTACTGGTGTGCCGGGGAAAGTTTTGCAGAAAGCAGCGCTGAAACACGGGACTAAGAGGTACACGGAAACAGGGTGCTTGCTGACAACTGGTCATATTTAATGTACCACCACAGAAAATGTTATGAAAGGAAACAGCGCTGCACACATGCGCAGACACAAAAAGATGTACGCACAAACACATGCAAATCTGTTAGGATTAGTAGTTGATCTAGTCGACCAATTTTTCAAAGTGCAATAATGATGGTAAGCTGACACTTGTTGCACTTTTCCTGTGGATTACAAACATTCCGTGAATCTCTTGAGCAAGCATTCATAACTTTTTGAGTTCATTGATCAATCTATTGCAGGCACACGTGCAAAACTTATAGAAATGTAAGGCCAAGTGGCTGGCAGTAAATACCTTGAGCGAAAATATGCACTTTATCAGGCATTTGCTACATTAAATACAGTTAGTTGCTAGTTGGTGCCCATATCTATCTCTCTTGAACCCACTCCTTGCCTTTATCTAGGCCCTAGGAAGCTTCGAGCTGACAGAGAACTGTTTGCATTTGTGCCCATCAGAAAAGTGTATACAGTCTTGTTCTTCCTGCTATATCTAACATCACCAAAGAATTGGAATGTCAATTTTTGTTGTAATTTGGTAGTTCCTGCCATTATTTGTTTTTTTCCACTGGTGTATGTTTTCATTCATTGCGTAAATCATTAAGGCATGGCAGCTACAAGAAAGTGATGTGTTGGTTGTGTCTGATTAGCTTGAAAAAAAATCTACAAACTGTGGCCAGTTACTTTTCTGTAATGAGCGGCCACAGCATCAGTTGTGTTGTAATGTGCGCTGCCTCTTGTGCCACCATGCATCGCTGGTGGCACAAGACTTTTTTGAACTTTTTTTAAGCTAGTCGTAAGGAGGCCACAGATGTGTGGAAGGGCTTCCAAGAAGCTGTCTAGAATGGGGAATTAATGAAACCTAGTACAGTTGCCATCCTATTGTATTGTACACGGCTATCTGGGAAAGGACATGCCTGCATGGGGTTACTTACTGCAAACGTTCACTGTGAAAAAATTTCTGTATGTATTTGTCTACATGGGTGTGTGTGTGTACAGAGCAGGCCAATGTGATAGGGAACACATCATATGTACTTGGGAAAAGATTAGTGCAGAAATTATTCACTAATACTATAGTATTCGCCATGTCGCTCTCCTATCAAAGACCCCACGCTTCTGTACTTCCATTCACCACCAAAGCAAGTAAAAAATTCTTAGTCTTGAGTACGGATCAAATGTTTCCTTTCCTATTGGATCTGATTGTACACGCACATTCACACACCCCTGAATAAATATCATATCTTATTTTTCTATTTCTGACCTCACTGCATTACTGTCGGCACTCATTGCCATTAAAGCCCCTCCAACCTTTGATGTGCGCCGCGATGAGTTCATTCGTCAACCTTATCGGTTTCACTTCCGGGGTTTCTGTTCCCAGTAGTTCCACTTCCTGAATTTCCCATTCACTGCTCTTGTACTATTGTACCTCCACGGCAACAGATGACGTTGCTTCGGCTTGGAACCAGAAGCTGAGATGACGCAAATTCCACTTGACACCGGAAGCTGAGGAGCTGAGCAAGGGAGGAGTGTGGAGGAGGAGGGTAGGTTGGCAGTACTTAACCCTTTATGGAACAGCAGAAAAAAACTATTTTTTCTTGCTGAATTTTCGTATTGAGTACGAAGTTTCTGGCTGAATTTCTTCGGCCAACACTGAAATGACAGGCTAAAAGCGTCATGGTGCTGGTTTAGAGCAGGAATTAAGGACGAGCTAGGCATGCGACTCGCATTTTGTTGAAAGCACGGTCAGAGGAGATGGAGATGCAACGTCTCCGGTTGCAGTGGCATCATACACATGATGTAAAGCAGATGAAATGTACTACGTCTATGGTGCACGTATGACGAGAGCTGTCTGAACAAATTTCAAACGAAGCCCTAGGTGGCTTGGGGTGAAGCCTACTTCCAGTTCTCTACCTGGGGCTTCTCCACTATTGCTGCAAATGCTTATTATCGATGCGTTTTGCACATTTAGATAGAAAAGAAACCTCTGTTTCGTTTTCTGATATTTATATTTATCCTCCTGAAAAGGTTAACCTGGTCGGCAGAAATGTGTATGGAGGAGCTTTAATTGCCATGGGAGCCACACCGTCTTTATCTCTTGTCTGTTACGGCATTGTACAAATAATTCTTGCTCCATTCAGTGTGCCTTCCAAAACTCACCTGCAGTACAGTTGACACTATAAGAAAATCTCTGTTAGACTCAATTCTCCACTTGCTATGGCATTGTGCTGCTGGCGCATGAGGATGTGGGTTCATTTCCTGTCTGTGACGGCCACATTGTGATAGGGACTTAATGTAAAAATGCTTGTGTACTTAGGTGCACGTTAAAGAACCCCAGCTGTTCATAAATAAACCGGAGCTCTCCACTATGATAGAGTAGTAGAGGTCCCCGTCCCTCATAACCCACTGTGCACTTTTGGAATGTTAGACCTTGCAATTTAGGCTAAGTTCTTTCAGTAACTGTGTTGTGTCTGGCATACTCTGTTTAGTTTGCCTTGATTTTGGTGCACTTTCTGTTAAGGTGCTGTTGTGCTATGTGACAACACACACACAAAAACCACACAACCACTCGGTTTATGCTTCATTCTGAATTGTTGTGACTTGCTAAGGCTATGGCATTGTGCTGCTGAGCATAAAGTCGAAGGTTCACCTACCAGCCAAAATGGTTGGCTGCATTCCAGTGGGGTTGAAAAATTGAGTCACTTAAGTAGCCTTACGTGATTTGCATGCAAAAACATTTTGACCTCTCGAATTAATTGGTTACGTCCATGATACGTGACGTCACACCTTGTCACGTGTCCTTCACAACTCCACCTTAATCCCCCTGCTCTGATTTGTACCAACCTTAATCCACTTTAATCCACATTGCTCTAATGTGTACCAACATTAATCTACCTTGTTCTAGTTTGTATCAACCTTAATCCACTTTACTCCACCTTAAGTCACCTTACTCTAACTGAAGTCATTTTACTGTAATGTTGCAGCCAGATGTGTGCGACATGGCGTGCGTAATTACCCACGCACTAGTAACTGCTTCAGTCAGCCAGAACCGCGGAGCCGCCATGGCGTTGTGGAAGCGTGCTTGTCTTGCACCTTGGTGGCCCAGGTTCAATCCCCACCCATACACAAATGTACCACATTTTCCTTTCAAAGCCATTAATTTAGTTTGTTTACAGGACCCTCCCTGAGAAATGTGACAACGATCGGAGTGTTTTTTTGACGTGTTTTTGCTCTTTGCACCATGAGAGGGGGAGAAAGATACAAACTAATTATAATCTGGAGATGTTAGCCTGGCTCATAGCCTGGCTTCCTACTCCAGGTGCTGGTTGATAATTATGATGTACACAGTGGTCACACAAAGGCACAAGTAGCGCATACACACACAGGCATATACGTGATAGAGCTATTTGCAAAGTTTTGTTAAGGCCTACGGACCTTAATAATTTGATCTACCTAACACTGGCATGAAGCTCCAAAGTATCCTAATGATCCTCCTTGTCCTCCACCTTGTGGATTTCTGCAGCACTGATTGGCCACCCTCAGTGCTTCCACGGTTCGAGTTATTGAATAATTCAGCCTCTTTCTGGGGGGTGCAATCTGCTAGTCTCCTGGTTAGCTCGGATAGTAGAGAAACCTCCCTGGAGAAGTGTTGGTCCTGGCTTTCATGCCCACACCAGGATGCATTTTTCTTCAACTGCAAAACGTTCTTACCGAGACCCAGGTGGGCTTTTGTAGTTTCTTGTTACTGTTGGGTGGATGACCTCTTTCACTGCCTTCCCTTTCACTGCCTTTCATAGCATTGCTGAACCTTTGGTTAAGCTGAGATGGTGGTTTGGCGAGTAGTTCTCGTAGTTGTCGTTAGTCTGCTGTAACTCCGTCCAGTACTGTGGAGTCTGTGGCCAGGGCGCATTTTCTTGGGAGTGCCCTACTGATGCTATGAAGCTATCTGGCTTCTTGCAGTACTTGAATCCCTGATCTATTTCTTGCATTCTAAATCAAGCTTCGACTCCAAGCCCTTCCTTGGCTCCATAGAGTAAAGCACAGCACTACCCCCAGCGAAAGAAGACCCTGCTTTTCAGCAACACTCCTCACTGATTCCTTTGAGAGGAGTTGCTTGAGAAAAATCCTTCCCTCCAGTGCATTTGCGTAGTCACCGATAGTGCCTGGCTACACACTTATCACTCGTCAATGGCGGTGGACTGTCATTGAAGCACAATGAGCATAGTGCTCCCTTTTAACATTACTAGAGGGAACTCTGCTGCTGTGATATTCAACTACCATGGGAATGATAGATACTTCAAATCTTTGTTCTTGTGTTTCTTTCTGAAGAAACAGCAGGAAGATGACACAGAGGGCAAGAAGCATATGCAATGAAGTGATGAAGTTGTGCTTCGTTGTGTCTGCTACTTGCCCTCTGTCTCCCGTCTTTGAGCTGTTTTTTTTTTTTCAGAATAAGCCATGTACCAACCACCTCAAGTGAACACAATACTGAGCTACTCTTGCGGCTTCACACGTTCATGTGGCATTATATATTATGCTTTATCTTTCTAAATTTCCATGCTATCATAGTTTTCTAAATGCATGAAGGCAATAAGTTACTGCACAAAGGCATAATAGCTGCAAATTGTTCCATTTGTAACTGCTGTAGACACTATAGCGCCGCAGACATGTATACTATGTATATATATATATATATATATATATATATATATATATATATATATATATATTGCGAGACAAGGTTTAGGCAGTCAGACTCTCCTTTATTCTCTCGAGCGAGAGCCCCACTACCAGGCCCCAAAACGGTGATGATGAGTATGTACAGATGAGAATATGAAACGTATGAATAATGCTCATACTAATTTCCCCGCGTGCGCAAGCGGCCAGCCAGGCCGCGACTTAGCCAGGAGGGAGGCGCCGAACGAATCGTTTGAGACGCGAAACGTGAACGATGTCCGAACCACGATAACGATGGTCGGAAGAAACCTCGATGGGAGTAACGCCATAGTTCACTGGGGATGTTTGTTCATTAATAATGTAGGGGCCAAGAAAGCGCGATTCAAACTTCTCACACAAGCCGGGTGTATGAATGGGCGTCCAAAGGAGCACTTCATCTCCAGGACGAAAGGAGACGTCTCGACGAGAGATGTCGTAACGTTGCTTGCGGTCTAGTTGACTAACTTCTGTGTTGAAGCGAGCACAGTCACAACATTCGTTAAGTCGCCAGACGAACTGTTCTGGTATACTGGCCGAGGTGTTAATTGGGGCAGTTAAGAAAGCGGCGTCGATGGTGAATGTCGGCGAACGGCCGTAAACTAGGTAGAAAGGTGAGTACCCTGTAGTTCGTTGGATAGCAGTGTTGTGAGCAAACGTCACAAACGGTAAAAGTTTGTCCCAGTTGTCGTGGCTTGGTCCGATATACATTGATATCATATCTGTTAGCGTGCGATGAAATCGCTCTGTTAAGCCATTTGTTTGAGGGTGGTATGCGGATGTCGTCTTATGAATTGTGCCACAAGCTCTGAGTACTTCTTCGATCATTTGTGACATGAAAGTCTTGCCGCGATCACTCAACAGTACACGAGGTGCACCATGACGCAGCACAATGGCATCCAGAAAGAAGCCGGCAACGTCTGAGGCCGAACTAGATCGTAGAGGTGCGGTCTCTGCGTACCGTGTGAGGTGGTCGACAGCTGTCACGATCCATCGGTGACCTGCTGGCGTTATGAGCAGAGGTCCGACCAGGTCAATTCCAACGATGGCAAAAGGTGTCTTGGGACATGGGATGGGCTGTAAAAGGCCAGCAGGAGGTGAAGTCGGTCGTTTCCGCCGTTGACACTGGATGCAAGAAGCGACGTACTTGGCCACAAAGGTAGACATGCCCGGCCAAAAGAAACGGCTCCTAACGCGGTGGTATGTTTTGTGGAAACCCAAGTGGCCAGCAGATGGGTCGTCGTGAAAGGCTTCAAGGACTTGTGTGCGCATCGAACGTGGAACAACAGGTACCCAGCGGTGGCCGTCGATGGTGTAAATGTAGCGGTGCAGCACATCGTTGTCGAGGTTAAATAGTCGCAGTTGTCGACGTAATCGGGCATTTGGTGCAGAAATAGTACCGCACAGTCGTTGGATGATGCTGCTGCAGTAGGGATCAGAACGTTGACACGAGGCGAACTGAGTTCCGCGATTAGAATATGGCGTGTCAGTAACCGCTAGAGGTAATGACGTAAGTGGAGACTTAGTCTCATTATCAAGTGGCGAGCAATGGAGAGACGTGCTTGAAGATAATAGTGGCAGGGGGCAGCGAGACAAAGCGTCGGCATCTTGATGCTTTTTCCCAGACTTGTAGACAACGTCAAAATCATACTCTTGTAATCGGACTACCCGGCGACCAAGGCGTCCAGACAAATTTTTCATTGATGACAACCAGCATAAGGCATGGTGGTCGGTTATGACTGTGAAGTGGCGTCCATAAAGATATGGTCAAAACTTTTGTATGGCCCAAACTACTGCGAGGCATTCCTGCTCAGTTATCGAGTAGTTCTTTTCGGCAGCCATTAATGCGCGACTGGCATAAGCAACGACTCTTTCTCGTGTACTGGTATCACGCTGTAGAAGGACAGCACCGATCCCATGGCCACTAGCGTCGGTGTGCAAACAAGTTGATGCATTCTCATCGAAGTGACACAGGACGGGGTCGGATGTCAAGGCTTGCTTGAGGGCTTGGAAAGAAAGCTCGCAGTCGTCTGTCCAAGTGAGAGCAGTGCCCGACGTCAGCAACTTGTGCAGCGGCGACGCCATGGCAGCAAAATGACTGATGAAGCGGCGGAAGTAGGATGCCAGGCCCAAGAAGCTTCTTAATTGTTTTTGATTTTCGGGGCGAGGGAAGCGAAGCACGGCAGCAACCTTGTCGGGATCTGGTCGAACGCCCCAACACTTTGATGTTCTTTCGGGCAAAATGGAATTTTTTTGTGTTGAGTTGGAGTCCAGCGTTGGAAATGCATGTGAAAACTTCGTCGAAACGCTCAAGGTGCTGACGAAAGGTTGTAGAAAAAATAACAATGTCGTCTAAATAACACAGACAGGTCTTCCACTTAAGGCCGCGTAAAACTGTGTCGATCATGCGTTCAAATGTTGCAGGAGCATTACATAAACCGAAGGGCATCACGTTGAACTCGTAAGGTCCATCTGGTGTTGCAAAGGCTGTCTTGTCCTTGTCCGCTTCGTGCATGGGTATTTGCCAGTACCCGGATCGAAGGTCGAGACTTGAGAAATATTCAGCGCCCTGGAGGGAGTCAATGGCATCGTCGATTCTTGGCATCGGATATACGTCTTTGCGTGTAATCTTATTAAGTGCTCGATAATCGACGCAAAATCGTACAGAGCCGTCTTTCTTGCGGACCAACACAACAGGAGACGACCAAGAACTGGACGATGGCCGAATGATGTCTCTTTTAAGCATGTCGTCAACGTTGTCCGCAATGATTTTCCGTTCTGCGGAAGACACGCGATACGGGCGGCGGCGTACAATAGAACTGCCTTCGGTTTCAATGCGATGCACTGCGACAGAAGTGCGCCCCAGAAGTTTGGAGTTAACGTCAAATAAGGCGCTGTGTTTTTGCAGTAGGGCCAAAAGGTCTTCTTTCTGGGCAGCAGTCAAATCGGGATTTATCGTGTCCTTTAGAGCAGCGGCTGCAGCATGATCATCAGTTGTGATAGAAAAAGGTGGTGATTCGATGTGAAGAGGTACTAGCGAAAGAGGTTCGGTGTCTGTAAAGCAAGTCACAGTGGTGCCCTGGGAGAGCACAACTGGCGAAGAAGTAGAGTTATGAACAGCGACGAAAGTTCTACCGTCCTGAAAACGCACTAGGCTAGGAGTAATGCTAAGCCCACCAGAGATGCAATGACTGCTGGGTGCAAGGAACACATCACCATTAACAATAGTGCCGGAAGTCAGCGTTAAGATATGCTCATTGCCCACGGGAATTGAACAGTCGGTAGACGTGACGAAACGTAGTGTGTGAGCATCGACACATACACAGACTATGGTGCCTGTATGCACTATAGTGAAAAATAGTAATTTTATTGCGATAGCAATTATATGGACACTTCAACCGGATTTCTGCCGTCGCCGTGAGGTTCTGTATAGATTCCAAGGGCGATAAAATTGTCGCCGCGCGCCGTATGCGGGAGCGAAAGCGCGCGGAGGACGCGCGCGCTATCACTGAGAGCGAACGCACGACTGAAAGCAAACGCGACCGTCACGTGAAAGGCCGGGGGAGTATGGGAGGGAGGGAGGGAGGCGGGGCGACGCTGTGCTCCAGCACCAAAGGCGTATCTTGCAATCGGGCGTACGGGCCACTCAGTCTCCCATGCGAAAGCGGGAAGGCAGCGCGGGAGGGAGGGGGGGGGTGCAGCTTCTATTCTGCCAACAACTCCATTCGTACTCCGTTCGCCCGGCTGTGGCCGTCGCCCGCATGGTCTCCTATCTCCACATGGCTCTTACCTTTGTATGCACTGTGCATCCGCTGCTCAGTTTCCTTTGAAGCGATAGACTGCACGAACCTTGCCCGCTGCGGCGGCTGCGATTGCTGCCAGTGTTTTGACAGTCGTTGTCTGCGGTCATTCAGTGTGATCTATTTATGTTTGCTTGTGCGCGCTGACACCACGCTTGTTAATTCAGTTAGTAAGCGGATGTGTCCAAGTTTATGCAGCCGATAAAACTACTATCCCTACTCCGAATATCTCTCTACTAATTTGCTATCGCAATTGATGCTTCGCCTTTCGGGCGAAACTACGACCTTTTTTTTTAGAAAACTCTACAGGCAGTGACCGCTTCAGGTGAAAGGCGATGCTGTCATCCACTTTCTTTAGTCAAGCTGAAGTGTGGAACAAAAAAATGTTCTTGAATATCTAGGTATACGTCTTTCTGTCTTGCTAGGCACTGAAAAGCTTTATCACTTGCCTTATCGCAGTCACCCTTAATGCAAGTGTGCGGCCTGTTATACCAAGGTCATTTCCCCCCTCAACAACAAGAGACGGGGTGGTGCTGAAGACCCAGCTAACCCAGCTGATGTCCAGCACCGGACAGCATGACTTTGTGAAACAGAAAACGCATTTTATTTTTTAACCTTGGGTAATCAATGGTCTACACAAGGCACTAGACAAGCACAATTATGATAAGCTTTATGCAGGTTGAGGCAGTAGTAAGAAATATACAAAATTTATTTAGCCAAATTATTTAGCCGCAGTGGTTCTTTGAACAAAATTTATTTAGTACAAGGGCTGTCTGATAAATACGTGGACTAGTTTAATTTCTGAGGAATCATGAACGAGAATTTATTACTTGTACATTAGCAATGAATAACGATAAGCACAAGTTAACAGCGATCGGTGGTGAAATCGTGATAGACGACACTGCAGCTGACAGCAAGCTCATAGCAAGTGCACCAGGTCATTCACGCTGCTCACACTTAAGGGTAGTTCGGCAGAGAGTTATGGCATGGGTTCGTATTTGATGAACGAGAGATGAAAAGATTGGGATATAGATTTCTGATGGCTCAAATGCTGTTGTAGATAACTACAGACTGAGCATGGAAAGAGCCAAGCACTCTGACTGTCTTCCTATTCTTGCACAATGTTGGGTTTCGCGTTGGCTGACGGTTCCATCCCATAGCAGTCAACCGCCAGTTGTTGTGACTCGTGTCCGAGCGGTCATTACGGGTTTACGTGGCTGGTGATGTGCTAGGTGCCGGGCGATCAAGAGGTCCGGGGCGACTTCCAAGAGAAGCAAAAAAGGGTTTATTTACAGCATTTACTTTTTGAGAGTTTCAATGTACGAACACGAACAAGCCCACCTCACAGCACTCAAGTTCCGCTCATTTTCCCCCTTTCTCTCGTCGGGGGAATTCACTGTTCTTCATGGCCAATCACAACCGTCAAGCTGTTTGCGAAATCCCGCCTCTGAGGTTGCACCGTTCCGCCAGATTACGCCTCCAAGGTTGCGCAACTGCCCTCACATACTGCCCTCCGGCTATTCTCACTTTAAGCTTTGATGGATCAACTGAAGAGTCGCTTGCAATTGAGCATGGCCTTAGCTCAGCCTTGAAGGTAGGACCATCTAGTACAGTCATCCGTGCTTGGCGACTTGGGAACCTCAACTTGGATCCGTTCCCATGGAAATTCTTGCCGTTGGCCCCTTTCAAGAATTATCGGGCTTTCCATGACGATCAGCTTGACCGAGAGATGGGCCTTCGTGCTAAATATTGTTTACACGAAGGGCGGCGCTTGTTGTCGTCTCAAGTGAGCTCTTTTGTTTGACTGTCACAGTTCATACCGTGACAGAAAAGATCGACGTGGCCGTTTAACGATGCATGAGACCGATCATTCAGAATTCGTCGCGCCCATCAACTCTGAGCGGTCGAACAGCTGAAGATACAAAACATAATGGCTTGTCCATTAATCTCAGGTGATGCTGATCTAGTCGCCAACTCCCTGGCCTTGCAACGACGAAGGGGCATAAATGGTATTTCATCGCTGCACGTTTGTTGGTGCAGCATTCTTTATCGAAAACAGCCTCTGGGCACAACTGTGCTAAATGCCAATCGTAACAACAGTAGGTCCGCATATCATGATCTCACCACTTTGGTTGCATGTCACCCTTTTATGGTGCCAATGCACTCTTGTTTTTGCATTATCCTGTGCCACTATGACATTTTCGGCCAATCTGTCTGCAAGTGTGTATTGCAGCAGTGTAGGATTATATGGAGGATGACCCACGAGCCATTAGAGTGCCACTCAAATAATTTCTTTGGCCTTGTGACAGTTCTCGTGAGTCACAATACATGTAACAAACGTGGATATAATGAACTATTGGTTATAGCGAAGTAAACATGAAATGTTTCCTGCTGATACCACCGTGTAAAGATTAAATACTTATAAGGAATATTAGATATAAGAAAGGTATTCTTATGTCAGATGCAACTTCTACATAAGGCTCAGAGCTGAGAGAAACAAGCTGAGCAAAGCTGGGAGTGTAGGTTTGCTGTAGCGATGCAGCTTGTTAACTCGAGAGTTGCAGTATTGACGGTTGTGTTGGACGCTGGGCTCGGGTGCTTCAGAATGGCACTTTTGGTGGACACTTCTGCATGTTTCTTGTAAGTGGCCTTCCACGCTTCCCAAAGAAGGAATGTGCGAGTGTACCTTGCATTTGAACTGTCATGCACAATGCTCTTTTGGCCCCAGAACAGATTAAGCATAATTTACACTACTCTCTTTCTCATGTTTGTCTTCGCCAACTTTTGTTGGGGCTATCCTTGATGAATTTTCAATTTTCAATGAGGTTACACCCATAAAGTTTTGGTGAATTTACTTCAAGGTGCCACCTGAACGCCCTTGACAATTGACAGTTAATGTCACTGGGTTTTGAATATTTACTTCAACAGATCTTTTACCTCCTGTCAAGGACAGATGCAGCAGCGAAACTTCGAGTGCTTGCAAACGATGCCACAGAATCGTTGTGGAACACACCTAGTTTGCAACACACACGTCTGCATCGACTGGACCCCTGTCTTCGACTTCGACCTCCACGTGGACTATCCCGACCCGAAACAACGATACTTTGCCTATTGTGGCTTGATGTCGCATTTACAAAGTCGTTTGCTTTCTGCATCGGATGGGAGGATAGTGCTGTGTGTGACCACTGTGGCGACGAGGAAACAATCGAGCACGTACTGTGTCACTGTCCCCAATACAGCGCACATAGGCAGTCACTCGCGACCACGCTGGCGCGTCTTGACGATCGGCCACTTTCGGAGCAGACAGTCCTGGAATGCCAGCCTATACAGTCTTCACACAATAAGTCAGTCAAGGCACTCTTGAAGTTTTTGCGATCGAGTGGACTATCTGACAGACTATAGTGCTCACAGACGTTTCCAACCTCCTCTTTTTTTTTATTCCTTGAATTGTTTTTTTTTTTCATGACTGCTTTTTCTCTTCCCTATTCTTTCTGCCTTTCATTTCCCCTTCCACTTCCCCCAGTGCAGGGTAGCAAACCAGAATCTGTTCAGGTTAACCTTTCTGCCTTTCCCACCACGTTTCTCTCTCTCTCTTACCTCCTGTGTTGTCGCTCCCAGTTCATTCTTGAGTGATGTAACATGTCAAATAAGGCTGGGCCTATATATAAAATGCTATGCTAATTAGTAATTACTGTGTGAGACATGCACTTTGAAATACTGGCTTAACACCATACTTTTCTGGCAGAGGTCATTGGCACAAAATCCGGAGGTGAACAACCCATGTATTAATTCTTGCGGGGAGCAACACGAAATAAAGACTTGATACAAGGGTACGGAAGACGAACACGTATACTGCTGGAACTAGTAATATACTTCAGAAGGGTAAGGCAGGTAAGTTAAGGTAAATTGGTATTCCATTCTTGAGGCGAGCAGCTCGAAAATAAGACTTGATACCCCACTAAGCTGTGAACTCATCAAGCCAGCATGCATATGGTTTGAAAATGTGCAGTGCATATGTGAGGAATAACTCCAAGCAACAAGCAAGAAATGCAAAGCAATGGTTGGCGAGAAGAACTGGAGGAACCGAGAGGCTTAATTTATCTTTAGTAACAGCCTTATGAAACCACCAGACAATGAAGTCAAAGAAATCGTAAGGGAAATTAAGTGTTTAGTTAATTGAAAAGTATAAGTAATAAGAAAAAGGGAAAATAAAGTGAAAGGACAGACAACTTGCCGCTGGTGGGAGCCAAACCCACAATCTCCACATGACACGTGCGGTCATGAGACGTGCGGTCATGGTCCCCTTTCATTAATATTTGTTATGTGTCTGTGCATGAATATTCGAAAGCTTCAAATAATGAATCGAATATTCACTATTCGTAAATATGACTATCTTTCTAATAGTTTTGAATATTTTATGACATCAAATGTGCTCAATGAAACACAAAATTGGAGTGAAAGTATAGTATAATTTCATGCCCGCAAGCATATAGACAGAAAACATGAGAAATTAGTTACTGGAGCACGTTCGTTTAGGAAAGCCACACTTTACCGGCTATAGAGCAATTTTTCAAACTTTCTGATGAGTTGCGTGCATGCAAAAAAACTGATTGTGTGCTTCTAATGCTCCATTTATGCTTTTATAAACAAGCCTTCATAACGTGCTGTGTAATGACAGAAACTTTCTAATGTTAAGACTACTAGGATATGAACATCGTCTTATATTGTGAGAACGGCTACTCTTTGTTCGAAAAGTATATCAAAATTATTCTGTTTGATTCGGTTCACTTCTGGCACCATTCAAGTCATATCTGATTCGGTCTCGAAAATCGCTATTCGCACACCCCTAATAACACTTGTGCTACACCTAGCCTTGACAGTGTTAGTGCCACACATGGCCATGGCAGTGAATGTGAAACATGCACCACCATTTAATGGTTAATCATACACAGAACAGTTAATCTTACAGGGAAGACGCGAGTGTAGTGTGAAAGACATGAAGACGATGGAAGAGTAGGCGGTGCTGCCTGGCATAGAAGAAAAAAAAAAAGGCAGGGACTTAAGGCAAACATATTTATTTCAGACTCTGTATATGGTACAACATGCCCAACGCTCACAGGCATACAAACAACAGCTGTACAAATAAATACAGACTTTGCAAAGATTCCTCTCTCAGCTATGTACAGGTCAAAGTATAATAACACATTATGCTGTTATCTTTAGATAATAATGCTGTCTGTCAATCTATAGACATTTATTTGGTTATCGTGGCAAGCGCCACACACTCACTCTCATCTGGCATTGGTGAACGTTTCACATTTCAGGACTAGGTTCACCGGTATCACTTTTTGAATAGCTCTTTACAACAATACAAATCACATTACACACAGCACTCACAATAAACTACCAATTTGAAAATGCATAAATGCAGAACAGTAATTAACATGGTACATGCTTTTAAATTTAAAAAGAAAAAAAAACTTCTGAAAACGCACTGCGAGAATGCTATAGAAAAACAGTGGGAAGAAGAGACAAGATGTGTCACTATTCAAAATCATGATTTACAGGTTTGTGCATGGCTTGGTCCAAGTCTTCTAAATATATTCTAGAAAGAAATAATTATTTTTGGTTAATTAACCATGTATATTTGGATGTGTTTCAACCAAGAATGTACATAAATGCAGCACTTCTTGCTTTGCAAGAGCCAAAGACTTTGTGACTCATCTACAACAGGTTCACAAATGATATAGAATCCTTATACCATGTGGAACACTGGAGACAATACTACAAGCCACGATTGAGCCATTAGATCTGCCTTCTGCTGCAGACCAAGACTTCATGCCCACGGGCTTGTTTTGCTGTTGCTTGTCATACCTTGGTATGAATTACCCACTGTTTTCTCACTGCTGTAACATAGCATCACAGTTTCTCCTTGAACATTGTTTTTCGTGATTTTAGATGGCCATGTTATGGACAATGCAGTCTCAAGGTGGCATCATCAGTCCTCGGGAAATTTCCAAGCATGCTTTTTTACTTCTTTATGGTTAATGCCATTGTGCTTGTGAAAGCAATGAATTCTTTGTTTTTATATATCTGTTGGTTGACTTTGTTTTGAAATCCCACGATTGAGCGTTTCCAGCACATGTTTTCTAAAAACATTGCGACCAACTAGCACAAGTAACATGTTCTTAAGACATTACAGATTTTTCGATAATAGCATGTGCTTTCGTTGTATAGTAGCATTCCAGATGCACAGCTGATGCTTAAGACTAACTGCGTCACACTTCAAGATTCAGCAAACCTTTGACTGGTCTGCAACACTGCGTGTGTGTGTGCCAATTGGTACACGTCTGGCAAAAACAATGCCAATACGTGACACATAAAGAGTGACGCATACAGTGCCATATGCTGAGACAGGACACAGAAAACAAAGAGAGGTGTAGATACCAACAGATTTTTTCTGTGTCCTATCTCGCTGCTATTCTCACTTTAAGCTTTGATGGATCAACTGAAGAGTCGCTTGCAATTGAGCATGGCCTTAGCTCAGCCTTGAAGGTAGGACCATCTAGTACAGTCATCCGTGCCCTTGCCTAGAACACTTAAGCACCGTGCTGCAAATCAAATAAAGGGTATTACCAAAGCAGCTACAGTACTATGTTTAGGACACCACGCTGAAGACTGTGTGACTTACGTGGTTCAGGTGACTACTACTGTCAACGAGCACTGTCATTCAAACCAAGCAGCAACACAACAATATAGTACCTTTCTCCACCATTCAGCGCACTACTCAAGTGCCCAGTGCAAGAGCGTGGACGTCTGTACCATTCCCACGCGCCGGCTGACCTTACAATGCCTACTGCTTCCATGGGAGTCATGCCCTGAGATAAAGAAGTGTTTGTTCCTCACAATGACGCACAACACATGTTGACCACACTTGGTGCACAGTTTTGAGGAAGGGGGGAGGAGTGGACGACGGGCACTAGCTGTGTCCTGATGTGGCGTAGAGTTCATTGTCCACCATTCCAGTGTGCAACGTCCCCCTGACGATCTCCGCCCCGAGCGGGTGGTCCACGTAAACATTGTCCCCTTCCACGACGTGGGGCGCGAGCGACACCAGCGGGGCCACGGCACCGACTAAAGACATGGCCACCGAGGGGTGGTAGTCTTCGTCCTCGTCTGGAGGTGGTATAGGAGGAAGGTCACGTAACTTGACGCCGCTTGGTGGGGCAGGTTTGTTCGACAAGTCCTCACTGTTGGGAGAGGGAAAAGTTTGCAAGTCTGAGACACGCAATTACATGTTGCTACACTCTATGGTATGCAACAGAACCAGTGCATTCTATGCTAATTCATTACCTATGTAGTCCTGTTGATGCGGTTGCAAGAGAAAGCAAAGGAAAAGAAAAAGACAATGTCAGTGTTATTTATTTACAAGGTGGGGCTGCTCGTGGCATAAGATTCACAATATAACTTTGCTATCGTAGCGCATTTACGGGTGTATAGCATTCCACCATTTCTCATAGTTTTATTGTTTCTAAAGAGGTGTACTGCACCATTTTGTTTATGCTAGAAAAGGCTATGAGGTAGAAAGATAGGGAGAACAGGATGTCATGCTTTTTTGTGTATGTTCTTTTAATTCTTGGGTTTCCAGCACAAACTGCTGGTCTTTAAGTAGTAATAGTCTCTCACTCGTACATCTTTCAGTAGCTGTACACATGACTGTGTTTCTGTGCTGCCTGGCTTGAACTTTTCCGTATGTTTAATGCGAATAGCATTCTTGGCACTTGCCAGACCAGTTTACTTTCCGGCTATCTAGCTATCCAACTGAAATGCAACTTGGGTCATTGGTATTTATTTGCCATTGGTATGTTCTGCTCTTCATAATACTCATCACAACATATCATCACCAATTACAGACCAACGATGAAATATATTTCTAATGAAGGGTACATAGAGCAATAAACCCTCATTTAGGTGTTCATTAAATTCATTTTCACCTCTAAAAAATCCTATTCTCATACTTGGTTTGTCATCATAGACCAGTTCTGCTCAGATTTTTTTTAAAAGTCGGGACCTGCTGCACAGGCACTCTCCTCAGGCTAGCATCAAAGCATTTACGTAATTTGTGTAGTAGCGTGGCATGAATTCCTGACTGTATGTGTTCGACTGTATGTCAAACTTTACAGTATTTTCTGCGAGTGGAGCTGCCAAATTCCCTGCCCTCTCTCTTGGCATGCAGGGCATTGTATTTTACGTCATGTTTTAATTCATTCATACATATAAGCCCACCTCCATCTATCCATCCCTCTCTCTGCACGCTCTTTTGCACCTTTTCTCCCTTCCCCAAAATGCTGATTAATGTTCAGATGTCAACCACATACTAAACACTTCTGGTGTGGTCATCAAGGTTGTCTATTTCCTCTCAATTAATCAATCCAATCAATCAATCAATCAATCAATCAATCTCAAGCTCCCAGTTTTGCATTGTGTTAGCACATTTGGGCTCTGTGCATCTGTTGGGTTTCTTCCAAGAATACCTTGCAGCTTTCTATGACTTTTTAGAATTCTACGTTTTCTACATCTTTGCACATCTTTGTGCTTGGTATTGCTTTCTTGGCTGAGGCTCTGAATGGTGCACTCGTTCAAATTCTTATCTCTCACTTGAAGCTTGAAGAACAGCAACCGCATTATTAAAAAAAGAAAAACAAGGAATAAAGAAATTTAAGCATGCACCATAATTCCTTAAATCAATGCAAGATGTGCTCATCAATGATGAGGATCACATTCTCACAACTTTTAACCTTAACATCTTCAACAAGCTAACTGTACCACCTTCTAAAACATCATTCATGGCTATTTTAAGTACGGAGCGTATTCCCTACTGGAAAGCGTTGAATTTTAAATATAAGTTATCTGGGTGTGAAACCTATCACTTGTTCTGGTCTGTTTTATGATATACTTTGTAACATATCTGGGCTTCTTTCGAGACTACTGCCTACTTGTTAGTCCCACTACACCTGGCCAGACTGCTGTATCATTGTTTTGCATATCAGCAACACAGTGCTCAGTAGCATGTGTTGCTGCTTTAGAAATGTTGCATAATTATCACTGTACTATAAAATACAAATCGGTATACGATTTCAGAAACCTGCATTTGCTTACACTAGAACAACATGAATTTTAAACAACCTGGTTTGTTGCTAGCGAGTTGCTGTATGAAGACAATAAAACAAAAGCTCGGGTGAGTTTGTTCTGGATGTAAAGACGACAACACAGGACAAGGAGCATTTTGAACACTTAAAATAAAGAACTAGTTGGAATTGGAGGATTGTGTGTGTTGTGTTTTCTGCGTTTTCATCCAAACAATTTGCAATAAGAAGCAACTGTATAGGAGATTTAGCGCTTGTACAGCTGAACACACACACAATGCACAAGGTGTGCAGTGAAGTCCACTCGTAAAGGGAACACCTAACTACTAGTACTCCAGTGTTGATGGGAAATAACATTTCAGATGAAAGTCTACAAAATAATCATTCATCAGTGGATGCTTGTCTACCATGCTTCACATCAGCCACTCTTTTTTCTGAAAAGCTAGAAGAAATGCCAAGTTTTATATCATTCACTTCTAGTTAGCTGTTCCCTTTAACAG